>NC_089586.1:71393447-71757793 GCF_019320115.1 Miscanthus floridulus | reverse complement strand
CTGTTGCGATGCTTGATGAGGGTAAGGCGTATTAGTTGCAGGGCGAATAAAGATTTGCTAGCTGCCTTGGCCTTGTTGTGGGCGGAATGGTGCATGACCATGATTCTGAGGATGGTAGACTATCTTTTGATGCTTGCCACTTGATGATCCGAAAGCAGATATCTTCTTTTTCTTTGCCTCCTTGTGTTGGCGGTAATTCTCCTCCGAAGCGATAGCAATGTTGATTGTCTCATGGTAAGTTGTGTTACCACAAGTTGCCATCATGGTCTGAAGTTTAGTGTTCAGGCCTCTAAGAAAATGATTCTTCTTCTTCCTATCAGTATTCACATACTCTATAGCATACTATGACAGGTGATTGAAACGCCCAACATAATGCATCACCGGGTGCTCCCCTTGCTTAAGAGCCAAGAACTCTTCTAACTTCATGGTCATCACACTATCTAGAATATAGTGTGCCCTAAAGGCATCCTTGAACTCCCTCTAGGTGATTTGGTGACCAGCGGGCTGTACTGCTACCAAATTTGCCCACCAGGCACCAGCAGCTCCTCGGAGTTGCTGTGTTGCAAACCTTGGTTTTTGAATCTTGGTACAGTGAATCAGCTCAAACTTTTGCTCTATTGTCCTAAGCCAATCGTCAGCTTCTAAAGGCTCTTCTGCCTTAGAGAACATAGGCAGACGTGTGTCAGTAAAATCCACATAGGTTGACTCATTATTTCCATTATTACGATGGCCACGATTAGGGTATGGTGCCTGCTGGTTCTGCGCCAATTCCCTTAACAGCCTAGCATTCTCTGCCATTGCGTTGATGAGTGCGGCTATGGCATCTACCATAGTCGAAGGCATTGGTGGAGGATTTGGGCACTCATCATCGTCATGCGAGCCACTAGCACTGGCTCGAGTGATAGGACGAGGCATTTGTTAGAGAAACACGTTTACTTACATTATTCTTTATTGAAAGCATTTAAATGGTTTCATGCTACAAAGGGTTACTTATTTAAATTACATGTCTTGTATCCCACAAGACAACCCTGGTTTTTCTAGGAAAGCAGTAAAGGAACTATTACTACTCCGAGCTCTCAGTCATTGGCATCCATGCCCATATCGGATGAAACCTCATCTTCATCTGAGAAGTACACTAACTCCTCAGGATCCTCCTCCTCTTCTTCATTCTCGACTTCTCCTAGAGCTACAATCATTTCTTCATCTATAACTTCACCATCCCCATGAGGAGGATGAAGTTAAGCATACAGCACGTGGACATTCTCATGAAGAATGGCATTGTCCATCTCCAAGTCTTCTACGTAGAACTCCAACTCATGGACGCGTTCATTGGCCACATCCTCTCGTGTCTAGGCTTCATTCCACAGCTCCATGGTCATGGTGATGCCCTTTTGCAATTCTGCTAGCTCTTCTTGATCTTTGGCATGAGCCCAACAAAGAGTGTTGAGCTCCTTGTTAAGGTTCTCGATGTTGATGGGATTACTTGAAGATCCTTCATCTCCTTGGTTCTTGGAACTTCCTTCACCAAGCTCATGGTTTCTTGGTGCCAACTGATGATGAGGGACTCCATGAGGCCCCGTGGACTTGCGTGCGGTTACCTTGGTCTTTGCCATAGCCTGTAGAATTTAGGGTAGGACTATAAGAATAGCTTGAGGATAATGGAGGTTAGCAAGAATGGGATTGACATTACTTACCCAACCACTATTAAGGGGAATTATTATGCAAGGTGCTCAAGCATGATGCATGAATCAATCTTACGAATCTAAGTACAAAAGATTTGTATAATCATAAGTACTAGATTTTTAATACATAGGACAAACCTAATCATATTATCCGCCACAAACTTTCAAATAAGACAGGATTGAGGCTAGATCAAAGGTAAGAAGAAAGAATTTGAACTTTAAAATATCAAGTTTACTTTCTTTGATCCAAATCAATTTGAAGGTTTTCCAAAGTAACCTATAATGATCTTAGATGGGAACTGCTCTGATACCAGCTGTGGCAGAACCTCCTAAGGAATCGGGCCCACGTGCACCTATCATTGTCTTAACAGACCTCGGATAGCGTTCACGAGTTCCCAACAACTCAACAGGTCTATCGGGTGTCCTCGGGAAACCTGAATCATCCACGATTCTCTTTTCAAACAGGATCCCAATTCTAGACATTGTAGATTACAATAGTTTATTCAAATATATACATCAGAGTAAAGATAGCGGAAGTCTTAAGGTAACATAGGTTACAAACCAGTTGTTTTCAAACTTATAATACCATAAGTGTTATACAACCATAGTAGCGGGATAATGTTACATTAACTTTATTTATCATACAAACTAGTGCCTTATCCAAAGGCCATTCATCACTCCTCATCGTCATTGACTTCAAACATAGACATGCAGCAGGGACCAAAACAAGCCTACACATGCGACTCACTTGCAACAAGGGTTAACAAACCCTGAGTACAAAGGTACTCAACAAGACTAACCCGACGTAACGGGGTGTAAGACTTTAGAGATGTAGGGGTTTGGGACAAGGTAAGGATGTAGCAAAATTCAAAGTCCTTTGCCAAAAGCTTACTATATTTATCCTATTTTCAAATTTTACACCTAAGTCCTTTTAGTTCATTATCTCAAACTAAATGTACTTTTCCCATATTCCATTCCTTCTCATTCTATTCTTTTCTCATATTTTAGTAATTCACCAGTCCTGCATTGCTTCTGTAATGAATCGAGTCTCCATATACACGAAGCACCAGCAATTCGAATTGATTCAAGTCCCAGCTAGGGATTCCTTATCACACGACATATGTAGAACTTAATCTTGCATATATCAACCTTGCTACCGGATCCTCCTATACTAAGCCATCTCCACGCCACCCGAGAGCACAGCACACCTCAAATCTAGCCACATTCTAGCCACGAGGGTACACGCTACTCCTGCCATCTCTCCACTCCTAGTGCGTGGGCATTCGTCTTAGTATCAGATTAGCCAAAGTAGGCTTACCGAAGTATGTGACCAGCACTACAAAGTGTCTCGTTCAGAAGATCCACAATGAGTGGCCTTTAAGCGACATAGTCGGCAACTTTATCCAACATTCAAGATAAGTCACCCGACTAGTCTCTAGTTCATTCTATCTTCTTTCTTTCTTTGGCCAGTATGCCATCTTTAATTGTATCAAAAACCTTTACTTTGGAAAGCCTACCATAAAGCATAGTAAGCATTCTACGCCTTTGTAAAAGAAAACATCTTCAAGGATGGTAAACAATTAACAAGGTAGGCAATGCATCAAGTAGGTAATATCTGAATTAATCAACTTAATACAATAAGTAACATAGGTGATAAACTTTTCAAAGTAACAAGGTAATGGTTTAATGCATAAACCAGAGCTTGCCTTCATTGACGATCTCAGGTTCCGGATCAGTATCACGATTACCAAATCCCGTGACAACCGGGGATTCTTCCAGAACTTGCTCAACTAGAATCGTTTCACTCTCGGGTTCTACACGAAATGATAACATATGCTTTAACATGATGATAATGTAAACATGATGCTTTCACGGTACATGAAATGTAAAAACACCCCGAATAAGATTTTCCTTCACGGTACAGTTGCAAGCCAACAAAACCAACTTGTAATCTTACCATCAAGAACCACACATGTAATTTGACCCAACTGATCTTGAAACTCTACTAGTCACAAAACATGACCAAAACAAGATCAAACACTAATCAAACACTTAGGGTTTGCTTTTATTTATTTTCGAATTAATTTGGAAATAAGCCCAAAAATGAACTTGTTCCAAATGACCTAAAAATTTTATGTAAGCTTCATCATGACAAATTAGTGTACCGAAACAAATTTCATAATTTTTGGAATTATTTAGTGGCCTACAAAAATCATGGAAATTGCATTTATTAATTAATGGACTGAATATTTGAACATTAAAAATATACTCAAATTTCAAGTTTCAAATTTTTGAACCATACTAGAGCATGTACAGAGGCTACACACAAAATTGTAGAATTTTTGGAGCTAGTATTATTTTTCTACAAATTTCCAAAGATTCAGCACTATTCAAAATCAGAAAATAACAAAACTTCATTGTTCTTCTCCTTCCTTCTCACTGACAACCCGACCCCACTCGTTAGTGACTCATATAGGTCACGGCGGTGCTGCCATCACTGGCCGGCCCAAAATGCGCCGACGGTGACGCTCCAGCGAGGTAGACCGCACCCAAATGATGTACATACTCCTATGAACTCATCCTAGCCCTCAGATTGGCAGAAGGCGCACTGGCCACGCCGGCCATGGCGTCTCGAGCACAACGGCTCACAGCGTAACCCCGGCAATAGCACAGTAGAGTCTAAAACAAGGTGAGTATCATGTTCAGTATCTCACCACGATCACGCCGGTGCGGCTGGTGAAGATGGAGACGGTCTGGAACGGCCTAGCCACGTCGAGTCGATGGTGGCGGAGCTCCGGCCGGTCTCGGGGAAGAAGACGTTACGTCGAGGGACTCTAGGCAACCCAAGCGGTGTAGGCAAGCCACAAAGAAGCGCAAGGCCGAGGTGATCACGTTGGCGTAGCTAGGCACGACGGAGGCTGCTCGACGATGGCTACGGTGAGCGGCGGAGCAGAGCAAAAGGGGAAAATGGGGACGACAGCGGCGACTGCTGCTATTTATAGCCAGGAAGGGACTGCTCGGCGACGACATCGCACGAATGGACCCGCCACGGCACCAGTTGCGTGTCAAAGCACGAGGAAGTGGCGCAATCTGATCGGCGGCGACATCCGCGTGGCGCCGACGGCAAGCAGAGAGGTGGCGCCGGCTGCTTTTCAAATTTTGAAGTATTTACAGAATTGCCACTACGTTAATTTTGCAAATTACTCACAAATTTTCTAAAGAAGTTGAAAATATCCAAAAATGAAAGTTGCTCAATTTTTCAAACTCTACAACTTTGCTTCTAGGAACATTTTCAAATTCTGCCTCCATTTTAAAATTTGAATTTGGGGTGCATTTGAGTATTTGAATCATTTCAAAATTACTCCAAATTTTATATGTAAACTTGAAAAACTTTGAATACCAAAGTTGATCCTTATAAAATATACTTCAACTTTGCTTTTTGCCTCAACCCCAAATTCCACATGGATTTTGAATTAGTCAAAAGGGGAAAAAGGACTTTTGTAATTTGAATTTGAATTCAAATTTGATTTGTCTTCCTTTTACTTTAACTTTGACTTTTGACTAGTAACATGGCCCCTTAGGGTTATTTGAGTCAAATGACACATGGCCTCACATGATCACATGAAATTTGACCCTTGTGCTCATGATCTTTATTTAGGGTTTTGAAACACATCACATGAAATAACAACATTATGAAATAAGGCTTATTTAGTGAATGCATTCAAAATTTTCTACTTTATGAATGCTTTGCAATGCTCATGATGACATGGCAAGTTTTAGTGTTAGGTCAAAACACTAGAGGTGTTACACTGATTGACCACTATGGCATTAGTCTTTGTAACCTTAGTCTGAATTACATCCTTCATGTTGTTGTTTTCATCAATCTTTGTGAGGCATATCTAGGAATCTTGCCCCACTTTGATCTATTACACCATTTCTTCTGTCTCAAGATGTGAGAGGGAGCTAGATCCAAGGTAGTTGGTAGTGCTTATCTATAGCTGTGGGATAGGATGGTGAGTCAGTATATCATCGTCTAGTGGCGAACACAAGGTGGTTGAAGAGGCTCGACCCAAACAGAATGGAGCAAGTAAGGGAGCTCCTACGGTTGATAGATCATAGAAGGTTTGATGGAGTCATTATGGCAACGAACTTCACGTTCTGCTGGATCTAGCCTTACAAGGAGAGGGTCCACCCAGTGTTTGAGTACTTGGGAAATACTGATGGGACCCGCGTGGTGCCTGAGGAAATTACCTGGGATGAAGTCATGCGACAGATTGGGATGTTGTTCAATCTCATGGGTCAGGTGTCCATCAGAGATCAGCAGCGGGCCTTCAGTGTCAAAAATCTCCCCCTGACGATGAGAGGCCTTTCTATGGTGTTTTGCTTGATTTTCCTCACTTTTGCAATGTATTCATTTGTGTTGTTGAAGATTCATGGATAGGACCAACCAGTTTACTTTTTGACAATCCCATCAGAGGAGTGGCCAAGGGGTGTAAATGCTCGGCCAAGCAGTCATTAGCATCAACCGAGCACTGATGTGAACGAGGAGGGCTCAAACAGCCAAGAAGCTAGAGGTAATGACATGTGGGCTGAGTATGTTAGTGAAAAGCTTTATGGGAAGCGACCGATTGATGAGGGGCCATCCATGAAGCAAAGGAAAACATCTAGGCCTTCTCGAGGTGAGGAGGGCCTAATGAACATTGGGGCCTCAAATCAGCCTCAGAGGCGACAAGTAGTTCTATCGGACACTTCCTCTAAAGATGAGCAGGCGGCTCAAACACCTCTGAGCACGGCGAGACCTTGACTGTTAGCCCTAGCCATGGCAGAGATGTGGGAGAGGCGACAAGATTAGGATGCAGTAGCAGTAATCCCTAAGACTGCCTGAAGGACCATGATGGCTACAACTGGGGCCAGCGGGCAAGTCCCCAAGAGGGCACGAGAGGCTCTGACCACAGACCCGAAGCCTACCTAGGTGGCGACACTAGTGGTAGTGGAGATGGGAAGCCAAAAGACAGAGGACATCCTATGAAGCTCTGCCATAGGTTAGGGGGTTCGAGGAGGGCATGCCAATTTAGGACCGCATGGCGGGAGTCCCAATTGTAAGGTCCTTCATCATTTGTGGTATTCTGTCAGTATGTAGTCTTGATTTTGATGAGCTATTTCTTTATGGTAGCGCAGAGGCAACTAAAAATCTATAGTCGTCGGTCGTCGATGATAGGCAGCAGGTGCCTACCATACCACTTGAGGGAATGGGGATGGACCAACGATTCATGCCGAGAGGGCTAACAGCTTCAGTGCCAATTGCTCCTATTGTCGAGGAGCCGCTAGTCACTAGGCTGACCTCTCCTGGTGGTTGGGCACATGATGAAGGCGATCTAGGCATGAAGGAAGCGGAGGCTACCCAAGTAGGAGCGGAGACCATGGGGGCGCGCTAAGCGGCACAATGCAGAACCCACCCACGGTTGCTGAGCTAGTGACATTCGCAACAGGGGTGACAGTAGAGGTGGGGCTTGAATGCCCTGTAAGAACATGGTGATGTCTGAGGTGATCACCTTCTTGGGGAGCTACTAAAGAGATCGAAGAAATTGAGCTGAGAAGCCTGCTCAGCCCCCAGCTCCTCTGTATAGTTATCCAGCGTAGTGATGAGTTTGAAATGCTGGAGGAGGGCGGAGGTGAGCATGGAGACAAAGAGGCTTAAGGCCAACCTAGTCAGCGATGATCGGTCAGATCGAGGTAAGCCACAGGAGATTTTGTGTTTTGTTCCTTCATTAGACACAGCGCTTGACCCTTAGTGCTTTTGCAAAATGTGATGAAAGTGTCTAAACAGCACTAACATCATTTGGAAGAGATGGTCCCTAGTTCTAGAAGAGAACAAAGAGCTCCAGGCATTGGTGATCCGACCTCTAGGTGCACCTCACCCAAGAGTGACATCATAAGGATGACTTGGAAGTGAAGGTGCTTGGCACTAGAGAAGGAGAAGCAACTACTAGAAGCGAAGAGCTAGTCACTGAGGGAATAGCTCGGCCGTGGTGGTGGCCAGCAGAAAGGTAATGATTCTATGGTCTTGCTTTGTTGGTGCTCAGCGTTTTAAGATGTCTGACTGTGATGTACATTGCTAGAGATGGAGGTCGACCTTTCCTATGAGAACGTTAGGTAGCTCATTGTGGGGAAGGAGGCAGTAGAGGAGAAGACCGAGAAGGCCATCACTGATCTTGAACGTAGGTGGGCCTTTCTTTATTTTGGTTCATGGTGTTAATAGGAGCGTACTCAGTCTGTTGATGTTGGTGTATTGTAGAATATCGATACCAAGTGCACGCCCAATTCTAGGTGCTGGGTGATTAAGTGAAGTCTTGGGATTATAAGCTAGAGGCGGTAATTGCAGGGATCAAACCTGTGCTTGACTATGTCTGCTTTGAGCCACCCGAGGCATCATCATGGCTGCCTGGTGACTTGCCGCATCGGTCAATCATCGATTGTTGCCAGATAGTGTGGGTGGACTTCAAGGAGTTCACATGCAGCGCTGCCCATGGGGCCATCGTCCATGTGCTAGCCATGCTACAGTCACACTAGCCCTTGGTAGATCTCGAGCGGATGGTGACCGGCTATGCTCGGGGGACGGATGCGGCCAAGATTACCAAACTAGAAGACAAAGCCAAAGAACCAGGGAAGAAATTAGCCAGTGACGTCAACCTGTTCGGTGAAGGGGGGAGCAGTGCTCCATAGATTTTTGAAGAAACTCATGTTGAATCATTATATAATAGCAACTTTTGTTGAACGCTTGTTGTTATGGTGTGTTTGTGTTTATATTTGATATAAACCATCCGATCAGTAGTATATAGCTGAGTCCCTAGCCCTAGCTAGCCTGTTAACCGTAACATGAGGCACAGGGGACATATGCATGTGGGAAGAATAGGGTGTTGCTAAGGAACCACTGCTGACCGCCCATGATGTAGAGGGCGGATGCTCATGCATGTGTAGGGAGAAGTCAGAGACAGGGTCATCTCTGGAGGCGTCCGAGCATCAACATGTTTGTTCGGGTATTTGCCTTAGGCGTAGTTGGCATGTCATCTTTAAGATGTTGTACGCAGAATCAGAATTGCTTAGCGGAAAAGCATGGGGAAAAACATGGAGAAACATCAGTGTAAAAAACTTTATTGAATACTTGAATATGAAAGGTACATATCTTTGAAATGAACTCTTCAAGGGTAGAAACATCTAAGCAGATCGATGTGCCAAGAGTTTGGGACATCTCTTTCATCCATGTTGCATAGTCTATAGGACCCTAGTTGGGTGACCTCCTTGATGATGAAGGGGCCCCTCCCAAGGTGAGGAGAGCTTGTGGATCACATCTATCTTCTGTTTCCTATGGAGTACTAAGTCTCCAACCACAAAGAATCAATCATCTACATTATGATTGTAGTATCTTCAAAAGCCTTCAAGGTATATTGCATGTCTGAATAAGGTGACCAGATGTTCCTCTTCTAAGCTATACACTTCAATGAGCCAAGCCTAGTCAGAGTTCTTCTCGTTGTAATTCTCCACCCTAGGTGCTCAGAAGACGACGTCAGTAGGCAATATGACCTCAGAGCCAAAAACCATGAAGTATGGGGAGAGACCAGTGTTACAACTGGGCTGGGTCCTTAGTCCTCAGACCACAGCTGGTAGTTCCTTCAGCCATTTGCCTAGGTGTTTCTATTCCTTCCTATAGAGCCATTTTTTTCAATGCGTCCAGGATCATACCGTTGGCGCGCTCGACTTGGCCGTTGGCCCTTGGGTGTGCCACGGAGACATATTTGACTAAAATACATCTTTCATCATAGAAATCCTAGAAGTCACTACTAGTGAACGTGGACCTAAGGTCGGTGATTATGCCCTTTGGCAGGACAAACCAGTGAATGATGTCGTCAAGCAGCTCAGTTGCTTTATTCAATGTACCTTGGACCAGGGGTTTGTATTCAATCCACTTGGAGAATTTGTTGATGCAGACGTAAACCCAACGGAAACCTCTCGGTGTGGGCTTGAATGGCCTAATCATATCCAGTCCTCGGCATGCAAATAGCCATGATGCAGGAATCATTTGCAAGGCCTTAGCTAGGATGTGGATTTGTTTGGTGAAAAATTGGCAGTTCTCACATCAGCGAACAAGTGCTTCAGCATTAGCTATGGCTGAGGGCCAATAGAAACTAGCTTAGAAGCATTTCCGACCAGTGTTCTAAAGGCCGCATGGTTGCTACAGGTGCTTGCATGGATCTCCTTGAGTATCTTCTCGCCTTCTTGCATGGAGATGCACTTCTAGAGTAGCTCCCCTTTGGCATTTTTGTGGTACAACTTCCCTTCAACTAGGATGTAATGCTTACTTCAATGGTTAAGGCATTCTCTCTTTGTGTTGTTAGCCAGGACATCTATAGTGGTGAGGTATTTGATGAAAGGTTCCCTCCAATCGCTGCTTGGCCTAGGGATTGTTGCGACTATCTTCTCGATAGGTGGTTTTTCTTCAATGCCTTCTTGTTCCTACTTGGTGGAAGGGGCCATAAGGTCCTGGATGAACACTCTGGCTAGAACATCAACCTAGGTTGATCCTATCTTTGATAGCTCATCGGTTGCTTGATTATTGGCCTGGACCACATGTTAGTATTCAATGCCATAGAATTTGTCTTCTAACTTTCTTATCGCGGCGCAGTAAGCGTCCATCTTCTTGTTGATGCAATTCCAATCCTTGTTGAGCTGATTGATCATGAGTCTAGAGTTGCCATACACCTAGAGGCGTTTGACGCCAAGCTTGAAAGCTATACGGAGACCATGAAGTGTCGCCTCATATTTAGTGGTATTATTAGATGCTCGAAAGTGTAGGCGGAGGACATAGTGAAGCTTATCCCCCAATGGCAAGATGAAATATATGCCTGCCCTAGCACCATCGAGGTTGAGAGACCCATTGAATTACTTGGTCCAGTGCTCGGGGTGGTTGACCAGGACTAGAGTCTACATATCTATCCACTCGACGATGAAGTCATCGAGCGCCTATGACTTGATCGTGTAACATGGCCTAAAGTCGATGGAATTGGTGCTGAGCTCGACCACCCATTTAATGTTGTGGCTGCTGGCTTCCTTGTTGTAGAGGATGTCATTGAGTGGGTACTCAGTGACTACTACTATGTGGTAGGCATCAAAGTAGTGGTGGAGCTTCTAGGATGTGATCAGGATAGCGTATAGCAGCTTCTAGACCTATTGGTAGCGGGTCTTAGACTCATTTAGGACCTCACTGATGAAGTAGACTAGGCGCTGGACTTTGTATGTGTGTTCAGCCTCTTCTTGTTTAACAATGATGGCGGTGCTGACTACTCAGTTGGTCGCTGCGATATAGATTAGTAGGGTTTCATACTTTTGGGGGCAGGCATGATCGAAGGAGTGGTGAGGAACCACTTGAGCTTGGTGAATGCCTTGTCAGCATCCTCCGACTAGACAAATTTCACTTGAGCCTTGAGTATCTTGAAGAAGGGGAGTCCCTTTTTGCCTAGATGAGATATGAAATGACTTAAAGCTGCCATGCACCCCGTTAGCTTCTAGACATGCTTGACGTAGGTCGGTGGCTTCATGTTGGTCACCATTGTGATCTCCTCTAGGTTGACTTCAATGCCACGGTGACTGATGATGTTGCCTAGCAGGATACTAGATGGAACACCAAAAATGCACTTAGTGAGATTCAGCTTGCATCGGTATACTTTCAAGGCTTTGAAAACTTTGATGAGGTTGGCGATTAAAGTGTCAATAGTCCTAGACTTGACCACCACATCATCGACATAAAGCCTCGACGTTCTTCCTAATCTAGCCCTTAAGGCAACGCTAGATGGCTCTTTGATAGGTCGCACCCGTGTTCTTAAGCCCGAAGGACATCGTTGTGTAGCAGTAGGCACCGAAGGGCATGATGAACAACATCTTGATCTGGTCTTCTTCCTTTAACATGATCTGGTGATAACCAGAGTAGCTATCTAGAAAGCATAGGAGCTCATAGCTGGCCGTGGAGTCTATGACCTCGTCAATGCAAGGTAGGCCGAAGGGGCTTTAGGGCAGTGTTTGTTGAGATCGGTGTAATCAACGCACATTCTCTATTCTTTATTCTTTTTTCTTACAAAAACTAGTGGCTAAGAGCCAGGTTATCTCTACCCTAATGGCCTCCTTTTGTTCCTATGAGAATCATCGAAGCTTCTGCTTGATCGGCTTGGTAGTCGCTGACACATTTAAGAAGTGCTCGATCAGCTCCCAAGGCATGCTGGGCATGTCCATAGGTTTCCATGCGAACACATCGACATGCTCCCTTAGGAAGCTAATGAGTGTGTCTTCCTATTTAGGTTCGAGGCCGGCCCCAATCTGAGCAGTCTTGGACTAGTCGTCGGGGATGAGGGTCACTTCCTTCACCTGCTTGGAATTGGTCGATGCTCGGGCGGCCTCTATGGTTGGGATCTCTAGGTCCTTCGGAGAAATCAGATGCGAAGTCATGATGCAGTCCTGCATGTGGATGGAGATGTCAGTTGCCTAGGCGAGCGTAAAGCTTTCTTTCTCATAGTTGTAGGTGATGTTGAGGTTGGCGCAGGGAGAGGACCCCCTGTCCTGTCAGCATTTTCAGCACTAGGTATGTATAGTGTGGCATGGCTATGAACTAGGAAAGAGCTGGTTGGCTAAGGATGGCATGGTATGCCATGTTGAAATCAGTGACAGGGAAGTTGACGTAATCGACGCGAAAATGCTTGGCGGTGCTGAACTGAATCGGTAGTGTAATCTATCCCAAGGGTAGGGACACCTTCCTAGGAATGATTCCCTATAACAGAGAGTCTATGGGGGTGAGGTCTTCCTTCTTGAGCCCTAGCTCCTCCATAGATCCGATGAAGAGGATGTTGAGGGCGCTCCCTCCATCGATGAGGACCTTCTAGATGCCATGTCCTTGATTATGGGATCTAGGATGAGTGGAAAATGCCCTGGGTATGTGATGTTGGACCACTGATCGGCCCTAGAGAAGGTGATCAGGTGCTCCAACCAGTCGAGGTACTTGGGATTAGGAACATGGCCGTCATATGTAGCGACCGACATGACATGTCGGGCTACAAGCTTCTGGTCTCGCTTGTCTTTAGAAATAGCTCTCCCACCAAAGATGGTGGCGATGGTCTTGGTGGGGTCCTTATAGGTTGGGCCCTTGTTCTTGCCTCATTCTCCACCCTGATCGTCTTCAGTCTCATCGTCATCACGCTATGGTTTCTTTGATGATTCACCACCGAGCATTGTCTTTAGGCCTCTACACTCTCGCCTTTTGTGCCTGGCATCCTTGTGGATAGGGCATGGGCCATCTAGCAGCTTGCCGAAGTCAGCATGTAGGTGCACTTGGCCTGGTATTAGCGGTGTTGATCAAGTTATCAGGTCAGCAATGGCAGCCTTGTCTGCCCCTTAAGCTCTCTAGGCGGTTGTCACGCTAGGGCTCATGATCATCTTAGCAGTGGTCGCGGTTGTCATGGTGGTCTTGATCATCATGGTGGTGGTCATGGTCATCGTAGCTCCTGTCTTCATGTTAGTCATCGTTGCTGCACTGGTGGTGGGTGGTGCGGGTAGCCTATTCAGCTTCTTCGGCGTCGGCATATCCGTTTGTTATTTGTATCAGTTCGCTAATGGTTGTGAACCTCTTATGGTATAGCTTTCCATAGAGCTGCTCATGTTAGAGCCCTTTGGTGGAAGCGGTGATGGCCTCGGCATCAATGATGTTAGGAATGGAGTTTCTTATCTTTGAGGAGCACCTGATGAAGTCGCGTAGGGACTCCTCAGAGTTCTAATGAAGCTTTCCTAGGTCATACTTGATGCCAGGCTGCTCGCCCGTAGCCATGTAATTGTCAGTGAAGACTTTCTTAAGGTCATCCCAAGATCAGATGGAGTTCTTCTATGGGCTAAGGAGCCAGTTATTTGTAGACTGGTTAAGCATGACGAGAAGATAGTTTGCCCTGATGTCTTTGTCTCTGCCCATGGCTTTCATAGCGATCTCATATAGAGTTAGCCACTGAGTGGGGTTGGCCTTTCCATCATAGGTGTTAACATCAATGACCTTGAAACCCATAGGCTAGTAGATGGCTCGAAGCCTTTCGATGAAGGGGTGAAGTCCTGATGCACCGGCAAGGAGTGGTGCTTGATGGGCAGCAAATCCCTCATGTTCGGCGTCGAATTGCCAGTGACATTCCATCTCTGCTTCATAGCGTGCGAACCTGCTACTTTTTATGTGGCTGTGGACATCTGCGCCGACATTGATGTGGTTGCGAAGGTTGTGGGGGAGGGGTTGATTGACCTCTTGGTTGTGGTTGCTGCCCCGACCTCCCTAGGGGCATGGCAGACGGGCATCATGGCATGAATGAGCTTCATAGTTGCCTCTGGTCCTCTATAGAGGTAGAGACCTTTGGCCAGAGGTCGGGGGTCATCAACACCGTGATGCTAGCCTCTTCTATCACAGCGAGAGCAGTGGCTATGAGCTGACACGATGGAATTAGACAGAGCGTCATTCTAGAACTCGTTAAGTTGGACTTACGTAGCTATGATGTGTGGTTGGACCTTCTCGACCTCTGGAGTGTGAGGGAGTTTGTCGAGCTCTTTGAAAGCAATGGCTAGATTGGCACTCAGAGTCTAGTAAACTGGCTGGTCGCCCACCATGTCGAATGTTTCTTCTAGATTACATTAATGGCAAGGCAGGACACGACCATCCTCATTAGTAGCTTGGGCTACTTCTACATCTTGGTGACGTTGGCAATCGACGTTCTTCGCTAGACGAGCTTCATGCTCTTCAGCGGTTTTGCTATCCTTAGTGATGCTGTCGTGGCTGATGTGGAAAATCATGCCCCTGAACCCTAGAGCGAAAGTAGGGCAACTTGGCACGGTCTGGGTTGTGCCCTCAGAATAGACATCGGGGCTCTTATTCTGAATGTTGCGAAGAGACTCAGTCAAAAGAGGGGAATCATCCGAGAGCTAGTGAATAGCCACCATGTTGACCATGGGTGAAGGTGACTAGAGTCAATTGGGTCAATCATGTAGGGATTGGTGGTGTGGTCATGCTCAACGTGGTCGAAGAGGTGGTGGACGATGTTCTGGTACATAGATCCTACACCCTCCAGCATAAAAGGATAGGGCCTCGGTGGGTTCTCCATTAGGGCCTCATAGTCGGTCGAGCACAGGCCAGTAGCGGGAAGTGGTCGACACCACACCATGCACCCCTCTAGAGTTGCCATGATCACTAGATCAGAATCTAGTTGCCTCAAACAGTGTGGTCGAGCAGGTTGCTCGGTCGTAGTGGCTCGGTTATCTTGGAGTGCAGGAAAATCATCACTCGCTCTAGATTGGTCTAAGACTAAACTCATGAGGAGCTAACATTCTGCTAAGCGGTCAGTGACCCAATCAATGGATGCGATCAGATCATCATTGCTGATAGATCTCCTAACCTGACAGCAGGGCATTAGGATCAGAGATGTCGTTACAAGTGTTGGAGCGATCGGTGTAGGGTGATCCTACACTGTCTCCATGATCATCCCATTGCCGTCAGGGCTGATGACCCAAGTCATGGATCCAATCATGAAGATCTGGCCCAGCTCGAGAAAGGCTAGTGAGCTCGAAAAGGTGACCATCTGGTTCACCATGAATTCAGCATGCACACCCCTACCTGGTGCGCCACTATCGACAAAATCTAGTCAGCAGTCTACCGAGGGGTATGCCCACGGTAGTAGATGAATCGGTGGAGGTGCATGTGAGGAAACTAGATGGTGACATAGAACGCAAGAGACAGCGATTAGACAGGTTTGGGACATTGGCTTGACGTAATACCCTACGTCCTGTGTCTTTGTGGATTGTATTGCATATGATTCAATAAAAATGTGGGGGTCCCTACCCACCTTATATAGCCCGGGGGATAGGGTTATAGATCGGTTGTTTTTATCCTGATCGGTTTAAAAGATAGGAAGTTACAGATATTATAGGATCTAGCATATCCGAGTAGGTTTCCTAGATCACCGAGGATCTTCACGCAGTCTTGCGAGGCACATCGACCTATGTCATGCTCCACGTGGTGTCATCTTGTAAGACAGTCCTCGACTAGTGGCATGACTCATACGTGGTCTTGTGGGCTAGGCCTCCCCTAGTGGCTCAGGCCATGTATGGTCCTATGGGTATCAGGGGTTATAGCCCCATAGAATGCATCTGACAGCAATGCCAATAGTGCATCAAAATAGTTGTTGCTAACTCAATAGTGGTACTTGATATAGAGCAACCTGATAAGGAAGGAGAATCTTGAGAAGGTAGATCTAGAAGAAACTGATTGCTTCAACTCATCCAACACTCTTTCAAACTTTGGGACTCTTCTAGCCCATTCTTTAGATGTCAACAAGTTTTGCACTAAATCATCAAAATCTGGTAATATGTTATCGTCATGGTCCTCCTGCTCCTCCTCCCCCTCCACAATCCAACCATCATGATGAGATCCATGCACATCTGATGACTCTATAATGTCAGTACCTCCTCCCTCTTCCCCATGATGAATCCATGTGGTGTATATGGGTGACATTCTATTTATAAGTAACTCGTCCTTCACCTCCTGCCAAGTTTTAACCACCTGGTTAAGACAATGTGTACACAGGCAAGGGATGTTTTGCTCTGGGTATTTTTTTAACCATATCCATGAACTCTTCAACTCCTGTGGTGAACGTCAGTGAGAATGGTCTCCCATTAGGAATCTAGGATCTATCCATCTGTTGCAGCAAAAGTATGCAAAGTCCATTAGAGTTTTGACCATTGGGTGGACAATGGCAAAACTAGCATTAGAACAAAGCATATAGTGTTCGAGAGCACTACTCTATGCATTTGTTCATATCATACTATGAGACAGTCTGGTTTTCTATATTTATGTGACAAATGCATTAGTTTCAATTGAAATTCATACAGAATAGCCCTTTTATGTGCTCTTTACTTTATCACGTACAGAAAATGGAGTCCTATAATCATAGAAGAAAGTACTCATACCTTTGTTCTATGAACTGGCATGGCTCGGCTGCAAGCTGCCTCTATCATGGCACACACCTGATCACATGAATGGTAATGTCGCCACGCTCCACCAGGAGAGCCCACCACGGCACCAAAAGGATGCCTCAGCCACCACAGCAGACCAGGGATCCTCCGCCTCCGCCGCCAGTGCCGCAAGTCCAGCGGGCATAGATTTGTTTCCACTTGCAGGGATATATCCAATTTAGGTCAACCTGTAACACAACCAATAGGATACTATAGTGACTCCAAAGCGATGTCAGCACAACCAGGCATCTAGCGCAATGGTAAAGATGCTCCAATCCTTGGTCTAGATGTCATGTTCGACTCCTAGGTATCAGACCATTTTTTGAGAAATTAAACCCCGACGGCACACATGGTACAAGTGGCATGCAAACCGTCGGGTCCCACAGGTTGAATGGAGATGGAGAAATGTCCCATAGGTACACGTGACATGTAAGCCATCGGGTCCCATAGGTTGGATGCTGAAGGACCGGGTAGAGACTTTTATGACGAATTGCAAACGTCAAGTGACATGCAAGCCATCGGGTCCCACAGGTCAGATGGAGATGGAGAATGGTCCTATAGGTACACGTGACACGTAAGCCGTCGGGTCCCACATGTCAGATGCTGAAGGGTCCTGCAGGTACACGTCGGATGGAGAAAGGACCGAGCGGAGACTTTTATGATGAAATGCAAGCATCATGGATGAGTAACTATAGGTCCCATAGGTACACGTTGGATGAAGAAGGGTCCCACAGGTATACGTTGCATGGAGATATGATCGAGCGGAGACTTTTATGATGAATTGCAAGCGTCATGGATGAGTAACTGCAGGTCCAACAGGTACATGTCGGATGGAGAAAGTGTTGTGTGGAGATCTATGATGAGGCCGTTCGTTATAGTTCGAATATTGTTCATCATAGATGTGTAATTAGTTCAATGATGAAGCCCTGTTTGTCATAGTTTTAAAGGAGATCATCACAGATAAGTCGCACGAGTGATCTATGACGAAACCCTACGCTCTTCTATGATGTTTTTTGTGATGATGCCTGATTTCATCATAGAAAGGAAGGGTTGTAGGATCATCACCACTGATCTATGACGAAACAGAAATATTCATCATAAAAAGCGCTCTTCTATGATGGTTTCGGATTCGTCATTAACATTTTCATCATAGAAGTGGATATTTCTAGTAGTGTTTGTGCTAACCGACAACATTGACAACCCTCTGAGCTTGGTGTGGCTTTACTATAAGAAGGATTTTATGGTGTCACCCTTTGTAAATGATTAGGCAGCCTCTAGGCAAATACCCATCTCTCTTAATTATTTACGGAGGCGGGCATTCGCAGGTAACTACCTTTGAAAATGATTGTTAATAGAGGCGGGCATTATTCTAAGTGTCCGCCTCTAGAAATTGATTAAGGTAGCCATTTTAAGGGCCCATCTCTTAAAATTGTTGTCTCAAAGAAAAATTCATAAATTTTTCATATGAACTCGGATAAAGATAAGCTTTATACAAAAAATTTTAGAGATCTATGCGATGTACAACTTTTTAGTTGATAAACTTTCTTTTGAAATTGTTTAGAGTCACAAAAATTAGTTTTAAGCTCTTATATTTTGAAATTTAAAATTTTTAAACAACCTTGGATGCTGACATAATCTACACAAAAGTTGTAGTTCTCAACACAAATGACTTTATAGTTAACAGTTTTTGATTCGAGATAATCTAGATTCCTAAATATTCGCTTTATGTTCTAAGATTTGAAATTTAGAAATTTCAAACAACATTGGACACAAACATTATGTACACAAAAGCTGTAGTTGTCCGTGCAATCTACAACTTTACAGTTGACAAGTTTTCTTATTTGAAAACATTTAGTCTCAAATATTCATTTAAAAGCTTTTAGATTTTGATATTCAAGTTTTTAAAATTTTCAGACGATTACGGATAGAAACACACCCTACATCAAACTTGTGGAGCTCGACAACATCTAAAACTTTGTAATTGAACAATGTTTTTATTTGAAATCATTTATTGGTTGAAATATATTCAATACAAGATACAAAATGTTGATAAAAAGATATCATCCTATATATATATATATATATATATATATATATATATAGTCACAAATAAATGTGTAGTGAGTGGTACAGAGATATTATATGTGTTCAAGATTACAGGTTTGAATCCTTTTTTTGCCGCGCGGGGGGGGGGGGGGGGGGGGGGGGGGGGGGCAAAAGACAATTTGATAAAGGCGTTCAGGGTGTTCACCTCTGTTGATAGAAAACACTAGGCAGTAAAAATAGTTTATCTACTAGTGTGGTGCTCCTTGTTGGAGAAACTCCATAGGATATAAGTGAACGGTACCATGCTTGAAAGAAGCAGATCAAAATTTTGGGTTTGTTGTTTGGTTCATACGTGAGTTGTAAAAAAATTATTGTGAGATATGGGCTATGAAAAAGCTTTTGTGAGCTATGTGCCGTGATAAAGTTGTAAGTTGTTTGGTCGATGAAACAACACCTCTCTATATCTCACTTCAAACGATTGTGAAGCATCTCTTTATTTCCACCCATTTGAAAAAACAGGAAGCCAAAAGCAAGGTCAAAGGTAGTACTTTGAAAATTATATTCCGTGAAAGCAACGAATTCAGGAAAAAAATTCTATCTGTTTGGTTGGTGTTCTGCTTTTATGACAATAGAAGCATTTTTCAGAAGCCCAACCAAACGCAGCCTTATTCCACCATCCGAAAGAATATGCCATTAATAATAGTTCACTTCACACACTTGGAATAACCACGTATTTTTGCACATTGATCGTCCCCGTACTTTTTAACTATATTAATCTCCACCAACGCATGCCAGTTTACGTCTACTTCCATTTCCATCCAATAGTTGCCGCTCCCTAATAATCGCCTCTTCAACCTTCTTTGTTTGAACTGACGCCAAGCTTGCGTTATGCTACCACTTTTCTCACTGCAATGATACACAAGGTATCATCAGTTAATATGAACATGTAACCAATAACATGGCGACTGACCAAGGAACAGTGTGGCATCTACTTTCTCAGCAATGCATTGAAACAGAATTCAAGTTTATCTGTGTGCATATGGATGAAATGGCGTGCGCGTGTTGGTCGAAAGGTCATAGAAAGTGAGTGATTTTGGTATGATGCGATCATCACCTTTCAAGACCTCTTATGATTGCTCTCTCTGATGCAAATAAAAGAACCTTCTACTAATGATTAAAAAGAAGAGGTATATATATTATAGACTAAGAGGCAGAGTTAAGTAATAATTGAATGCACACTTCATACCTGTTACATATATGGGCACAAAGGCACAGGTACCTTAGCTTCACATGATCAGTTGGGCTCAGATAAATGATTGGCATGTGCCTTCACGATTGCCTTTAGACGCCCCATTCCTGTTGTAGTCTTGCTGGATCCTTGTTTTATACTTAAAACCAAAAGGAAGCTCAAAGATTTGATCGCAAAAGCTACCTAATGATTTGATTCATGGCACTGTACATGCTAATATATTTGTCAGAATTATATCTTCTCGTGATATACTTACCTTCTTTAACCGAAAATAGGATGTATCTGCATATATGCGAGGATTTTAATAACTCAAAAAGGAGGTCAAGATATCACAGTTATTAGGAGGTTATTATAAGGAAAAACTGTTCTTTACGGTGGTGACATCATTTTCTGTTCAGTCCTTTCGCCCTACCCAGGAAGAAATTTGATCTATTTTGTTTTTGTGATGTGGAAGATTATATACGAGTACACTTTAGATCAGGTTCGTGTATTACTAGTACACAAATGATTTATAGAAGTGTCCAGTTTTTTATGGGCTAGTTGAAATTATCAGTCATCTCTAAAAATGGTGTGTTGGATCCAAGTTTGTGAATCTCCTATGAATCGGTTGGCATAATCGCCCCTAAAAATGTGGTTTCCAAGTTTTTTTTTAATATTTTAGATCACCCCTGAAAATTCATTTCTAGAGGCAGTTCACTCAACACCCCTTCTAGAAAAAAAGGCAACAGGTATGATTAAATGATCGTGATCTAAAATGTCCCATATCGCTACAATATGTTGAATGGCGATAAGAAGGTAGTTCTTAATAGAAAATTACAAACTAATGGTGTTATTAAGGCTTCTTTTTCAGATGTGAATTGATGCACTATGAAAGGTCCTAAATGGCTAGAGGGGGGTGAATAGCCTAATAAAATTTTCTACAAAGCACTAGAGCAATTTGTTAGTCAACTAAATAGCGGTAAAACGTTTTGCTCTAGCTCTACTAAAATGCAAGCCACCTACCCAATTCTAATAGCTATGGTCTCTTGTTCACACACAAGACGGATAAGTTTCTACTTAACTAACTAGTGAGCTAGAAAGAACTAGTTACAACTAACTAATCAACTAGCTACACAACTAACAAGCCAAACTAAAACTACCACTACACAAATATATCAACAAATGTAAATACAAAGAGGAGTAGTGGTGTATACTGAACCGGGTAAGTATCCAATTTGAAATCCAAGAGACAAATGACACAAGATTTATCCCGAGGTTCTGTTGATTGCCAGCAACTTACGTCCTCGTTGTGACGATGCACTCACTTGGTGGTTCACACGCTAATAGGCATACACAAGTCTAGCCTTACACAAAGGCGCCATAAGAACCAACTCAAGATGAGGATACATAAGTCACGAGCATTCTACTAGAGTTGCTTTTGGCACTCCGCCGGTGAATAAGCACAAGAACCCCTCACAACAATGCCGGGTGTGGCCACGAACAATCACCAACTCGTGCCAACACTCCTCCGCTGCTTCAAGCCGTCTAGGTGGCAGCAACCACCAAGAGTAACAAAAAAACATAGCAAGAACGATCTCCAAGTGCCACTAGATGCAATTACTCAAGCAAATGCACTTGGAATCACTCAATTTCACTTTGGATGCACAATCAAGCAAGAAGATGAGTGGAAGAGGTTTGCTTCGGCTCACAAGGATGTATCAATGATCAAAATATCCAAGAGAGTGAGCTAGAGCCGGTCAACATCTATTTATAGAGCCCCCAAGGCGCTCCACTAGCCGTTATGCCCACGAACAGCAGTCAGACCGAGCTCCAGACCCAGACGCTTGGGACCTCTGAAATATGCTTCGTGGGTCCCACACCTCCCCGCTATGAATGTCAGCGCGCCATGTGTCCACTCGATAGTTGGATCTTCAACGGCTCCCTACAAACCGTCGGACCAGACCCACAAAGTGATCGGTCGGACCAACATGCACTAGAGTCCGGAGCTTGTGAAAAATTACACTGAGAGCTCCAAACTCGGTCCGGCCTATACCTCCGGACCATGCATCACCGGGTTTGACACGTTTTGGCTCTTCTCTGTCGCTAGCATAATTATTTCGCGAACCTTCGGACTCAGTGACCATGGGCCGATGCCCCACTGGCCTGAGTCTAGCACTGCCTTGATGTACACCTGGACCCAACCGGACCATGCACCTTGGCCCAGAGCCGTCGCTCACCAGGGATGCCCTCGCGACAGCACTGTGCACCTAGGGTTAGGTACCGGACCCGGGGGTATAAACCCAGATACCCACGACAATAGACATGGACCGCACCATCAGAAACGGTCCAGCCCACGACATCACCAGGGATGCCCTTTACCGAGGGCCTGGCCCAAGGCAAACAAACGGCCCTCGACAAAATAAATCTTTGCCGAGGGCCTAGCCCTCGGCAAATTGGCCCTCGGCAAATATGGCCGGATGGGTCACGGTGGCCACAGGCGTTAGTCTTTGCCGAGTGCCCGCCGTCAGGCACTCGGCAAAGATTTTTTATTTTTTTTAAATATTCTTTGCCGAGGGCCATTGGCCAGGCCCTCGGCAAAGACCCCCTTTGCTGAGGGCCAGGCTAGACCCTCGGCAAAGAGTTTTTTTTTTGGTTTTTTAAACCCAGTTTTTTTGTGGTGCTATAATACATTATTTAAATCTTAATTTTAAAATTTGGGCCAAATTTGACATTTTTGATATATTTCCCTAATTTATTTCTTTTCGTTGATTTTTTTCGAATATTTCAAATTTGAACTGCAGGTGGATGGAATAATGCAATTTAGTGATTCAAAAAATGTTATTCATGGTATTTGGTGTATGTTGAGTCCCTATCCACGAACTCGCATCAAATTTCGGACATCTTCTTCACGTAACATGACGAGGAACTTGTCGGAAAAGTGTTTTTAAATTATATAAAATCCATACGAAGTCCAAAAATCATAAAACTTGTCGAGGTGTCATGTTATCGCATGTGTAGGCTGTGGTAAAAATTTGAGAAGGTTTCGAGCAAGTTGTGACATCGGATACCTAAAACCCAGACATCTCCACAGCCTACACATGCGATAACATGACACCTCGACAAGTTTCATAATTTTCGGACTTCGTATGGATTTTATATAATTTAAAAACACTTTTCCGACAAGTTCCTCGTCATGTTACGTGAAGAAGATGCCCAAAATTTGATGCAAGTTCGTGGATAGGGACTCAACATACACCAAATACCATGAATAACATTTTTTGAATCACTAAATTGCATTATTCCATCCACTTGCAGTTCAAATTTGAAATATTTGAAAAAAATCAACGAAAAGAAATAAATTAGGGAAATATATCAAAAACGTCAAATTTGGCCCAAATTTAAAAATTAAGATTTAAATAATGTATTATAGCACCACAAAAAAACTGGGTTCAAAAAACCAAAAAAAACTCTTTGCCGAGGGTCTAGCCTGGCCCTCGGCAAAGGGGGTCTTTGCCGAGGGCCTGGCCAATGGCCCTCGGCAAAGAATATTTTAAAAAAATAAAAATCTTTGCCGAGGGCCCTAGATCCGGGCCCTCGGTAAAGGGCCAACCCTAAATCGGCCGCGCCCAAATTCCCCGCCCACAGACAAAACAAATCTTTGCCAAGGGCCTAGCCTGGCCCTCGGCAAAGGGGGTCTTCGCCGAGGGCCTGGCCAATAGCCCTCGGCAAAGAATATTTAAAAAAAATCTTTGTCGAGGGCCCTAGATCTAGGCCCTCGGCAAAGGGCCAACTGTAAATCGGCCAGAGCCTTTCCTGCCCACAGAACGCTTGACGCCGCCGCTGCTTTGCCCCACCGCTGCCCCACGCCCCGCTGCCCTCCCGACCCACCGCTGCTTCACGCCCCGTGCCACCCTGTGCGCCCCGCGTTGCCCCGTGCCCGGCCACCACCGCCACCCACGCGCCCCCGACCCCCGGCCGCCAGAGGAGGAGGGAGGAAGAGCAGGCCACCGGAGGAGCCCCACCCCGCCGCTCGCCTCAACCCGCCGGAGGTGCCCCGCCCCGGCCGCGCCGCCCGCCGACGCCCATCGGCCAGCCTGCCCCGAGGAGGAGGAGAACCTCCGCGCCATCCGCTGGCCATCGGAGAAGGAGGAGGACCCCGCGCCACCCGCCAACCATGTCCACGCTGTCCGCCATGCCCGCCCCCGTTCCGAGCAGAAGGTGAGAGAAAGGGAGGAATAGGAGAAGGGGAACAGGAGAAGAGAGGAGGCCAAGAAGAGAGGAGGAGGAGGTGCCCCGCCCTGGCCCCTTGACGTCACCCCGTCCACGACCCTGGCCCCGTCCACGGCCTCCGACGTCCCTCCGACGTCCAGGTATGCCCTTCCCTCACTTCATGGTGTACAATGCTGGTGAAGGAGGAGGACTAGGTGGAGGTCAAGGTGGTGGTGGCATGCAATGGTGGAGGTGTAGGTGGAGGTGGAGGTGGAGGTGGAGAAGGAGGGTAGTGTGTTCATTGAGGTGGTGGTGTGGTCATTGTGGTGGATGTGGTGGTGTGGTCATGGTCGTTGTGGTGGATGTTGTGGTGTGGTCGTGGTCGCGGTGGTGGTGGTGTGGTCATGGTGGTGGAGGTGGTGGTGTGTTGGTGGTGGATTAATATATATCTGGCTATCGACATCGTGCCGTATTTGTTCCCTTGATATGTGGTTGTCGGCCATCGTGCCGGTTTTTTCTTACAGGTTTTTAAAACCTCCCCGTATAGGGGAGGTTCTACCAAAATTTTGAACTTATAGTATTGTGTTTCTTCTTTTGCAGAGAAGAGCACGTTAGAGGGGACTCGGCGACCCTGATCCTCTTCTTTGGCGTTGTGGGTCTACCTGCACAGCCTTGCCTTGTCACTGCCCCAACTCGCCACTGCCCCGCTAGCTTGACTCCACCGCCACCCTAGGTATAAATAAGCCCTCCTCCCATATCATTGTCTTAGATCATGTAACCCAGTTAGGCGTCTCCCATCCAAAAGAGATACGGTCGTAGGTATGCGGATCTTTGCATATCTACGACCATATCTGTTTCGGATTGTCCACATTTTTTGGACAGCCCACGGATGCATAGATGGGTTAGTTTTCATTGTCTGCTTTGGTCCGAGACCGAGTTTTGGCAGCACTTCCCTGTTGTTCTCCGGATACACACTCTCCCTGACAGGACGTGTATCGGGAGAACAGCGGGGAGGTGCTGCCAAAATTCTGTCTCGGAGAGGAGCGGAGCCTAGAAACTGACCTCATCTATGCATCCGCAGGTGGGATTAGGACCTATCCTCACCTATTAGACATTAGGAACACCGTGTAGATGCAATTGATGGTCACAATACTCTGTGATGTAAATGTTAAAGGATGGAGGACCGTCAGTGGATGTACACGGGCTAGAGAAGCGGCAGTGACTACAACTATGAATGGGTGAAGGGGACAAATCGTTTCTTGAAACATGCATTTGGCCCAAGAGCAGGAGGACATTCTCTAGTTTGGTGTCCCTGCAGCAAATGTGACAACAGGAGAAAGGTAGATGAGAAGACCATGGGTAGACATCTTGTGTTCAATGATTATACGCCTGGCTATCAGCAGTGGATCTACCATGGTGAAGCAGATGGTATAAGAGCGGAGGTGGTGAGAGCAGGCCTCGAGGCTTTTGATGATGATGCTGGGGTAGCAGACATGCTAGATGATGCCCACCAAGCTCACTTCGCTAAACGACGTGAGAAGAAGGAGATGGAGGAATCCGCAAAGGACTTCTACAAAATGTTGCACTCGGCACAGAAACCCCTTCACGAGCGTACAACGATTTCTCAGCTGGATGCGGTTGGACGTGTAATGGGGTTGAAGGCCGAGTTAAACCTAAGTCGAGAAGGCTTCGATAAGATGTTGGCCGTGTTTGGCACCATGCTACTAGAGAAGCACACTTTGCCGACAAACTTGTACGAGGTAGAGAAACTCCTTCGTATGCTTAAGATGCTGTATGACAAGATACATGTTTGTTCAAAGGGGTGCGTCCTATTTAGGAAAGAACACAAGGACGCAAATTACTGTCCGAAGTGTAAATCCTCCAGGTACCTAGAGGTAGACTCTAGTGATGGTCAGAAAAAGCAGCTTCCGATCCCTATGAGAGTGCTATGGCACCTTCCTTTCCTGCCGAGGATCCAACGGTTATTCATGATCAAGGAATCCACAAAATAGATGGCATGGCACAAAGGTGGCAAACGGTACAATCCTAGAAAGATGGTACATCCGTTTGATGCTGAAGCATGGACGTACTTCAATGACAAACATCGTGACAAAGCAGTTGAGGCCCGTAATGTACATGTCGCGCTGGCAACAGATGGGTTCAATCCTTATGGAATGATGGCTGCCCCATACACATGCTGGCCCGTTTTTGTTATCCCCCTCAATCTCCCTCCCGGCATCTCCTTTCAACGGCATAACGTATTCTTGTCGTTGATAATTCCTGGACACCTGGGGAGTAATATGGGTGTGTTCATGGAGCCTGTGATTGATGAATTGATCCACGCTTGGAAAAAGAGGGTATGGACATACGACCGAGCTACAAAGACAAGCTTCAAAATGCATGTTTGGTACCACTACTCCCTGCATGACTTCCTGGCGTATGGGTTATTTGCTGCCTGGTGTGTTCACAGGAAGTTCCATGCCCAATATGCAAGGAAGCTGTGAGGTTCATTTGGTTGAAGAAGGGTGGCAAGTATTCGTCGTTCGACCAGCATCGTCAGTTCCTCCCTCTAGACCATGAATTCAGAGAAGACATCAAGAGCTTTACGAAAGGTGTCAAAGTGACAGACCCTAAACCGCACTTGAGGACTGGTGCCGAGGTTCGTGCTCAGATAGATGCTCTCATGCCCAATGAAGAAGGTGGTTTTGTGGGATATGGTGAGGAACATATGTGGACTCATAAGTCCGGCTTGACGAGGCTCCCCTATTTCGATGACCTTCTTCTGCCACATAATATTGATGTAATGCACACTGAAAAGAATATCGCCGAGGCACTTTGGGGAACTCTCATGGACACTAACAAGTCTAAGGACAACGTTAAGGCTAGAGTGGACCTAGCGACGTTGTGCGATAGACCGAATCAAGCGATGCAGCCTCCTAGTGGCCGAAACAAGAACTGGAAAAGGCCTAAGGTCAATTTCATCTTGCAAATCGATCAAAGGAGGGAAGTACTAAAATGGATCCAGATGTTAATATTCCCAGATGGATATGCAGCGAATCTTAGCAGGGGAGTGAACTTAGGCACTCTACGAGTCAACGGGATAAAGAGTCATGACTACCCATATGGATTGAGCGGCTTCTTCCGGCGATGGTCCGAGGCTATGTCCCTAAGCATGTTTGACTAGTGCTGGCAGAGTTGAGCTTTTTCTTTCGCCAGCTTTGTGCCAAGGAGATATCTCGGACCGTCGCTGGTCATGGTACGCGCTGGTCATGGATGACACTTACCGCAACAAGCAGGAGCGGGTATTGGCGGAGTTTTGGATAAGTTTCTCTCGCACAACATTGCTTAATACATCTCATTCATTGGTTAAATGTTTTATTGAAATAATGAATGGATACATCGGTTTTGTATGCAGAAATTTTTTAAGGCCAAAGAAGGACTTGAGGCCTAGGCGGATCGGGTGGCTGCCGCAGTTTGTAGGAAGTACGTCACCGAGATGCACCACCATGGGCGCGTCCAAGCCCACATAGACTACTACAGGTCGGTACTTAAGTAGTCCCTCCCCAAGCCTCAAGCAAGACTGATTACGCTGACCCAGAACCAGTACCTGGAGGTAGGCGAATAAAATTCATAATGATTCGTTTTGATATTAAGTAGGTTCAAATTCATCTTCTTATATGTCAAATACTCGATGACTTGTAGGTGATTCCTTGGTTGTGCTGATTGTATCCCGAGTGCTGGGCCATGATCATGGATAAGTGGTTATCACAGGACTTTGTTGGCACGCACGAGAAGCTGCGGGAACAGCGTCTGATGAGGCAAGGTCCAACTCCATATCAAGGCAGCCACAGCCTCCCCGGATACAAACAAGCATACGTAAGTTATTTCTTTCATTTATTTTGATGCTCAATTCTGCTTGATTTCTCACCATCTTCCCGTCTTTCTCGCAGGAGGCTGCGCACCCGGGCGAGGAGGTCTCGGAGTTCTCTGCGTGGGCTATGTCCCACATGGGCAGTGCGTCGTCCTCTATCTCCTTCAACCCAGCTGCCCCGCCCTAGGTGTACTCCGACCCGAACGTATACACTAAAGTCCAAGAGTATACGTCCTCGGTAAGGGAGATCTATGGGGAAGATTACAATGTGCGCACTGAGCCCATTGATGCAGAGATGATCATGAGGCTCGGAGGAGGCAAGAAGCACGGGCGGCTGTGGATTGCAGACGGCGCCATCGACTCCACCACTGTTCCCTCCCTCGACGCTATCCGAGCACGGAGCACGAGCTCCAGCTAGCCCATACGCTCACGGCCTTCTCCAGCACTGCAGCAGGTCCAGGCACTCCAGGTAATTCCTGTTTTACTCGTCGTATGTTGATATTTACACACCTAAATTAGATTTGCATTACTGATACATTGGAGTGAAATATTGCAGGCCGAGCTGCAAGAAACAAAAAGGCAAAGTCAAGAGCAGAACGCGGAACTGACCGCACGGCTGCAGGCCCAGCAGGTCGCGTTCGAGGTCGCGTAGAAGCAGATGGCGGAGATGATGGTGATCATGCAAAGTCTTGGGCAAGCATCAGGTGTACCTGTGCAGTTTTCAGCTCCTCCACCTCATACTCCTGCAGCTACTCCTGTAAGTATGAAAGTTCACTTTTTGCTTATGCTTTGCATGTATGTCGGCGTTCGTGCCGTTGTGGATGTCGACGTTTGTGCCATTGTTTCTTGCAGGTTTTGGAAACCTCCCCGTGCAGGGGAGGTGCTGCCGAAATTTTCAATTGAGTGTAATCTTTTTGTATTCCTAGATTACTAGATGCAATCTCTAAGTTCCAAAACTGTTTTCCCGGATTACTCACACATGCAATCTCTGCTCCTTTGTGCAGCCTCCGTCCGCGAGTTCCAATCAATTTGGTAGTGCGTCACCGGGTGATCCCGCCTTTCCTTTACCACCGTCTCATAGGCTACCTTGATGAGGACTAGTGCTAGGTGATGTGGTTGGACTTTATTGTAATATTTGTGGTTTATGGTTCTGACTTGTGCTTCGATTTCATGAACTTGTCGTAATAAACATGTGAATGATGATAAACATGTGACTTGTCGTTGTAATATATTGTGAGTTGTGGTTCACAATTATGGTTGTGATATATTGTGAGAAAATGGGTTCTGTGTGATATATATATATATGTGATGGTTGATATATATATATATATATATATATATATATATATATATATATATATATATGTATATGTATATAAAATGTTTGTGTCGATGGAATGCAAAAAACAAAAAAAAATTTAAATTTGTACCTCTTTGCCAAGGGCAATGACCAAGGCCCTCGGCAAAGAAGGGCCCTTTGCCGAGGGCCGTCCCATTGCCCTCGGCAAAGATTTTTTTTTAGAAAAAAATAAAATTTCTACAACATTTTTTTGCCGAGGGCCATGGTTAGAGGCCCTCGGCAAAGACTTTTTTTAAAAAATAAAATAAAATTTCTTTGCCGAGGGCCTGTGTGGAAGCCCTCGACAAAGATTTTTCAAAAAAAAAAAGAATAATTCTTTGCCGAGGGCCGTCCCATTGCCCTCGGCAAAGATTTTTTGGAAAAATTCTGCACATTTCTTTGCCGAGGGCCATGGTTGGAGGCCCTCGGCAAAGATTTTTCAAAAAAAAAGAATAATTCTTTGCCAAGGGCTCCCGGAGACGGCCCTCGGCAAAGACTCCGTCCCAGGCGCCGGAACCGAACAAAGCTAAGTCAATCTTTAAATCTTCAATCAATCCTGTGATATATGTATGCAACCAGATACCTCCATTTGTGCGCAGGATTATTTTGACAAGAATCTAACTGCGCTCATAGTCGTTCCGCGTCGTCTCACGCTAGCGGCACGGATCTCATCGACTGCACGCAGCGATTCTCCTGCAAGCTCGGCTCAAGGTCGATCAAGGCACCGCGTCACCAAACCGATCACGCCAAGGAGTGCATCAAGGCACGCGCGATGACGCAAGCAAGCTAACAATCAAAAGCTACTTGCGTACACATACGCACGGGATCGTATGTGCAGCAGCCGCGCAACGTTGAGTTCGAGTACGCTGGCGCTGACCCCGATTTCTTCTTGCCAAGTTCGACTACGTTTGAAGCGAGCCATCAAGCAAGCCATGCCGCGTCGCAACGATGACCAACACGAAGAACGGCACTATGACAATCACGATCGCCATCATGATGACACACCGGAAAGCTCGAGGGCCGGGCAATTTCATCGACGCCGACCAAATAAATTTCGTCACTGCCGACCAGATAACAACATACGCCATCGATCAGACGTTCTGTCTAAAGCTAAGTACCCTTCATATATCTGTATTTAATACAATCTTCTCCACGGTATTTCTCCAATTGATTTTTTTTCCAGTTAATCTCCATGTTTAATATCTTTAAGATACTTAGATGCTCCATTCATTCTCATAATGCAATATCTTAAAGATATTCTCTGTCAATTCGACGACTAGCCACGTTCTTATTTATGTCACCCAGAGACGTCCCTGTCATCGACTTCGCTCCTACACGTGTACGAGCCACGCTCTGTGTTATGTACAGTCAGCAGCGGCTCCTTGGCGTCGCTCTTTCTCTTACGCGTACACGGATGCCGGTCACTCCGCGCTATAGGGTTTGGGCTAGTCGGGGCTGGTGATACAATACATAACCAACTGGAAGGAAAATACTCATATTTTAAATATGAATACTTCAAACAAACATAATGTTTATCCACTCCGCTCTGCTGCCTTCATCGCCGAGTTTATATGTTTTATTTTTACATCATGTACTACATGTTCTACATATTTGTAATGCAGGGGCCTGTCAATGAGCTTATTTTTTACGCTCAGGGACTGGATCACCTAGGGAGGACAAAAGGATCATCGTCCGGATGGTCGCATCACCTGGCAGTCGGACTTCTCTGCCGATCAACTGGTCGGACTTCTAGGCTCATGGACTTCGTCGTCGACCAGTTGGTCAGACTGTTAGGCGCTCACTTCTACTCAGCGCTCACTTTGCCGCTGACCAGTTGGTTGGACTGCTCGTTGCTTGCTTCTTTGCCGACCAATTGGTCGGATTGTTTGTCGCTTGGGCTTCATTGTCAGCTACGCTGGGGGCTCACCAGCTAAGTTGGGGACTCCTCGGCGATCGGGTTCTTCGTGCAAGCGTCGCCAGCTAAGCTGGGGACTCCTTGGCATTCAGATTCGTCGTGCAAGAGTTGCCAACTAAGCTGGAAACTCCCATGGCGGTCGGATCTTGCTATGTCTTCTCGGTGTGCTATTAAGTTGCTCCATGCTGTTTGGATTAGGGTGCTGATCTTGGGCAGCACGTCTGGGGTCTTGATACGCATATGACAATTGACGTTGGCAAGCTTTCAGACTTATTTTCTTTGACCCTGCTACAAGATTTATTTCTTCATCTTCCAACAGGCTCAGGGACTAAGTGACTACACTTCACCTGTCGGTGAATGTAGTGTTTTTTTTCTGATTTACCCTCCTTATTGACTAAGTCATGGATGATAATCATCCGACCTCGCAAACGGAGTCTAAGTGGCTACACTTCTTCAAGTGGAAGAATTTTCAAATTTTATTTTGAACCCCTTATATCCTTCTGGCAAGCTTTAGTTGAGCAGGTTCGAGGCCTGCTGACCAGTTAAACTGGTCAGCTATCTATTTTCTCCGGTGGCTGATCAGCTTCAAGCTAGACTACTTGAATGTGATCAAGACGACGTTGCTCAAAGGATATAAGGCGATCAAAGAATAGCTGTGGAGGGTATAACCCAGATACCCATGGCAATGGATATGGGCTGCACCATCAGGGATGATCCAACCCACGACAAAGACTTACGGCGCACGGCACTGCTCGGCGTACACCACAAGGCATCTAGAAGTTCTGATCGGATATTATAAATATTGTAATACCTACCATATAGCCGACTAGGATACTTTCTTTGTAACCCTATCCCTCTAGAGTATATAAGGAGGGGTAAGGTTCCCCTATTCGATATCCCACATCTCATCTCGTATTCCTGCAATACAAACCAACAGAGCACAGGACGTAGGGTTTTACATCATATTGATGGCATGAACCTATATAAATTTTGTGTCTTATATCTCTGTTACCATCTCGTTTCTGATCACGCGCACCTCTACCAATCAATCTACCATCATGAGCATACCCCTTGGTGGACTATCAACGATATTTAGTCGACAGACCCATGCGCCATGGTCCGGCCCTTTGCCAAACCAGGGTCCGACATCCTACAACTCCTCCTTTTCAACTCTTTTCTTCCACCCTTGCTTCCATATGTGCTAACACCAATGTGTCCCAACATATGTGCATGTGTGTTAGCATTTTTCAAAGCATTTGTCAAGGGTCAAGTTAGCACACACTAGGTCATAATGTATATGCATGAAATGACATCACCTAGTGGCACTTGATAACCGCTTTTACCATGATTTTTTCTCTTCATAGTATGGCTATCTGTCCTAAATCCGGTCACACTCTCTATAGTGTCTTGACCAGTGAAACAAAAATGGCCCTATTGCATATACCTTTGTCTTGAGCCCATTTTGTTTTTCTCTTTCTTGTTTTCCAAGTTTGAGCACTTGATTCATCATCTTTTGGCCACCTCCATCACCATGAGTGCCATTTAGCTCCATCACTTGGAGATGGACATAACTATCTCAAATCCACACTTAGAGCATAGGGTTAGTCCAATAGGTTTCATCAATTATTCAAAATCAAACTTGGGCTTTCACACTCTCTATCCACAAATATCACTACTATAGAATACTCATCACTGCTTATTCAAAAGACCCTGTCACCGCCGATTTTTGCCCTTGTTGGTGATATTCAGCAATGATAATCAGGACTAACACCGCTAGTTCGAACTAGCGGTGAAAATTATTATCACCACCGGTGTTATACGAGCTGACAATGATAATCAAGAAGGAAAACATAGCCCTAAGCTTTTGGAGCCCATTGAGCCTACAGTCTTAGCAATCGTCACCGTCCTCTGCTGCTCAATTGCCACCATTACCCATCCTCTCGCGCACCGGATCTGCCATTTCCAAGCCTCTCCGCCACCAGATCTACCATGGCTGAGTTTCCTACACCACCAGATCTGCCATGGTCAAGCCTCTTCACCACACGATCTACTGTGGTCAAGTTCCCTACACCAGATCTGCCATGGCCATGCACTACTACAAAAAGGATTTGTAGCAATGCCTCCTTTTTTTGTAGGGGCGGCTCTATACAAATGGCTCCCAAATGTGCCGCCCCTACAAATGGGGCGGCTCTATATCTAGCCACCCCTACAAAATGTCTCAACATGCAAATGGATTTGTAGGGGCTGACCCGTGGGGGGTCCCGGATTAAAAAAATATCTTTTTTCTTTGCCTAGATTTGAGAAACTTTGGAAATGGATTTGTAGGGATGGCTCTATATCTAGCCGCCCCTACAAATTGGCCAATCGCCCCCTACAAATTGGGGATTTGTAGCTACAGTTTGGTAGGGGCGGCTGGGCAAACCGCCCTTACAAATGCCCTGGTGAAAGGTCCTTGTTTGGTTTTGGTAATTGAGTGACAACTTAGGTGGACTAATTGTGTCTATGTGAGATATACAAGTGATTAGTTCACAGGTACATGTGTGTGAGCAACATATGCCATGGAGGTGAAAATGGCTTGGAGATGTTGCAAAGCTCACACATGTGATGATGAAGGAGCTTAAATGCACATGAGACATGACATTGAGTCATGTGATCAAGGTGGAGAAGATCAAGACAAGACTTGGCTTGATAGACCGGTTGCAAGCATGAAGGGCAAGTCGAAGGCTTTGGAGTGATGGACCGCGTGGCGGTGAAGCTTGAGCAAGACTTGGCGCCGATGGACGATGGCAACGGTGAAGAGCAAGTAGAGTCAAGATCGATGAACCAATATGATCATGTGATGATATGAAGTGGATCATATCATTGTTGATCGTGTTGGTGCATGTGTTGCATCGACATTGAAGGAGATGGAATGGAATGCGCAAGGCAAAGGTATAACCTAGGGCATTTCATTTCACCGGTCATAGGTGTGTAGAGAAGTTTATGACCGGGTTTAAGATAGATGGCCGTACTATCAAGAGGGGCAAACTTGTTTGCATATCGGTCATCTAGTGCCACTCGAGTGATCTAACTTTGCATTGTCGCTAGGATCGAGTGGCGTGGCAAGTTGAGTGGCTAACATCCTTTGGGAAATGATTGTGAAAATGCTAACACACATACACATGGTGGTGTACACTTGGTGGTGTTGGCACATTTACAAAGGAGGTGGTGTTTGCAGGGTTCGGCACTTTCGGGAAAATGGAATGCCTATTTTCTATTGCGCCGGATGCAAATTCTTGGTGGTTAGCTCATTGGAGCAAGGGTGAAGAAGTTAGAAGTGAAAACGAGTTGGTCGCGAAGATGCCAGCGTCGGTCAACTGACCGGACGCTGGATCTGAATGCACCGGACGCTGGAAGGCTGTGTCCGGTCAGGCTGACGTACGGTGATGCAGTAGCTGGAGAGTGACCGGACGCTGGCTGCGTCCGATCGCGTTCGACCGGACGTGTCCGGTCATGCTCGGGAGCTTACTGGAAACGACCAGACGCTGAGGGTCCAGCGTCCGGTCAGTTGAAGCTGGAGCGTCCGGTCAAGACAAATGACCGTTGGAACCGGGACACGTGGTCGTCTGCGAGCGACCGGATGCTGAGGTCCAGCGTCTGGTCAACACGACCGGAGCGTCCGGTCGGCCCGACCGTTGCCCAGTGAAGGGGTAACGGCTAGTTTAGCCCCTGGGGCTATAAATAGAAGTGGCCCTCGGCCATGGCTGGTGTGGAGCACCTCAAGGGACTTAGTGTCCATGCTTGTGAGTGCTTGGGAGCCCTCCATCACACATATACTTGATAGTGATCATTCGATTGTGTGAGTGAGCGATTCTAGTGCGATTGCATCGTGAGGTTGCATCGAGTGGCACTAGGTGATCGAGTTGCAAGCCGGTGGTGCTTGTTACTCTTGGAGGTTGCCACCTCCTAGACGGCTTGGTAGTGGTCTCCGTCGAAGCGCGCAAGAAGCTTGTGCGGCGCTCCGGAGAAGTGCTTGTGAGGGGCATTGTGCTTGCCCCGCGGGAGCCACGAAGAGCAACTCTAGTAAAGCGTGTCATTGAGCTACCATCACTCAAGGGGTAGGTTCTTGCGGCGCCCGACGTGCGGGCTTAGCGGGTGATGCTAATTAGCCGCCGAACCACCAAGTGAGCGGTCGACACAACGGGGACTAGCGTGTTGGCAAACACGTGAACCTCGGGAGAAAAATCATCGTGTCAACCTTGTTCTTCCCGTTGGTTTGCATCCCCGTTACACAAGCTTGCGTTTACATTCATATACATTAAGCTTGTGTTGTTGCTCTTGTAATTAGATAGCTTGTGTAGCTTGCTAATTACCTTCTTGCTTGTGTAGCATAGAAGTAGCTCCCTTGCGTGGCTAATTTGGTTTTAGTAACCTTGTTAGTCACATTGCTTAGTTTGTGTAGCTAAGTATTTGCGCTCTCTAATTAGGCATTGGTTGCCTTGTTATTGAGCATTGCTAGTGAGCTTAGTTAGCTTTGTGCTTTTGCTTACTAGCATGTGTAGGAGCTCCCTTGTTGTTTAAAGTACTAGTGGCATAGGTTTGTGTGACCTTGCTCCTAGAATTGTTTAGGAGAGCTCTAGCTAGCCCGGCACCTTAGTTGCATAATTAGTATCTTTGCAAGGTGCTAGTGAACATATATAGAGGGGTATAGTCTTAGCTAGACCGATTGTTTTAATTCCGCATTTATATCGGTTAGCCGACGCGATTAATTTTAGAAAAGACTATTCACCCCCCTCTAGTCGCCATCTCGACCCTTCACCTGGAGTCGCCCCTACAAACCCCAACTATAGTAGTGAGGCCGGCCATGCCGCTCTGCAAGATGAGCCGCACTGTAGATAACCCATCGTGCTTCTCTGCCATGGCCTGGTCAGGACACTCTGCGAGGCCCCGCCGTCGCCACCGCCGCGCTCTACCAAGGCTCGCTCTGATCCATGAAGCATCGCCACCACGGGGTAGGATTGGTAGGGGCCTCTCCATGAGCCCCCCGTGTGCCATGCCATGCCGTGCCACCGCCGTGTAGGTTAGGGTGGTGGGAGTGGCAGTTGGGTTGGGTGGGTGGGGCGACGGCTAAGAGAAGATAAGGTGGCGGCTAGCTGGTGAGGGAGAAAGAAATGAGAAGGCTAATAGTTTGGGTTCTGGGGATGGTTTTTATATACAGACCATTATTGGGTTGTCAGATGGGACTGATGGGATTCTACAGAGGTGGATCTAGTGCAAAATATTCCACCAACAGTTCGTGTAATGAACCAGCAGTGAAAATGGTGATGATTTTCACCGTTGGTTTCACCTATTGTTTGTATTATGATCCGACGGTGAAAATAATGAGGAACGGTTTTTATAAGACTGGCGGTGAAAACGGTGTTAGTAAAAACTATTTTTATAGTAGTACATAAATATTCCTAGTATTTTTAGCATAAATTCAGTAGTAAGGAAAAATATACTGATACTTTTCATTAAATGGCATGTTTTATTTTGATTTTAATTAGTAGTTCAGCTAACTGAGGCATTAAATGGCAGGTTTTAATCCTAACTGGCGGGTGAAATAAAAAAACTAATTAAATTGCATAGGGCTTGGTCTGGTCTTATATTTGTGAACAAATTTCAAATGCCAAATGTCTATGTAATCTTAAACATTAGGGAGTTGCACAAATGGTTAAGTAAGTTCTTCTTGTAAAACCTGTACATCCAGCTTTTAAGTTTTGGACTTAGGGCATGTACAATGCACTGGTGCTTATGGAGATGCTTAAAGAAAAAGAAACATCAAGCATCTGCAAAGGCAGCATAACCTACATGGGAGAATTTCTAGGTGCTTAACAGGTTGGTAAATGATAAGAGTCTATTGAAGCTTTTTTATTGCTACAATGCCCACGGTGCTTATCGTCTCCAACCTCCACTCTTATAGCTTACCTGAGCTCGCTACCGGCCGGCAGTCTCTTCCCCCACTTTTCTGAGTCCAATTTCCGTAGGAAGGGGCTCAATCCACTACAAGCACAAGGCGAGGTAACGGATTTATGGGAGGACGTGTTCGATCCAACGTACACTATTAAAAAAATGATTTTTAATTCAGAGATAGTTCCTTTTAACTTCAAAAGCTGGCAAAAGGTATCTCAGGCTCCTAAGATACCTCGCGATTTCAAGAGACATTCACACTATTTATAGAGACATTCAATAAATTCTCTCCACCGAAAATCAATTAACATAGAAAAGCCTTTTAAGAGAACCAACCGGCCTCTTAAAAGGCCTGCCTTTATAAATTGGAGCCTAGACTATGAAATCGAAGGCAGAGTGCACTTAAACCCAACTAGCCCACATATGCATCCAGCCCTACCTCTCACTCTCCCCTCCATTTCCCGATCCACCCACCCTTTTCTCACTTCTATATGACCTCCCTCTCCCGATCTACCCACCTGCTGCTCTCGATCCACCATCTTCTCTACACCCACCCCTCCCTAGCTTGGTCGCCACCCCCCATCCCACCCCGTGTTGTGTTTTTGACAATTGGAAGTTGGGATACTCAATCGACCGTGATCCTCTTATATATATAGAAGGACCTGGTCTTATCCTAGTAGTAAACAAGTCCTTCAAGTCTCCCACGTCTAAAATAGATCCAAAACCGATTTGGAAACCAAGTCGGCTCGTACACAGCAGAAAAACCCACTAAGCCGATTTTGGACCCAGCTAAGCTGGTTTTCACGGGCTCAGATGCTGTGGCAGGGCCGAAAACAGGGGCAATCACCTTAGCCAATATGGAAATCGGCTTAGCCGACTCTGGTCAGAAGAACCGGCTTAGCCGGCTTTGTCAGGCAGGTGCCATCTCCTCTCTTCTTTGCTTGTTTCTTTGTTGTTTGTCGTTGCCAAATATTTTTCAACACCTTTTTTATGTTAGACTCTTGATAGTATAGCCCAATTTCCACGTTGGCACATTTTTGGGTGTCAATACCGTCACTAAATGCCTTAGCCTGTTATTTATGGGTAAAGTACACTTTACAACCCTCAACTCGCGCTGAAGTTTGATTTTCAACCTTCAACTATGAAACCGGTCAAGAAACACCCTCCAACTATCAAAACCGGACAAATTTGGTCCTCGGCCGGTTTCAAAAGCGGTTTTCTATTTTCGATAGGCGCCGAAATTTTAAATTATTTTTTTGAGCATCTTAACATCCTCAAATGAAAAAACTCAAAACTACAAAGTTGTAGATCTCATTGAGGTCTACAATTTACATATAAAAATTATATTCATCCAACATCGTATTGAAGGGTTTTCTATTTTTTGAAATTTGAGTCTCATCACGCGACAAAATATGGTGCTGAAATTTTATATTATTTTTTGGAGCATCTTACTGTCCTCAAATGAAAAAACTCAAAACTATAAAGTTGTAGATCTCATCGAGGTATACAATTTACATATAAAAATTATCTTCATCCGACATCATATTGAAGGGTTTTCTATTTTTTTGAAATTTGAGTCTCATCACGCGACAAACAATTTTATCGCGTGATGAAACTCAAATTTCAAAAAATAGAAAACCCTTCAATACGATGTCGGATGAAGATAATTTTTATATGTAAATTGTAGACCTCGATGAGATCTACAACTTTATAGTTTTGAGGTTTTTCATTTGAGGACAGTAAGATGCTCAAAAAAATAATATAAAATGTCAGCACCATATTTTGTCTCGTGATGAGATTCAAATTTCAAAAAATAGAAAACCCTTCAATACGATGTCGGATGAAGATAATTTTTATATGTAAATTGTAGACCTCAATGAGACCTACAACTTTGTAGTTTTGAGTTTTTTCATTTGAGGACGTTAAGATGCTCAAAAAAATAATTTAAAATTTTGGCGCCTCCCAAAAATAGAAAACCGCTTTTGAAACCGGCCGAGGACCAAATTTGTCCGGTTTTGATAGTTGGAGGGTGTTTCTTGGCCGGTTTTATAGTTGAAGGTTGAAAATCGAACTTCGGCACGAGTTGAGGGTTGTAAAGTGTACTTTACCCTTTATTAAAACATGGTTTGTGGGATAGAATAGGTTGATGCATCATCACATCATTTCTCATAAGCTAATAATTAGTATTACGACTAATAGAGTCATCCCACTAAATTTAAGGAATTGACTCATGATGCATCATCTTATCTAGAATTGTTTGATTATTGAAACCAAACACCCTATTAAGGTCCCACTAGATCTCTGTCTTCAGGCCTCGTCCTTACTCTTACCACTTGTTGCATTAGAATCAATTCCCATTGGCTTTTGTGGCACCTTGCGTGGCTGCTCGTGCAATTTCATCCACCCCGCCCATTTCAGCAGCGTCTTCTCTGTCTGTGCGAACAAAACAGACCGCATATTTAGTAAATAAGTTGTTCCAGATAAGGTATATATCCGATGATAAAAGGCCTTGAATAATCACGTGGTTTGAGGTATTCTTGCAATTACAATATGAAACCAAAGTTGCCCCAAATAAATCTCTCTGAAACGAGTGAGAGTAAGGGTTCTATAGCACAAATCTAGCCATATGAGTTAGCAGGAAGTGGAAGAACAACTGGTTTGTCATCTCTTTGCCAAATCAGTACTCAATATTCTTTTCAGGCCTACCTTTGACAAAAGTAAAAGAAAAACATATAAAGCAAAACATCACAAATGATTTTTTAGTAGCAGAATTGAGATCAGACTGACTTGAATTAGCGATAAAGTGAAAATGCTAGCATGCAATACATTTATCAGAGCACAAAGATTTTCAGTAAATTGTCAGCTAAAACTCACATTCACTATGTCCTTATCTAGAACTCTAGAAACAATAATACCATTGTATATATACTATTATCCATTTGCAGCTTAACATGATGAACTGGTTGGTAAGTGCAGCACGAGTTCCGGTGCTACATATAGTAGACTTGTGTACGTACATATGACATGACATAAACAGAACACGCTGACAGACACCACTGAACATTAAACAAGTTGTCATCCTATATTTTTTCTACGCAAGAAATATAATCCAGCTACCTTGTGGACTGCTTTAAGTACATAAACTTGGAGATTGTACTTCGAAGGTAGTTGCATTGTACACCCAATGTTCTCTCAGCCACCCCTTGTAGGCGTTGTAGCGACTGGTTCTTCATATCAATAGAAATAGTCCAAGCATTGTCATCACTGGAGTCAATCTTGGCCATAAAGTAAACCAAATAATCATCCTCCAAACTCAAAGCAGGCGACGCCACGCGCAGACTCAAGATTGGCTTTGTGTTGTCGTTGCCCTTTGGACTAGTTAGCAATTCAATGTGATTGTTTCTGTCTATGACGACATCAAAAACATCAAAGGTGCACTCCTCATGCCACTTCCATGAGTGTTCTATCCGGGTGCTCCATGTGGTGGCAATCCAACCTCGAGTGCGCCGGGTCTCCACGATGATCTTCGGTTTCATCTCAAAGTACCTGACAGTGCCTCTTACAACAACCATGTCTCTGACAATATCCGGAGAACCCATGCCTGGTACATGGCGGACACTGGTGTTGGCAATGGAACATACTGAAGCACAGGGTTCTTGCTGAGCACATCATAGATCAAGATACCACGCCAGAGGTCCACCCAGCCTATCAAACCCCTTTTTGTATCAATGGTGATCACCTTGTCTATACACCAAAATGAGTAGCGCTGTGGCAGCGGCGGATGGCATGACACGACCCTTGAGGTCCAATTGTCCGCCGCCTCGGCACTGAACATGTGGAGCTTGTAGACACCAATTTCGCTTTGGGGCTGTAGTGCGGCGAGGACAAAGGTAACTCCTTTGTGGGTGTGGCGGGGCAGGATGCCAATCGCGTCGTCAGCGAATTCCAAAGGGTGAGGATTGGGGAGCAGGAGAAGCAACGGTGGCTTCTGGGAGGGGCGGCAGAGGCTGCTGGCCGGGTAGATGAAGTAATCACTGTGTTCCTGAAACATCTGGCGGGATGGACAGCAGATGGGGACGCGGAGGAGGGCCAAGCGCTCCTCGGTGGCAAGGATGCTGGGCTCTGTGCGCGCCGAACTTCTCCGGACCCATGCCAGGGTCATGGATGCAGAAATGTGACACCAGCGGAGGCTTCACCAGGCAGAAGGTCACCTTGATAAGCTGGCCGTCTTCCGTCGTCCGGCATTCGACGGTGGTGGCGTTCCCGTGGTCGGAGAAGTAGGCTTGGTTGTCGAGGAGGGCCCAGCTGCCTGGAACCTGGCCTGGAGCATGGCTGGGCGGAGAGAAGGAGGCATGCATCAAGTGGTAAGGGAGGTCCATGGAAGATCAGCTTCTCTTCTCACGATCCTAGTCCCGATGTTGTTTAGGGCGACAACGAAATCAATGGCTTGGAGGGGTTGTGATCCTCCATTCGGCTATCGCGGGTGGGGATGGAGTGATGGGAGAGGAGAGGAGAGGAGAGGGGATGAGCAGGGGGTGACACGAGAAAATTGCATATTTAGCACTCCAAACATGGCATCCGGCTGAGCCACATGCACAGATTAATACATAATAAAAATTAACAAAAATGAGCCATATGCTTGGATCAAGTAATAGATAAAACCATAAATTTAGCACAAATGAACTCATCTCATAAATCCATGAATTTAGCATAAACAAGTTCATCTCACAAAACCATAATTTTGTTCCAAACGATCCAAGTCATATGAAATAAAGCATTAGTTTACATCTCATCACAGCTAACAAAATTCATCCAATATGTAGCTTTCTCTTTGGAGTCATCTTTTCTGGTGCAACCGACTAGTGGTGTCGATTTGTGAAGAGGTGCCATCTCCTAATAAGAACGCAAGCTTGCTGTACAAAACTACGGTATGACAATTAGATGCATGAAAAGTATTAGTATATGATAAATGTGTTAGTATTCCTTACCTTCTAGTGACCCTTCCTAGACTATTCCGTAGTATTTCTTCTTTAGTTGGCCTATGTGGGGTGCTAAGTTCTGCTGGCGCAGCTTTTGTAATATTCTTACTAGGTTGCCTATACTTCCTACAAGTATAATAAATAAATTAATAATGATATTTTCATTCAAGTTTTTGATAAAGAAAATAATTACTTACCTCTTTTTTGCTGTCCCATTGAGTGGGCACTTGGCACTAGCTTGCCAGTGATCTTTTTTACCACATTTTTTGCAAGTCATAGGTCCTCTAATCATCTTATTTCCCTTTGCATTGATTGGAGCAGTAGCGTTGTCACATCCATTGCTGGTACCTTCACCCTCATCGGTACCTTCACCATCTTTGAAACCTTTCTTCTAGTGGCCACCTTCCATCCATCCCTTCCTTCTTAGTTTCCTTCGTCTTCCTACCGGTAATTTAGCAAGAGGTGCACCAACTAAAAATGGTAGTTCAACTTATGGTCATTGTGTTTTGTCTGTTATTGGCCCAATCTCTCTACCATAAGCAGCCCTGAATCTATCAACCGAGTAATAGTCATGCACAAACTGTTCAAGGTCAACTCCCCGTTCGCGGGTCACAAAGGCCAATACATGTTGACATGGCTTACCAGTGTGATGCCATTCAAGACAAGTACAGGTCCTTTGGTTTAACTTGACAATATGCCTCTCAACTCTGCTGCTATGGCCCACACCTCTGCACTCCAATTAGCACATGTAACAATTTTGAAGTGGCCCAAACCTCTAGTATTTGCCTTCAATTGAAGCATAATAGCCGGAAGTATCCCGCCGGCAGGGAGCCTGTATGCAATATTTCTTCTCTTATACCATAATACCATGATTATTTTTCTAATCTTATCAGCAAGGTCAGTAACAGGTAAGTCTTTATGGTCTCTAATCCAGTTATTAAATGACTCTGCAATATTACTAGTGATGTAGTCACATTTAATTTTTGGATTGAAAGCACACCTATACCATAATAGCTTATGATTGGTCTATAACCATTTTACTGCTTCTAGTGATTCACTTACCATTTTTACTATATTGTCATAGAATATGTCTTCTCTGTAAGCCCTTGCCGCAGGATATATCTGGCCAAACCCTTTAAACCTCTTCTAAAAATTTCTCACAAGATGATAAAAGCATTCTCTTTGCTCTGCATTTGGGAACACATTCTTCACTGTGTTCTCTAAGCCCTTGCAAGCATCAAAACAAACAGCAAGGAGTGGAGAATTGCCTATTGCCTTCTTTAGTTGTTCCATGAACTAAGTCCAATTGTCTATTGTTTTAGAAGCTATCAAGCCGTAAGCGACTGGATACATCCAATTGTGACCATCAACTGCTATAGATGCGGCCAAGTGGCCATTCCACCTTCCATTAAGTGATGTAGCATCTATGCTCAAATGAGGCCTACAACCTTCCAAGAAACCATTAATCCATGGTTTAAGAGCACAGAAAAACGGTGGAAATATACTTGACCATCCACCTCAAGTACCTCAATCTCCATGACACTCCCGGGGCTCCGCTTCATTATGTTGGCCTTCCACTTAAACAACAGCTCAAAACTCTCTTCCCATTTGCCATAAACCTCGGCAAGAGCTCTTTCTTTACCCCGCCATACAGTGTCATATGCAATTGTGACCATGTGATCTGTCTGCAACTTCTTTTGCAATTCCTTAGCACCAATATTTGGATCATCTCTAAGGATACTCACAGCCTTGCTAACTACCCACTTCTGAGACGGAGTTTTAGTTATCGTCCTCATGGTAGACGCACATGTATAGTGATCGACCAAAACCGTTACCTACAAAACACAAAATCAATGAGATTCATATTAATTTACAGGAAAAGTAGAATCATCCATAAAATTATACAAAGACTCTGAAACTAACAAATGGTGCATGTCAAGGAAATCTGCTATTAAGTAATTGCAAAGACCACAAAGAGAACTAACATGACCTATTTGAACGAAACTGTTAGCTAGCACTACTACAGAAACGTTTTCTGCGGCGGGCGAATTTGCTTTTGCGCAGCGGGCAAACGCGTCCGCCAGCGTGAAAAGGTCACGGTAAATCATGGCCTTCCCGCGGCGGGCCGCTTTGCCCGCTGTTGTTAATTGATTTCCCGCGGCGGGCACGTTAGGATGCCCGCCGCGGTTAAACGTTTCAAAAAAAACAAAAAAAACCTAGGAACCCGTCGGCGAGCCCATTCTCGAGCCCACCGACGAGCCCATTCACAACCCAATACTGGATCTGCCGCCGGGGAGGTCATCCTCGCAGGATCTGCACCATTGCGCGTGACCTTGCTCGATGCTGCGCTGCGGAGACCCCGATGGAGCCCGCTGCCGCTGAATCCACCCGCGTCGGGGCCGAATCCGCCGTGCCGGAGCTTGTCGCCACAGACCCGCTCTGAACGGAACCACCAATAACATCGCGATTTTGCCAGATCTGGAAACCGAAGCAAAACAACGCGTCAGATCAGCAACAACACCGCAGATCAGCGCACGTGATGCTCGACCACCAACACAACAACAAGAATCTTGCGATCAAGGACTAACCGGTGCCGGATCCAAGGCTTCATGCACGCGGGTTTGTTGTATCCCCCGTGCTCAGATCCACGCGCTCCCAGCTCGATTCAAGCTGTAAGAAGCCGAATCCAGCAATCAGATCTGAGCCTGCGCAACATGAAGCAAACGGGATTTTCTGGTAAATCGAAACAAACGTAGCTCACCGAGGGCGCGCGAGGTAACGAGTCAGGGAGCACGACGATCCTGGATATGGACGAGAGGAGAGGTTGTGTGCAGGAGAGGTTGCGTGCCGGAGCTCTGCCCGGGCCGCCGCGTCACCTCCTCGAGGGCAAGAGAGCGGGGAGCTCCGCCCGGGCCTACGCCATCGATGTGGATCTGTGCCGCTGCGTGGGTGGGGGCTGTCCCAGCCATGAGAGAGGGGAGGCGAGTGGAGAGAGGGGAGGCGCGGACGATTGAGTGAGGGAGCTGAGTGTTGTGAGGCTCAAACCCTAACTCCTCTCCTTTTATATAAACCCGGTAATGGGCTTCGAGCTGGGCCTGATGGGCCAGGCCTTTTTTCGTGGCGGGCTTTTAACGTTGCCCGCTGCGGTAAATCGATTTTCCGCAGCGGGCACCTTAAGATGCCCGCCACGGTAAATAAAAAATGTCCGCCGCGGTAAATCGTGGGATTTACCGTGGCAGATACAAATAGGAGCCCGCCACGGAGTGCAAAAGTGCAATGCTGCGCAAAATTGTTTTTGTAGTAGTGTAGAAAAGGTATTAGCTAAAAGTAGAATTAATGAAAACAAATAAATTTATTCACCTCTACGGTGCTTTGGCCTTTATGTTTGGTGCCATTTATTCTCCAAGGGGAATCACCACTGGACCTACAATAAGCCCTATATCTCATCTTACATGACTTATCAGTTCCTAAATCGAACTCCTTATTTATGGCAAATTGTCGCACTGCCATCTTGAACTCCTCCATTGTTAGGTATATTGTACCAATATCCATTGTGGGGTTGTTCTTATCATATGAAACTATCATCTCACTTGGTACATCATCACTTGTACGAATGGTGGCACCCCCATTATCAACACCCTGCTTATTATCAACACCCTGTTCATTCATTTGGCCTTCATCAACGTGTCTCCTCTTCTCTCAAGCCTAGAATTTCACACATCTAGTTTTCACTCACAAGTGCAATACGACCTTCATCATCATGTGTCTCCACTATTTGTAAGCTATCCCAATCAACTGTTTTCATATTTACTTTGGACCTAAACAAGTGAAATCAATTTAAATACCATGACCCCACTACTGTACAGGTAAAATAACATAAATAATTAACACCATTACCTTTGCACATCAGCAATAGGAAGATTGTACTGTACTGCCGGAGGAGGAGTAGTGGGCAACAACGTTCTCGCTAGGGTTAGAGCATTGGGCATGGCATCGGTACTAGCGCAACCAGTCCTTCTGGCGCGGCCAGGCCATCAGCCGGCGGCACAGCTAGGCCATCAGGCAGCACGGCCAGGTGAGAGGCCACTAGGGCTGCGCCTGCTTGGTCATCCATGGAGAGCGGGCGACCATCCTCTTCATCAGGCGGCGGTGTTCCATCCATGGGCGTTGATGGTTGGGGAGGGAACGATGGCGGCGGCGTGGGTTAGGGCGCCGGGAGGGAACGACGAAGGAAGAGCGAGATGAAACGTCGGGCAGATGGAACGTCGGGCTCGATCAACGATACGTAAGGCCAAATGGGCAAAAGGGTCAGTTTAGGAGAGAAATACATATATTTAGATTAAGAAAGAGAAGAAATACACCAAATGTCATGAAAATCAAGAAGCCAGCGTTTCCAGGGTTATTTCTACGAAGTCAATGTTTGAAATCCTATATCTGCGAAGCGTATTGTTTGGAGCCCTAAATATGCAATTTTCTCGTGCTCGTCGGGCCGCGGTGGCTGATAGCCATGGGAGAAGGCCAAACTGTTGATCGGTATTCGACAGAAAGAAAGAATGGGAAACGCCGAGACGGAGAAAATCAGAAAACCGGGTGCTCCTCTGTTGTTCACCTTTTTTTCTGCGATGTGAAATGCAGGGTACACCACGAGATGGGCCTCTTTCCCTAGTTACGCTTAGGCCTTTTTGCCTCGCTCCGAACGAAGGCCGAAGGGTCCGGTCGGAAATGGTATATATCTTTATTTTTAGAGTAAGTAAAGCGTATTTTTCAACCTTCAACTTATACAGAAGTTCAATTTTCAAGCCTAATATATGAACCAAGTATTAGACACCCTCACAGTGTCAAAACTTAAAACTAGATAAATTTGATTCTTTAGCTAATTTCAAAGGTGGTTTCCTATTTTTCTAAAATAATAAAAATCCATTTTAATCTCTAAAAATTCATAACTTATTTATTTTTAAAAAAAAAGTGAAACTAATACCCTTCTTTTCCAAAAAATGTTGTTTATCTATTGGCGCTACATTTAGAGTTATTTGGATCTTACTTTTCATGTTTCCAGTAAACCAGACCACAAACAATAAAAGAATAGGAACAAAAATAAATAAGTTCCAAATAACTGTAAATAGGATACCAACAATTAGATAACATTTTTAGGAAAAAATAATTAGTTTCATATTTTTCTAATTTAAAAAAGATTATTTATCAATTTTAGAGGTTAAACTAGATTTTTATTATTTTATTAAAATAGAAAATACCTTTGAAACCAGCTAAGGGACCAAATTGTTTGGTTTCAACAGGTAGAGGGTGTCCAATACCTGTTTTGTAATTTAAGGTTGAAAATCGAACTCATGTGCAAGTTGAGAGTTTGAAAATGCACTTAACCCTTTTTTGTGATAAGTATGTGCTTAATGTCTAGCACTTTGGTGTTGCCTGAGTGTTTATTCTTGTCTTTCCATCTTGGCTTCTTGTACTTGATGTCTTGGACTTTTTACTATTCTTCTAGGATCTTCAAATCAACTCCTTTGTCCTTTTTACTTGAGGTGTTGATCACATGATCACCAGTGCCGCAAGTCCATCCTTGCATTCATAGGACTAAAACCTTGTATACTAGCACATAAAATTAGTCCAATCGATAATATTATCACCTAATCATCAAAATTACTTAATGGCCCTAGCTATGTGCTGTTTTCATTACATAGCGGAGTCATCATATTCATCTCATTTTTTAACAGCTGTGAACACCTTTGAAAGATTGAACCGACATATATTGAGATCACCAGAATCACCACAGTTGTCTCATTGTCAACAAGTATGTTTGAGATGTGTTGATTTAAAAAGTGAAAATTGTTAAGTATTCATGGGTTATGTTTTGTTTTCTTGTGGTAGAAACTTTGTAATGTGTGAACTTATTAAATGTTGCGGACTATTGTACTGGATGTTTCCTTGTGGTTGTGACTATGTGATTTGTGAACTTATTAAATGTTGCTTGGTCATTTCTAATTTTTTGTGGTTAGCTGGTTGCCTGGTTAAGATGCTCTTGAATTCTTGACAATATTTTGTGATTAGCAGTGGCATGCTGGCAGTAGTAAAACAGCGGTGGTATATTGCCTTTTCCAGCAGTGGCAGTAGTGCAGTGCACTGCGCTGGTGCTTGACTGGTTGCCACTTGCAGCACTGGTGGCGTACCATGCAGCATATTGATATGTGATTAAGTATGTGGCATGATATTGATATGTGCAGTAGCTGGTGTTACAATATTGATATGTGATCGTCATTCCGGCTTAAGTTCCCGATTTCCGCCCGTTCCCGTCATTTTTCCACCCATATTTGTCCGTTTCCGGACACCCGTATTTTCCGCTCCCGCACCTAATCCTGGCCTTTCCGATCCCGATCCCGTTTTCGATGATGAAATGTAGAAACGGAAACAGGAAGGGGGTTTTCCCATCCATTTCTGTCCGTTTTCAATCTTACTCGTATGGATAATAGTTACTAATTACTCTATATACTTTTTTCATTCCTATTCATGGTTTTTCCTTTCATATTGCACCTCTATGCATGTTTGACATGCGTTTAGTGAAACCTTAGTTAGAACTATGTTTGACGCAGAAATAGACATGACCATTTCTAAATATACTTATATATACATGGTGTGAATAGTGACCCATATAACTCATAGCTAGTTTTTCTATATTAACAATGGTAGAAATGGAAGGATACATAGAATTACTTTAGGATATTATTTTCTAACATCAGATCTAGGTAATTTAGACGTAGATTTACGCTTAGCTTATGTTACTTTTAATAATCATGGATGTGGGTGGTTTATATTCAAATTTTGAGATTTATTTAGATATTTTGTATAATGGAATATGTTTGATTACTTTAGATTTTTTTTGTATAATAGTGGAGCTGGGTAATTTAGATGTAAATTAGGAAGTTAGTTTATATATTTTTTTTTATAATGGCAAATATAATATGGGTAATCTTGATGAAGATTATGGGCTACTCTAGCTTATTTTTTACAATAGCTGCTATGGTTAATCTGGATATCTACATTTATGCATTATTTAGACTAGTTTAACAATGGAAGAGACATGTATTTTTTTATACAAAATGAAATATATCCGAAGATATTGGTAGAGGAAAGCCTAGGACCATGTTTCTCTACTGTAGCACATTGTTTGGAAAAGACCCAATCCATTCAGCAAAATTGGCCCATGGAGTGGCCCTAGGTGTTGGGCTAGCCTAGCTTGCAGATGGGCGGGTGTTTGTAATTGTTGTGAGATTTTCTATGATCCTCTCTATCTAATGAAATCGTCTGTTGTGCAAACGAGTAGCGTTCCACAATCCACATCATTTTCAGCATTCCAAGGAAGTACATGTAAGGGTATTATTGGCATTTACAGACACAGGACATGGATAAATTCCCATACCATTTTTCACATATTACATTTACACCACAGAAGATGACACGGGAACCCTCACTAATCGCATCGATGATGCAAGGGCCAAGGGGGCAGTTTTGTCCTAATCTCTGAAGCTAGCCAACCAACACCAAATGTTGTGGATGGGAAACGCCTGCAAACTTGGGTGGTGCTCTGCTGAGGCCACACGAGGCAGATAGCTAGTGGGCGCGCGCGCAGCTGTTACTGGACTGACGACACTTGCAGGCATACTGAAGACACATGACTAGCTGAGAATCGAAGGCCTAAAACGAGCGATTAGATAGCGAGGATCTGAATTTCTTGGTTTTATCTTCTGGTTGCCATGCTTTTGCACTTGCTTTGAATTGAACGTGGGGACAGTTAGGACAGTAGTTATCCACGACAGCAACAGCAGCGTGTCCATCAGCTAGCACAGCGCCACCGCGCCGTCCGAGGACGTCTGGAGCATCATGTACATGCCAGCTTGGTCGGTCAACTCCGGTGTGGCCGCCGCCGCGGCCACCGGCTCGAGCACCGACAGCCTCTCCAGCAACGCGGTGAGCGCCTCCCGCATCCAGTCGTACCGGCAGAGCTGGTAGGCTTCGGCGGGAGAGACCTGTTCCAATGGTCCATGGCAGAGTCAGGTGAGTTTTCTGAAGAATTGTGATGGAGATGTAGCCAGGGCAGGCACACGCTGACTGCTGACAGAGGGGCGGGGCAACTCAAACTCACCCATCGGCGGTTGTGTGTGTCCTGCTCCGGCCACGTCTCCAGCTCCTCGGTGACCTCCATGGAGAAGATGTAGCCCTTGCAGGCTCCCCTGGGGCTGGTGCTGTTCTGGCTGCTCTTGCTCTTGAACACCCAGTGCCCCAAGGCAGCTCTCTGGTCAGTGCAGGAACAGCACGGCACGGCATGCAGATGGGAATAATGATCAGTGAACTGAATATTGCAAGTCAACACGGCCATGTAGAATGCACATTATTATCAGTTGTTGTATATGAAAACATTTCATTTCATATAGTTGAATCGAGGGACAGAATCATATACATATATAATAATGATATATAAATGCAGAATCATGGCAGAAATTAAACACAGGACTACTGATCAATCGATGGGTGGAGCAGGGGCACTGTAGGACACACAGGAAACACACCACATGCATAGTGGTTGGGCGCAATGCATGGAGCAGATATAAAAATACTAGCAGCTTATTGACTCGGATCCAGAAGGAAATCGATTCCGAGGACGAGCCGGCCAACGGACGAAGTACGCAAGAAACAGGGGCGAACAATAATACGCTTTGCGCCGAGATCTTGTCAACCAGGAAATCGCAATGATTTAGGGGACATCACGTTATAAAAACCCTCTCCCTCAAATGCAAATCGTTGCTATAATATTGTTTTAGTTTGGTCGCAAACCACCAAATGAGGTGATGCTGCTCTGCTAGCACCTGCTAGTGCTAATGCTACTCTAGGCAAGGGACTGAATGAATGCGGCGACGCCTGCTCGGAACTCTGAAGAGAAAATTCCCCGTCCCTTTCCCTGTCGTGCATGGTCGCTGTCAGCCTATGGTATGGAGCGCTGTCCTTGGGGCTGTTTGCTAGTACTAGGGGTTAATTAAGTAAGTTTGTCTGACTGGGGACGTTAACCTCACCCTGGATTATTACTACCATTCAGGAGCTTTCGAGGTGACAAATCAAGTGGACCATAATGGCTCCAAGCTGCGGCGTTAAATTACTGCTGGGATCAGGATTTTCGCAGAGAAGCGACACCGAATCGCGGTGATCATCCGCATACTTTTCGTGACTAAGACTGCGTTTAGTAGTTTTCATTCACAACAGGCATCCTTTTTTTTTGGCGAAAAATTCAACAGGCATCTTTAGCCACGCACGTTCACGGAATAGCAGGGATAAAGAAGGCATTTATATCAGCCGATAGGTCGTCGTCGTCCTCCCACCCGCCCTCATCGATGCCAAATTAAATAAATTATGATATATGGTATCCATAAGGGCGGGTGGGAGGACTATCATATATCATATCAGCCGATAGGTCAGCATCATCGTTCGTAAATCGATCATAGTTGCCAGCGTATAAGATAAAGAGGGCAGTGAGTGAAGGAAGGGAAGGCATTGGTGACGTACGTTGATGATGCCCTTGACGCCGGCCTCCTCCATGGCCTCGCGGGACGCCGCCTGGTACACGTCCTCGTCGTCCTCCCACCCGCCCTGATCGATGCCAAATTAAATAAATTAATAATAATTACTCCGATCCAAATCCAACAGGTTACTGTAATTAAGCGGGTGGAGCGCCAATCGATCGATATACAGCACTACACTAGCTAGTGTTTCTGTGGGCGCTGCTGGCTGCCGCCGCCGTATCTTTCTTTCTTCACGTACGTATACGTACCTTGGGGAAGACCATGTCGGTCCGGTTAGGCGTGGAGATCATGAGCACCTCCACCTCCGCCGTGTCGTCGCCGACGCCGAGGCTGCTGCACGGGTTGCCTACCTCGTCGTCCTTCTTGTTCACCCGGTACGGCACGCACCTGCCATCCATCCATGGCATGCATGGCACACAACTCAATGATTCGGCAAACGACGACGATGGATGGCGGAGCAAGAAACTAATCAACGGCATGCATGCAGATGCAGTGCACCAATCCAAGAGCTAGCGAAGAAATCAAGAGGCAGAGATCGAGGGCGCCGACCCTGCGACGAGGCGGAACTCGTTGTGGTAGCGCTGCTTCAGCCGGCCCTTCCTGGCGGCCACCGCGTCGGACGACATGGCCACTGCGCGCTGGCAGGCAACGCCGCCGCCGGCGGACATGTCAGCTTTTCGGGCACGAGAGAGACAGAGACAGAGGTCCGGATCGATCGATCGGACCCACTCAAGAAAGAAAAAGAAAGAGCGACACAGGAAAGGGAACCACCACTCACCTTGTTCTGCCTTATATATATATAGACAAGCTAAGCGAGCGATTAACAGGGACAGGGCAACGGATCCAGAGGAGAGGCAGAGCAAGGCAACGCTGTTGCCCCGCCGCTAGCAGCAGCCCGGGATGCTTGGGGTGGTGATGGTGGCAATGACGCCACGGTCTTATCCCCACCCGACCCGAGCGTGAATGAAAAGGGAAAAAAGCCCCAGCTAGCTGCTGACGCGAGAGGGAAGGGAAGAGACAGGACACTGGCGATTGGCTGCCAAAGGCCAGAGCTTGAAGAGCAGGAGGGCCTGTGGCGAGCGGGCGATGCGCGCCTATAAATGGCGCGCTCTGCGTTCGCGCCCGATTTATAGGCAGGGGCGGGCGCCAGGAGGAGGAGGGAGGGGGAAGTCAATGTGGCTCTATTGCCTTGCCTTGGCCGTCGACGCTGTCATTGCCTTGCCCACCACCGACCGCCCGCGACCGTCTCCCAGCCCGACATTTGAATTCAGAAATGGAACGCCCCACACTCCGCAGTCTGCACCGTTTCTGCATTGCTTTTAGGATAGCAAGTCAGAGGAGGCGACTTCAGGCCTTCAGCTCACCTGCTGTCCGGGCATGCGCTTCGAGCCGACATGAACTCGAGTATATACTCCAACCAATGCAAAATGTATAGCAACACCACTTCTATCACGTGAAAGGCCGTGGTTGTCCATAGCCTATACCTGGTTGTCCATAGCCTATACCTGGGTGTTTTATCGGCAGATTAAACATTTGTTGAGCACATTCCTATACTAGAGTAGCCTGATTTCCAGCGAGATATTAGGCGACAGCTTTCTTCTTCCTCCGCCAGTTCAGGTCTTAGGGGGGGAGGGGATTTGTTGTTTCCAAGCTTAGAAAGAGGGGCCCGGGGAAGACCGGCAAAAACGGCGGTAGTGGCGGGTTGACTAGCGGCGAGTTCAGCGGCGGGGGCACCACTGAGTGGGCGGTGCGAGACATTTGGTTGGCAAGAGCCGGTGTCGGGGGCGACGACCGTAGAAGAAGAATATGAGACATATAGATTAGCGCGGCAGCGGGGGAGAGTGGCGGTGGAGGCGGCGGTACGCCGCCAGAGCCCGGCAAGTGGTGGATGCAGGGGCGCTGATGCTGGATCTCAAGGACAATCTCGATTTAGCGGCGGTCGTGGTTGATGGCGGCGGCGGACGTAGTGTGGACGCCGCGCAAAACCCTGGAGGTGGTGGCGAAGGGGGTGTTCATGCCGGATCTGAAGCATCTCAGTTCAGGCTAGGGTGGCTGTGGTCGAGAGTGGCGACGGAGGAGGCGTGGACGCTGCCAGAGGTTGGCGGGGTGGGACAGCGAGGGAGGAAGAATATGGTTGCCCGAGAATTTGGAAAAAAAATTCTGGCACAGGGTTATAGCAAGCCCCTTTGTTGAACAATTTTATGATTTGGAACGGAGGGAGTATAAAGGCAGTTTCAGGATAATTGTTAAAGGTTGATGTTTAAGTCAATTGTCTCTAAAAATAATTTCTAAAGACGGTTGGTTTAAGAAACCCACCACTAAAAATAGTCGCCACCGATTGTTTCGAAAGGGATGATTATCATGTTATAATCAGCAAAGTTGTGTAATGGGATGGCAAGAAAGGATTGCATATATAAGTGGGAGGCTATGGGTCCGAATTCTAGGAATATACAAATGTGTATTTTCAAATAATTTTTTTTAGATTAGAGGCGCATGACACGCTCGGTGGTGTGGCCTACAGTGCCCCTCCTATTTTTTTCATGCTAATAACCCACTATTCATGACTGTTTAGAAATTCCCCTGCTATTTTTCCCGTTAATTTTTTCAATCAATTTCTATTGTTGGTTACACTATCGGTTGACTTCACAAAACCACCAGGCGCGCGGCCAAGCACTAGTAGAAATGGTTTCTGTGATAGTGAATTCTTCTTACACCCATTTCTTATGATGATGGTTCAATACCCAATAATCAAATCGTTTCAACTACTACAATTCGGCAACCACCACCTCATACGAGTTAGAAGATGCTTATCTCTCAGAAGTATACCACAATTCTTGCCTACTTAGATGCATTATTTTGTGGGCATTGCAGAATAATACAATGGCGTGTAATGGTAACAATGAATCATATGGCAATGCCATATTTTAACGTGGAGTGCTAAATTTACCAAGCTGATTGTGGTTAGATAGGACGGCCAAATAATTTGGAAGAGTTCAAGAGAGGAGAGCAATGCCAGAAGGGTTGGACTGCATAGCCCAAACCTAGATTTCCTAGATATACTACTAGATCTCAGTTGATGTTGAAATGTGTGTCCTATGTAGGGATGAAAATGGTACGGATATTTTCCGACCGTATTCGAAACCGAATTCGTTTAGAGGGGTTGAGATCTGTCCGTATCCGAGTCCGGATATCCAACATCCGATACCATATCCGTATCCGAATACTCAAATCGCATATTTATGATGTCGATATCCAATCGTATCATATCCGACATAGTTGACACTATCCGTATTCGAATCCGAATCCGGACAGAAATATGAAAACAAATGTAATATCAGTGATATCCATCCGTATCCGATCCGTTTTCATCCCTAGTCCTATGTCCTGCTGATGTGCTGCCTACCACTAGATACACGCTCTGCTCGTCACCACGTAGGGATATGACAGGATAGCAATTATATCACATGTTCGCTTGCTCGAATACGATCGTGGATTATAAGCTGGAACAGTATTTTTCTCTCACATCAAACCAGCCAGTAGTAAATAATCCACGATCGTTTACGGCCTGCCGAACAGGCTGCAAATTATTGGCGCACATCCTTTGATTCATGCTTTTTTTTGTCAATCTCAATAATGGTATAAAGACACTGGTATTACACTGCCGGCTGTTGTAACTATATAAACATATCAGGAACAGAGGATGATGCCCCTGTTCTAAGAATTTTGACTCATTCTTAAGTATTTCTTATTATCGAGCCATAGTAATTGCACCTATTAAAGAAACTAGATGAATTAGGAAAATGAGTTCAAATAGATAGAAGATAAAAATCGGTTGCTAACCATCCTTCTATGTTTTTTAGTTATTATTCACTTGAGCAACTATATATATTGTGAAGTCAATCCAGGGCAAGTGTTTGGATACATGTTTGCTCAAGAATTAATTATTCTTCTTAATCAACGATTTATTATATAGAGAGAATGACCCTCAGAAATTGCAAATACTAATTTGTTAAGAAATAATTAAATTGAAGTCATAGTGTCATCATTGGTAGGAATCAATATATTCGCAAGATCTAGGCCACAATTTGTATCGACTAATGATGTTAGAAATCTTTGTATGCAAAGTTCCCTAAAGTGCAGTCTTTTTTCAATTTAGGAATATTGAAGAAGGGACTTTGCGAAGAAATAGCAATAGAAAGACTCCCTAATTATCATACACTTTATTTACCATGCATCTTACTACATACACTTCATACATCTTATGCTACCTACATATACTAGGGGGCATAGAGTACATATGATGAGCTAAAATAATAGTTGTAGAGCCTAGCATAGCTAGGTTAAGAGATAATTGAGCGTGCCATGATGTTCTTAGGATTTCATAGACACCTTTATGGCCTTGTCTTGTAAATGGGCCCTTGTAAACCTCCAAAATATCTATAAGTCCATGATGACGAGATCCTTGTTGGCATTTCTAAATGCAATCGCCAAGTATGGAGTTAGAATCCATCCTAGCAATGGCGCCAGAAATGCTTGTTGGTAGTTCTTAACGTCACTACTAAGTACGGGATTTGAATCCATCCTCAGCAATGGCACCAGAAATACCTTGTTGGTAGTTCTTAGCAACATAACTAATGTGGAGCTATGCTACTAAGAAATAGCCTTGATAGTTCCTTAACAATTTTAGATATTTATCCGCAAGCGCACAGAGCTATCATTGTAGCATTTCACCGGAAAGTATTCAGGGTATCGTTATTTATATTTTTCCAAAGGAAGGTATTTGATTAAGAGTCTAGTATGGATATGAACTTGAATAATAATGCTTGCAAGTACACCAATACTTATAACAGGGGTAAGAATAGTAATTCAAAGATAGTGGACACACACTTGGCATTCCTCAAAGGATAAAATAGAAAAGAAAGGATAAAAGAATAATCCTAAGTCGAGCAGGCAATGGTCTAGTGTAGTCATACAAAGATTAGTTGATAATCATACAAATTACATAATTAGTTTTAGGGCTAAGTGTGAAGCAGGTCGAGAGGCCATCAAGTACTGGTCTGCTAGCAACCTCATGTGACAATTTAGACTACTACACCCTAAATGAACATGGGGGATTACAAAGGACGGACAGGGCTGTCACCACCTGTCGTCTACCCCTCAACCAGAGAGAAGTAAATGCATTCACTTGTCTCTCCATACAAAAGCACTACACTTGCGTATACAGAAACTACCCAAATCCTCTTGAGTCCCTGACCCTATGGATCGACAGGTAAAGAACTTGGGCACACCTAACGACACGATGAACCGTCACCTCAACTTAGCTCTAATTCCAATTATATAAGTTATATGATTGTTTAAGCATAAAGTTAAGTGTTCTATTCTCATAACACATAAACTTTGCACTAGTTCATATATCAAGATCATAACACAATAACTATACTCTAGTTCATAAGTATGACTATAATAAAGTGAAGACATGATTTTGGAAGAACCCATATTGATATTCATACCAAGAATCTCTTCTTCCAAGGAGCCAAGCCCTCCAAGGTGGCTTTGCCTTGCTCTAATACAACTAAAAGGTAAAACTAAAGAGAGTAGAGAGTGAGGTATTGCTCAATGTGGTGTGTGTTCAGATAGGGGGTACCCCTCTATTTATAGAATGCTCAAGGCAGTGCTAGAGGCTATTCTTGGTGCATCCCCGGCTCCCACTACCTTAGCATGCTTCCATGCCACCGCCATAGCAAGGGGTGGCTGAGCAGTGCCGGTAGGGGGTCGGCCGTTCTTAGGGGTTGGCCACCCCTTGACCATGGCCACTCTCCACCACCTTCGCATGGCAGGCCGTGGACTAGACCAGGATGGCTTCCCCATGGTGCTTTGCCTTAGTTGCATTGATTTGATAGGCGTCTCCCTTGTTCCTTTGCGCAAATTAGTGTCGGAAAACACCTTTTGGTGAATTATTTCATGTATTTGTGTTTGTGACCTACAAAATAATGTTCTCCAAATACATGTGAAACTTGGCTAGTAAATGCATGTGTTTAAGATTGCTTATTTCTCCTCTTTTTGTGTCTTAATTGATAGTCAGATTTGATCGATAAAGACCACCAACAAGCTCCACAAGCTTAACCTTTGGTCGTCCCGAGCAAATAGCTAAGTTATTGGTTGTTGATCAGTAGTTGCTACAATAATGAATATAATTCACAAGCGCCATGCCTATAACAAAGTATTCTTCCTCAATTTAAATAAGTTTGGCATTCTATCCACCCTTTTAACTTAATCCATGTGGGGCTTATTACTTTTCCAAGTCTTAGGTAGCTGCAAGATAGAACGGTTTTAACAGAATTACCAATCATTCATTCTTTGATCAACCTTCTGTCTAGAAATTTTATAAGTTTTCCAAAATAAAATGTAAGTTCCTCAAATGATTCACTCGATCGCTCAATGTATATGATCCTCACCAAGACATTTAATTGTTTTGCTTTCTTTTCATCCTCTCTCTAAAAGGCTGTGAGTGGGGTTTTAGATAGGTATGAATGAGTGGCATACTAAAATCACATATATTGCTTAGTCAAAAACCAGATCCAAGGAGATGCAAGTCATACACTTTGATCAAGATGTGCAAGTGTGTGAAATATTTTTTTTCTAATCCTAATATTTTTTATACTCCTTTGATCATGACTTTCTCTCTTTTGAATAATTGCCTTAGAAGTATGGGCTATCTCTCTTTTTTCAATACTTTGTAACCTTCACGTGTTCCATTTTTCTTTTTCTTTTGCTAATTTGAGAGCTTCATGCATCTCTCTCTTTTAGCATAGCCCCATACTTATTTTTGGCATATGAAAACTTTGGAGAAAAAGGCTCATGACAAATGAATGGAGTTTTTATTTTAGGTGGACGAAAAACATGTTTTTACGTAACTCTCAGTATAAGAGTCAGCATTTATTTGTGGGTGTACGTGAATCTTGATCATGGGTGCATGACTAAAATCTCTACAAGGGTCACAACAATTTGACAAAACTCAATATGAATATAAGTAGCATATGACTAAGGTTTTGAATTTGAATCATGTCATATGGTCATGGTAGGAATTCATAATCATTGAGGAGCTTTGATTTTATCATTTTTTAAAAAAACTTAGAAAAGGATCATGCTTTTGCGATCCACAAGTGTCAAGCTTTTAGGATGAGACATTTTTTGCCAACAAACTTAAATCTTGGAGAATACTAAGTTATAGCCTAGACATTTTTAGGATATGATCTCTCTATAACTTATTATTTCGAAACATGGCTATCTTTCTTCTTTCAATATATGAGCCTTCATGTGCTCATCATTTTTTCTTTTGTACTTGGACCTTCATGTGTCCATATATTTTTTAAGCTTCTTTTTTTTTTCTTTTTTTTTGCATAGCCCATGTTTCTTCTCTAAACCACATATTTAGAGAGAGATCTTTATCTTTTTAGAACATGGAGTATTTGTCTAACAACAGATTTTTGCCTACCCCCAGTGTAGGAGTAGAATTTTTAGTGGATCTAGATGGAAGCTTGTTTTTGCATACTCCTAGTGTAGGAGCAGTATGAGTATGTGGAGTGTACCTGATCTTGATCTTGGAAGCATTATACATCTCTCAATAGGGGTCAACAAGACTTGACCAAACTCAATACAATAACAAGCAGCTTATGTAGAAGCCTTGAATTTTGCAAGATATCATATTTGGCTTTGATAGGAATTGCTCACCAATTGAGGAGTATGTGATACTATGGTTTTATATTTTTATCAAAACAAATTCTCCAAGTACTTTGAATAGAAATGGTAGGATTTCTAAGCCAGAACTTTATCACACCTCATAATAACTTAGTCAACATGATTGTCCTATTAGAATATTTTTCCACAAGCATAAGTGTATGTATATAGAACAAACTTTATGCAGGCTTCTATCTTAGAGATGTTATGAACATGTCACTTTTCACAAAGTTTGTACGAAGTGTGGCTTGTAAAATTGCATAGAAGCATTTGTTGGTTATTGAGTTTAATTTTAGTGATTAAGATTATGTTTGTTTAAACTCAAGGTTTTCTAGGGAGTTGAGGGTAGTGTTGCACAAACCATCGGTTAAAGAAGAAGGAGCTGAGGAGGATCAAAGGTGGTTTGGCTAAACCAGAGGCTCAACCAATCCTCTCTGGAGCCATTTGTCCTGTCCTTCTACATGTTGGATCGTCCGAGGGTTGTGCAATGTGTTGGTGGGAGATCTCAAATGCAAGTTAGTTGTGCTTGAGAGATCTCCCCCACACTTGTTCTTGTACCTATCTTTATTTGACAAAGAAAAACAAATAGAAATAGACAAGAGCTCTACCGGTTTGAACACCGAGGAGCTTAAATTATTTTATTGTTTATTATTATTATTATTTTATATATTTAGATTTTTTGGCTTATGCATTTGTTATTTTTTATTTATTTATTTATTGGTTCACCAAACTTTTTATCTTTTAGAATAACTCAAACAAGGCATATGGCAAAGATGTAGTGGAAATCAAGCCTTGGTTTATCCCCATTCTAGATTACTTCCATTGTTTATGAAAATAGTAACTCAAAGTACATTAACCAAGATTAAACACCATATCTAATTTTGATTAAAGGATGCCATTTTAACCTAAGCACCATGCTTAATTTAAAGAACCTATGGATGTACCACGTGAATACATCCAAACCAGAGCATATGACATAAATGATGGAAGCATGAACTTGTATGAGTAAAATCACATGGAGACAAACATGAGTTAAAGGAGTTGGTAATTATATATATAGCAAGATGGAGCTAGCATCATTTTTAGGATGGTCTTTTGGTGTGCATGGAACTTTTGGACTCTCATCATCCTCCCCCACACTTGAACTTTTGTATGAAAGTCAAGTGTGTAGGATCGGGGTCTCCTTTTGAGTGTGTTACATTACCAAAGATCATCAACATATGTAGTTGATGCAGCTCTCATGATTTTTAGACATCGTATGTCCCCTATTCTTCTTGATCTTTAACCTAAAATGGTTAGTAAACAAGAATACCCAAAGGTGCATACTATCCTGACTATGCATTCTTGCTTTTTGTTGAAAAGGAAATTGTGTTTTGTTGTGTTTTTATAGTAATCCCCTTTTTTCTATAATAATCTAGGGTATCTTCTAGTAGTGCTTTGTTTATGGTCATAAGCTTGACCTTGGGAACTACATCTTGTAGCTAACAATGGTGGTTTAACTCCCAGCTTTAGTACTTTCATTCAATCTACAAGGTCAGTACCACATGCATCTATGAGATTTGCAATATTTATGATAAACATATGCATCGACAACCATCCTTCCAAAAAGTTTGTAAATGAGGAGTGATAGGTGGTTGTGTTCCTCATAGGAGCTCAGGGTACTAAGCAACATGTCCATGGGACAAGAGTTTTCATTCTTAATGGATTTGTCGTGCAGGATTAATGTTGAATTTCAACTATTATTGAGAACAACATTTGGATGGCTAGTGGGACATGGCTTGGGTTTGAGTGAGGGTGATGGTGAAACAAATGAGGTTATGAACTTCACCTTCTCGAACAGGTCTTTGTTGGGATGATGCTCCACCATTGGGATATCTAAGTGAGTGGCAGAAGCAATTTTCCCAAACTCTTGGCTAAGGCTCCCATGGGAAGATTTTTCTTGGAAAAGTTTTTCTAGAGGGTAGCCTATGAGAAGATCAAAATTGAGGATGGCATAGATGTGGAAATCTAAGTGAACCTTGGTTTCATTAATTTCAATTGGCACGTCCCTGACAGTCCCACTACACTCAAAGATGAGTCCTGAGGGACTTTTGAAAAGTTTGTTGGTCGGGATTAGTGGCATGTTGCCTAAAAGATTTTTCACTAGAAATTCCGACATGATGCTAGTCCCGACTATGGGGTTGTGCAGGGCTTCTATGTTTGTTCCCCTTAATGAACAAGGCATGGTCATGGAAGGTGAAAGAATCCGAATTGCTTTGGAAGAACTATTGGGTACCAATACTAGGGTACCCAAAGAGGAGGAGCTAGCAACCATCAACACTGATACATCTGAGCAGTCAAGAGCATGACTATAGCTCCAACTGACCCTTAGGTGCGGAAGCTCTGCCTCACCTGGCGTCTAGGGGCGGGCTCCTCCTTGCCAGACACTAAGGTCGTGGGCTATGCCTCGCCTAACACCGAGGCTATGGGCTACGCCTCGCCCAACCTCAGAGGGCTAGCTCTGTGTCGCCTGACCTCTAAGGGTTGGCTCCGCCTCGCCTAGCCTCTAAGGGTGGGCTTCGCCTCCCCCAACCTCTAGGGGCTAGCTCCGCCTCGCCTGACCCTTAGGTCTGTGCTCTACCTCACCCAACCTCAGAGGGTTGGCTCTGCCTCGCCCAATCCTTGGGTCTAGCTCCACCTCACCCAACCCTTGGATCTGCGCTCTGCCTTGCCTAACCTCAGAGGGCTGGCTCCACCTCACCCGACCCTTGGGTCTACGCTATGCCTCACCCGACCCTAAGGCCGGGGGATCCATCTCGCCTGACAGAGACCCATACCACCGCCAACTACTCCAAGTCCAAGCGAATGGGACTAGGTCAAAACTCTGACACCAGGGAGGTGATCGACACACCCTGATATAACCCATGGCCATGATGGGCCATACATGGAGATTCACATCAGGAACAGTGTTAGGCATACCAGTGCTGTTCTGCCTAACACTCATATGAACACTAATAGGCGTGTCAGTTCACCATGACGTCCACCAGGATGGAGTGGAGCACCACGACCGAGAGACAACTCCTGCACATGGCGCCAATGACGGATAGGGCCACGACGTGAAGCTGTCCCTATTGACGTCTACAGGGTCAGTGGGACCCACGTGAAGGAAAAGAAGGACCCAACGATCCTGGAGGACTTCTTCACCTTCTCATTCTCCCCTTTTCCTCGACTATAACATGTACTTTCCCTTGGCCTATAAAAGGGAAAGTAGGGCATCCCATGAAGGGGACTCAACTCGAATCAATCGCATCCCAACACAAACACATAGACGAGAAGCGATCGAGCCCTCGGCACCCATTCGCTTCTCTCGCCAGAGACTTGGGATATATCCCTCTCTCAATTGTTTGTAACCCCTACTATGAACTTCTAGTGCTAGTAACACGAGCGGCAGCAACGAACTAGATGTAGGGACATTCTGCCCGAACCAGTATAAATCTCATATCCTCTTAGCACACCATCCAAGCTAGACGTGCAATATTAGAAATTTACTAGATGGTGGCAACTCAAAACACCGATAGTTGGTGCACGAGGTAGGGGCCTTTTGCGCATCTCAACATCCACACTAGGCCTCAGATGGCTAGTCATAACCTTAGCTAGGTCTCGGGCGTGCACGTGTGCTTCGGGGACCTAGACTTCATTGTCATGACAGAGGGAGAGTTGATGATGACTCCTGCCACCACCAGACCTCCCCACTCTGCTGGCCTTGACACAATCACTGAGGCGCTTGAGAAGCTACAGCTGCACGCACTAGAGGCCCTCGCCCCTAGAAGCAACCAGCTCCTCAACTTTGACTATGGGAGGTTAGAGCGCTAGCTCGATGCCTTCCTAGGACCCCGGCCATCCCAGGAGGACCTACATCATCTCACCTTCTTGTTCACCAACATCATGGCACATCTTGCCGGAGGGGAGCTACTCTCTCTGGAATATCTTATTTGGAGCGCCCTGACAGCGCTCCCATTCGGTCTCCGCAATGCCACAGAGACCGATGACCATCCTATGGCGCAATGCACACCTCCATCCCCTGCAAACAATGAGTTCATAGGGATGACCGAATATGTCGTGGTGTGTTTCCATGATGTCCTTGCGGGAGAATCGGAGTCACCCTCTAGCTTTGACTCTAGCAGGGGGAGCCATCACCCCTCTCATGAGTGTTTCATGGTAGGTACCCTCGAGGAACATGTCAAAAGAATCCACGAGGAAGAGGCTACCCACAATGAACGACCTCGACGATGAGGTCGTGAGGGATGCAGGAGCCCCACCTCGCCTGTGGGTGAAGCAACTGAAGGCCTGACACCAAGAGTTCGAGGAAGCATGACTCTAGCTCGAGCTGGAATGTGCGCACGTGCCATGGCCCACAATGTGAACCGGAGGATCATCGAGGATGATGAAGCCCTCCCACACTTCACCTGGGCGAGCCAGAACATCATCGCTGTGGTGGCCTTGCTCTGGGGGCTTCCAGGGCCCAAAACATTGGAAGACCATCAGGCCCATCGTAAGATTCGCATGCTACTCAAGCATACAGTGGCACAGTAGGCTGAGAGCTAGCTGTCTTGGCGATGCGAGCTCCACGCCAGCCAGCGCACGCCCTCAGAATGATTTGACAGGGATGTGTCAGTCCACCAGGCGTCACAAGGCGGTAGGCTATGCACCACGGTACTAGTACATGAGCGTCTTGGCCACAACCGTGACACACGAGACACCCTCGACAACCACAGGCGTGCATATGGAAATCCGAGGGAAGGAGCTAGCCGTGGCTATCACCCTCATTGTGGTGGATGCTATGACAGTGGAGAGGACCAAAGCCTAAGCCCTAGCCTACTTGGACCTTAGGCCTTCAGCTGACACATCCATACGCCATCTTCCCACCACGGTACCGACCACTAGCCAACATGCCGAAATACTCTAAGGAAATGAACCTCGGACTATGGCTCGAGGATTATTGGCTTGCTTGCCAAGCTGATGGAGTGGATAATGATGATTCCATTATCCACAACCTTCCATTGTTCCTGGCTGATTCAGCAACAACATGGTTGGAACACATTCCGCCCAACAGAATCCAAAGTTGGGCGGACCTGAAAGAGATCTTCGTGGGAAATTTCCAAGGCATGTACAAGCATCCTAGGAACCCATGGGATCATAAAACTACCAATAGAAGGCTGGAGAAACCCTTCTTGGATACATCTGGTGCTTCTCCCAGTAGTACAACAAGCTGCCCAACATCACTGATGCCGACATCATAGAAGCCTTCCTGTTCGGGACCACCTATGAGTCCTTGGTTCACAAGCTAGCATGTAAGGGTCAGCGAACCACCAAGGAGCTCCTCGACATCACCACCAGCCATGCCTCGGGCGAGGAGGTGGTCAGAGTGATCTTTGACCGCCTTAAAGGCAAGGTGAAGCGAGACGAAGATGCTGGCGAAGGTGCCTCCAATCGTCTCGGTAAGAAGAAGAACAGGCAGCAGCGCGAGGGCTCGCTTGTGGCCGCTGCCGACCATAAGGGGGCCAGAAGCTCACAGAGGGTACCCCAAACCACTTTGAGAAGCTACTCATAGGTCCATGCCTAAACCATTCTTTAACCGTCGAGCACCTATACAAGGACTATGACCTCTTGAAGCGGTTCTTGTCCAGAGGCTCCAACAAGGGGGAGCACATGAAGGAGCCTAGGTAGATGAAGTGTGCAACATTGCCCTCCTCTACTTGGCTAAGTAATAGCAAGCATTGCGCTGGTACCATAGCCATCAGGTGTGGGGTCGGGCCCTCGACGTCGAGGACCTAGTGCTCTGCTTTGTCCAGAGCAACAAGAACCACCACAAGCTCTCTCCACCGTGGGAGGGACTGTACATCATCGTGGGGGTGCTCCGACCAGGCGCCTACAAGCTCAAGGCCATCGACGATGAAGTTTTCATCAATGCCAGGAACATTGAGCAGCTACACCACTTTACCCTTAATATATGCACACTTTCTCTTATTAGTTTTGTTATCAACTCCCAGATCTTTAGGTGACGCCTGACCCCGGCAACGGCAAAGGGTTGGGCCTCACTCGGGGGCTAATAAGAGCATATCTATCTGATAGATAGTCTCTATGTCTGACCCTTTCTCATGATTAAGATCTTGAAGCAAAGTTTGTGGAAACAAACGCTGAGTAAAACTGGTCGGACTACGAGAAACCTATGTCTCGACGGCTATGGCGCCTTTGCTCACCAGCGTGATCAGAGATTTTTTCACACCTTGGGCTTTTTGGCCTTAGCCACAGAAAGAGTCGGTATGCATTTAAGAGTTTGTCCACTTGGCCAACTTTTCTATGCTCGACCCCTATCACATTAAGTCCTAGGAGCTAGGGTTGCGGGAACAAGCTCTAAGTATAACTGGTCGGACTACGAGAGACCTATGCCTCGATATCTACGGCGCCTTTGCTCACTAGCGTGATCAGAATTTGCTCACCCACACCCCAAGCTTTATGACCTTAATGACAGAAAGGGTTAGAATGCACTAACGTTTTTATACAAAAAGGGGATAAGAGCTAAAAAGTTGTTTGGCTATAACAAAATTTAAGAGCTTGTCCATTTATTACAAGTTCGCCGCCTGGCTTATCTGCCTAACCAAATTCTTGCATGGGATGTTCTCATCCTCCATCTCCATAGGTAAGCCCTATCCCAGCGGGGCAATACAAGTCAACCGAACAGCTTAGCCACTACCGAGGGACGGGAAGGGAGCAGCAGGATGCCCCACGCGGGTTATGCCAACCTCATTATGAACGATGGACCCAGATTCTGCTTGAACATATCCGGTAAGGGCTCCCTGAACCCCTCACTCGTGCCAACAAGGTAAGTCATGTGTTAGCGGGCCACCTAAGTCAATCGAACGATTCAGGCCACTACCGAGAGATAGGTCACCCTTACTTTACATGCATTATTTTTTCTATCAAGCCCCTGACCCAAGCAACGGCAGGGGGTCGGGTCTCGCTCGGGGGCTGGCAAGAGTGTCTATTTGGTAGACATTCTCTTTCTCACGCTAAAACCTAGAGGCAAGGTGTGCAGAAACAAACCCTAAGTAAAACTGGTTGGACTGATAGAAACCTATGCCCTAGCTGCTACAACATTTTTGCTCACCAGCGTGATCAGAGTTTTTATCCCCACACCCCAAGCTTTAGCCTCTGCCTTCCCTAGAAGGATTTGGAGGGACCCACCAGTGGAATCTCCATCAAGGAGAGGCCGGCGGGTCGCCCAGGTCGGTCAGACAACTCAGGCCACTATCGAGAGATGGGTATGAAGAAGTGGGATGCCCCATGCAGGTTACATCGGCTCCATCATGAATGTTGGACCTAGACCCCACACAGACATATCGGATAAGAGCTCCCTGAACCCGTCACTCGAGCCATCGAGGTAATTTTACCAACCCCCACTTTACTTTTCTTGTACATGAGCATTCATTCATCCATTCTCATGCATGCATTCATTCATACATTCATCTCATACATCCAAGCATCGCATATGCAATTATTACATCACAACGCTTCGCGTCGCATCATGAAGCGGTAGCTGTCTCATTCGACATGAGCGGCAACCGATCGAGGTTCGAAGGCTAGCCCATGAAGGGCTTGAGGCTACCTTGCGTCAAACAGAGCTAGGGGAGAAAAACTTAGATGAGCCCCAACGGCCTTGCCTAACCTCGCTCAGAAGCAGATAGGGACATATAAACCTTTCTTGTTTGATCCTAACCTCAAATCAAGCCCATAGAATCTCCATCGAGGAGAGGCCAATGGGCCACCTGAGTCGCTCTCTAGAGTGACATAGGCATCTGCCAGGAGGTGGGTTAAGGAGCAGTGGAATGCCACATGAGGGCTATGCTGACCCCACCAGTGGATGACTGACCCGAATTCCACTCGGACATGCCCATTAGCGAGCTCGCCGAGCGTGACACTTGAGCCATTGAGGCAAGTGTCACTAGCTTAGACCCTCTAGTTGCGAAAACCATGGACGGGGTGATGCATGAAACACAGCCGACACCTACCTAGCCCCACGGGGCTTGGGGGCTTCAGCCGCCCAACTCGAACTCAGGAATCCACCTAACCGGGGTTCAAAGGCCAGCCCGCGAAGGGCCCGAGGCCACCTCACATTGAACAGAGCTAGGGGAGAAAATGCAGATGAGCTCCAACAGCCTTTACTTGACCCGCTCAAAAGCAGACAGTGTCATCTCGACCTTCTCATTCAATCCTAACCTTGGGTTGAGCCCAGAGAATCTCCATTGAGGAGAGGTCAGTGGGCCACCTGAGTTGCTCTCTGGAGTGACATGAGCATCTATCGGGGGGCAAATTAAGGAGCAGTGGAATGCCATATGAGGGCTATGCTAACCCTATCACAAACGACGAACCCGGATTCCACTTGAACATACCCGATAGCGAGCTCACCGAACGTGTCACTCCAACCATTGAGGCAAGTGACGTTAGCCCAACCCCTCTGGTTGTGGAAATCATGGACAGGGCAACGATCAAAAAGACAAGCCAACTCTCAACTGGACCCCTGCTATGTGCTTGGGCTTGAAGAAAGTTGGACTCGCAAGGAGACTGAATGCACGGTTACAGAACGATGGCTCAGTTCCTAGGGAGGGGATATGCATGAAAACAAGAGACGCTTTCTCCTACTAGTTTCACTATCCTCTCCTCGATCTTTAGTGACACCTGACCCCAGCAATGGCAAGGGGTCGGGTCTCACTCGGGGCCTGATAAGGGTATACATACACCCTTTCTAAAATAGTCACCGCACGTGACACCCTTCCTCATGTTTAACCTAGTAGCAAGGTCTGTGGAAACAAATGACTGAGCAAGGCTGGTTGGACTGAGAGAAACCTACACCCCAGTGGCTATGGCACTCTTGCTTACCAACATGGTTAGAGTTTCCCTCCTACACCTCGAGTTCTACGGTCTTAACCAACAGAAGGGTCAGAACACACCAAAACAAAAGAACAAAATTGGTCAAACGAAACAAAATAACAAGTTTGTTTAAATGATACACAAGGGTCGACACTTGTTCGCTGATTACAAGAATGATCAACCTATTTTACTAACTAGCCCCTCTAGGGGAGAACTATGCCTTCGATCCTATCCTCCAGGTCCTACGAAAGGGGAGCCACCGCCACATCTATCTCCTCTAGCTTGTGGACTTCATAGCTAGGTGCGAAGCCATGGCTCATCGTCTCCAGATCGATGTTGTCCCCATAGTGAGAACGAGCAATCATGAAGGATTGATTGACCCCGACGTGAACAGCATTCCTCTCGAGCTGGCGCACCCACGCCATGTGTAACACCCTAAAAAATCATCTATAATCTAGATATTAAATTTGAGCATTTACTTAATTTTTGATGCATTATAACCTAGGTAAAGTAATAATTTTTGGCTAATTAAAATTAACTATAAGGCTTAGAAACATGATTGACTGCATTCATGCTGAAGTACATGATTTTGGTTTTTTGTCTGAGTGTAGGGTTAGAGTTGGGTGGCTTTAAATTCAAATCTAGATTGAATTTGGAGCAAGTTTGCAAAAACAAGAAATTGAAAAAAAGGTTTCATTTACTATTTTTCACCTGCACCTCAATTTGGCCTAGGACTGCAGCCGGTCCAGCTGCTTCCCCTTCCTACGCCTAGATCTGGCCTTGGGCCATTGGCGACCTGCTCTTTCTCCCGCCGCCCCCCCGCTCATGCATGCGCCTCGGCCTAGGAGGGCATCGTTCAGCCCAGGAGGCAGTGGCCTGCCCGCTCCATGCCGTGCCCATTTCCCCTTTCTCTCCCACTAACTCATGGGGCCCGTGCGTTAGCCATTTGTTCCCCCTTCCTTCCCTACCTTGCCGGTGATGGCACGCTTGCCATCAGTGGCAGCCGCACCCGCCGGGCCACCGGTCTAGGCAAGGAAGGCATCCAAATCTACCCTCATCGCGCTCCCTTCCTTCTACCGCATCTCGCTCACCTATAAAATCCATGCCGAGCGCTCTTGCCCTCTCGTTTTGTCCCCATCTATGCTAGCTCACCATCGCCACTGCAAACCGCCGCTCCAGAGCTCGCTGGCCTTCGTAGTCGTGTCACAGAGCTCTGCGCCACCTCACCATTGCCGTAGGTGCCTTCTTCACCTTGGATTAATCATGGTTTCTATGGATTTGAACTCACCGGCGCTATTCTCCCTCCATAGCCACCACCACATGTCGCTAGCCACCTTCGGAGCTCCTCGGACGCCGCCGCCACCTCCAATGGACTTATGGTGAGCCACGCTACTTACTTGTCCTTCTCTTGTCGCGATTGGTGCACCAGACTGCCATATCTGTGATCTCCAGCAGCCACCGGCCATGGTGCCTCCATGGAGCAATCATCCTGACGTGCTCCCCGCCCACGTTGCCCTCATTTTCTGCCATATTGAGTTCACAATGCCACACGCAACATCTAGGTGCAGAACGCATAGTGATTGGCCATCGGAAACGCCATCCTGGCGATCACCGGTGAGCTTGGCTCACCGTCGGCCATGGCGTCGGCCGTGGGGGCTGTCTTCCCTGGTGGCCCGCTTCTCTCTTCATGCCAGCGCCGTTGGTTTTTAGATGGACGGTCGAGATCACGTACCCCTTCGGGGTTATGTAACCGGTCCACCATGGACCATGGACTTGGTGCACCGCGCCCACGTCCGCGAGTCCACGTACATGTGGTGCACCGCACCAATCTCGTGCAGCCATGTGGTGTCCAGTCAGCAGCCACGTGAGTCAACCCGCAGTCACCTGGGCAATTTTGCAGTATAACCCTCGGGGTTTCAAGGAATCAACCCGCGGTCCAATATAGCTCAAAAATATTACTTTTTAGTCCTATTTTCTTCTGTTTTAGCCCCTATACTTTTGGAAAATAGAGCACGCTGTCCAACCAGCGTTAGAATTTAGATTTTAATTGTTTTAATTTAGAAATGAGTTCGGTTTATTTACAAAAATGCCATTGAATCTTGTTTTAAGCATAACTTTTGTGTTTTAAGTTCGATTTGAGTGATTCTTTCGCTCATATGTTCGCAACAGCACATACATTAGTCTTATCAACTTTTTAGTCTATGTTTCTACTATTTGGTGTACTATTCTAATAGAAGTCTATTTGTATGCATGTAATGACTAGAATGGATGCTTGATTGGTGAATTGGAACACGTTTAGAGGGTGATCAGTTCAAGGTTAATAAGGATCAGTAGGGTGACTAGTAGTACTAGGAGGGAGACTTTGAAGAAGGCAAGTATAGGAAAGGCCCCTTATACCTATGAACTCTACAATTCATATACATGCATGTGTCTAAATTTGAATTACCTTTAAGGACATTACCTAGATTACTACTTGTACCACATATCCTTGATACCTATGGTTTGGGATGCATTTTGGATAGATGCTGCAGCGCTCAACAAAAAATAACTATTAAACATGACTAAAGGTATTATACAATATGTTAAAATGGAGCTTTTTAGCAACAATTAGGGGGCTAGAGTATGGGGTTGAGTGCTCTAGTGCCTTTCCATAAGGACTTAATCCTAAAGCGGCCACCCAGGAGGTTTCATACAACCCCGAGTGTCATATGGCTCTAACTTTAACCTATTAACTAGATTGTACTAGCTCGTCTATAGCTTTCTGTATGGGCAAGAGGGGGCACTAGTTGGTATGTTTCTTTTCCTACTATGGTGTGTACCATGCTGCGACCACGAGTGCCACTCCTAGAGGAGGGCCACATACAGCTAGATGGCTGAAACCTTAGCAGCTACAACTTGTTAGTGCAACTAGTGAAGGGTTATGAGTGAGACCATGCCACACTTCCTAGGTAGAGGTGATGTGGACTTTGCAAACTCTAGCATTGGGAATCATGGCTTGGTGGGTAAATTGTACAATTTCTACAGAAATATTTAACCTGTTATAACAGTCGTGCTCACAGATACAAGTGATCCGGATCCTTCATGATTAGTGGTTACTATGGATGGTTGGGGATTGATATAATCTTGATTATTTATTATTATCACTTGGGTTGGGTTTATTCACTAAAGTAGTGATTCAGGATGCTAAAACTTGACCAACTAAAATTGCGAACTGTAGTCAAACCGTGTCTAGCCTTTGAGCCTCATAGATCCCTTTGTATACTTGCTAAGCATGGTGAGCTTGCACTTGTTTTACATTCAATGAAAATCCCATTTGGTAACAGATATTACATATGAGGAGTTTCTAGAGGATGTCCAGAACTACTAGATTGATGTTCACCAGTTGGAGACCCTATGGTAGTTTGGTCTTAGTTTTCCACTTTATGTAATAATGTTGCTAATGAGCAAGACTATGTAATAATAGTATGATGAGATATGCGATGTAATAAAGTACTTTTCCTTTATATCATTGCAATTTGAGATTATATGTGTGTTTGGACATCCTGGGCGCACATATATGAGCACTTGATTTTGCTATGCAAAATTTGGGTGCGACACTATGATCTCGACGGCATGGGCCACGAGCGACCTAGTCCCCTTCGACCGCACCACCTCAAGGTCATCGTAGACCACTCCAAGGGCGGTGCTTAGGATACTGAGCTCATCACTCTCTGCCTAAAGATTCCTCCTCGCCTCGGTGAGGTCCATAGCCAGCCCAGCAGAAACGCTCTTGGCCTCCAGCTTCTAGGTCATCATGTTCCCAAGCTCGGTCTAGAGGGAGCTGGCCTTCTGCTGCATGTCATCATGCTCTTGGTAGGCCTAGTCTCACTCTCAGAAGGCCTGGTCACGCTCCTCGTGAGCTGCACCAAGCTCCAAGTGGAGCCTCTCCGCGGTCTAGAGCAGCTCATCCTGCTCCTTGCGTAGCCGGGCGACCATCGCGACATCCAGGCTTGCCCTCTTCTCCAGGGTCACAAGCTTCTCCTCGGCTCCCAGCTTTAGCTCCCTTTCCTTCTCAACCTTGGCTAGAAGGTCGAGGATCCACTGGTGGGTCTTGGTGTCCTTCTAGAGTAGCTTGTCCCACTCCTTCCTGACCATGGCGGCCTCCTCGTCATCCTTCCATGACCTCCCCGATAGGGCCTCGAATGCCTTCTCAGCCTCGTCAGTGTCCTGATGGCCCTTGGCCAGCTGTGACTGAAGAATGTCTGCCTCCTCGGTGAGGGGAGTCAGCTCGGCCACCCTCTATTAGGCAGCAACAAGCTGAGCGGTCACCTCCCACATAGCCACTCCTCCTCGATGAGGTGGTCCTAGGTTTCCTTCTGTTCATGAAGGAACCAAGACTTCCCCTAGCTATGAGCGATAAGGAACTGAAGGGAGACAATGGTTAGGATACAAAAATATATAGAGAAAGAAAAGGGCAAGAAGCAGGATCGGGCAAATATCTAGTCAGAGGGAATGACAACATTGTGCAAGGAACCCCTAGAATGGTCTGGGGCTTCCAGCATAGACATGATCCCCAGGTTGAGGCTCTCCTGCTCCTTGCTCTCAGAGGCATCATTAAGGGTGAAGAGCGTCGACACCAGATCCTATGGATTTGTCCACCGGAGTAGGGGCTCGCCCCATGCTAGCGAGTCGCTGTCTACCTACGTCAGCGCCCGAGATAGCTCCTCGCTGGCTCGAATCATTGCCGACCCTTCTCGCCATGACACCCTCATCGAGACACTCCCTCTAGTGATGGAAGGGGTCAACAGTATAGACATCGACCGCTCTCCTAGCACCATGACATCCGGGGACCCCTCGGTCGCATCCCCCTCCATCTGGCCCACGCTAGGCGCTGTCGCTTGGGCCGCCGATGGCGCAAGTTGCATCGTTGCCTCAGGCACCGCCACAGTTGGGTCTAGCTGTGGCCCACCTATCACAGCCACCACCTCCTCCGCCTACGTTGGTGGGGCCCTAACTGGCTGTGTTGCGCCTGCCACGGTCAGTGCCATGAGCATGGTCGGTAGCCCCATCCTCCCCATCATTGGTAGCGGTATCGCAGCCATTACTGACTGCTCTATGACCTCCGAAGGCACCCCTTCAGCCCCGCATCTGCCCATCCCTGCAAGGGCATGGGCGCCACCATGGGCAGTGCCTGTCTGGCCAAAGAAGTAGTTGCACTTGCACTACTCCTGCCTAAAATGGGCATGGCTCTAGCCGATGGCTGCCGCCTAGCCTGAAGGGTGATGTTTTTCTTTGGCGCCAACGCCAAAGGATTCCGCTACCTGTCGACACTGCAAGGAACCAAAAACATAAGTTACGATGAAATCTGACCAAAATAGGGGAAAATAGAGGAGCTGATAACTCATCTCCATGCCACCAGGCGGCAGATATATCTGGGGGTGAACCCCTCGACCTCTGCTCTGCCTCATCGGGGTGAGGCCGTTTCGAGCCTTCCCCCTGCTCCCGGGCAGAGGGGCTCGCTCCCCCTGACTCTTCAAGCACAACAGTAGAGCCACCTACCTTTGTCGACATCTTAGGTGCGGCAGCAGAGCCACCCACCCCTGTTGACTCCTGAGGGAGGCCGATGGTACGTCCCACCTCTGCCGACTCCCTAGACATTCCCTCCCCTCTGTGGAACGGGAAGGGTCTCGACTCCTGCAAGGACAAACCGATACCTATCAGCACATCCTTGTTCTCTAGGATGTCCCACTCGACATCGTTGGCTACCTCATCATCGTTGCCATTGTCATCATCATCGTCGCTGTCAGTGTCCACCCCCCATTGCTGAACCTGCAGCTTCTGTTGCCTCTTCCTCTTCTTATCGTCCTTCACCTTCCTCAACCGCTCGCCCTCGGTGTGATTCTCCTCCCTCATGGATGAATCCCTCAGTAATGGCAATGGGTGATCCATGAAGATAAGGTCCCTCAGCTAGTCCTGCCCCTCTCAAAGTTAGTATCAAGCGATCGGGAAATCGATTGCAGAGAAGGCAGGAGAAGGGGAAACTTACAAAGACGATGTGGCCTGGTTCTAGACGCATTAGAGGATGTCCTAGCACTAGGAAGATGAAATTGAGGGGGGCACCCGCATCATCCCATGAGGGCTCCATGGCCTCCTTGATGCGTTGCGTGATCTCAGAGTTGGGGAGCACCTGCTTGGTGAGCGTCGTTCCATCGAATGATGCCTCAGGCGCCATCGCATATAGTGGGAGTGCACGCATCATCAACGACACCATCCTCCTTGCATGGTAGGCCTCGATGATGCTCGACCCCTTCAGGCCATTCTCCTTGAGGATGTGGATGGCGGTGATGTGGTCCCGGATCTTCTTCTTGTCCTTCTCTGGGATGCCCCACTTCCTCCATGACTTTAGGGCCTCTTCAATCAGGCACCCAGTGAACTTTGGCAGAAGGGTGGTAGCATCATTCTTGAGGTAGAACCACTATGAGTGCCACCCCTTGTTGGACGTTGAGAGCCATGTGGGCAGATACTCGTCGACCCGATTATTCCATAGCTGGATGCTAGTGCACCCCATCAGCATATGCAGCTCCTGCCTGCCGCTCTTCTCCCTCTTCTTCTAGAGGGTGACAGCAAAGAAGTACCTCCATAGATCGAAGTGGGGATTGATCCCTAGGAACCCCTCACATAGGGCGACGAATGCCACCATTTGCTGGATCCCATTGAGGTTGAGATGCTACAGCTCGATCTTGTAATAATGCAACAGCCCCAAAGAAATTTGTGGGTGGGGGTCACGAACCCATGCTCAGGGAAGTGGGTGAACGACACCACATAGCCGTCGAGCGGTGATGGTAGATCCTCCTCACCGGGCAGTAGCCACTCCTCTACCGAGGTCCACGCGTGGAGAAGACCATGACAGATGAGGCCTTCCATGCACTAGAAGGTGATGTCAGAGCGGCACCATGGATCCATTGGAGATGGGGATGTGGAGGAAGGAAACCAAAGCTATTGGCAGTGGCGGTCATGGTTGTAGAGGCAAGGATGCAAGGTATGGAACCCTGGGGGTGAACCCTTTGGTTTTATAGGGGCGACGGGTGCGAGGAAATCAACTACCCACCTAGATCTCCATGCCTGCCATGATCTGCCACCACGTCTCGCCATGGGATGCGCGCACACAATCTCTGTCTATTCCCTCAGAAAACACGCTGGACATTTTGCCTCTCTAGGCAGGCCACGACTCATCATGAGTAAGGGGAATAAGGATCTAAAAGCACTTCTATGGCCCGACTAGGCCTAGGAGTTCATAGGTTGGCCCATTGATGGGTTCAACAATCACTCTAGGCACCTTTAGGTTGAGAGGCAGAAAGGCATGGGCCTGCTAGCGGCTAGTACCTGGGCACACGAGTACCGTGGGCATTTTGGCCCACGTTCGAGTCTCGACCAGTTACGATCCATGGTTTTCTTCCAAAGAAAGGTACTTAGCCCTCCGGACTGGTCAAATGGACCCGAGAACTATTTGGATTGACCGCTGAGAATCTGGGGTCACTTACCAAGCTAACCCAAGCTGGATACCCATGAATAGGATGCTAGGGTCCCCACTCAGACTAGCCCATTAATAGCTCCCTGGGTGCCATGATTCGTCCTTAGAGGAAAATCATGGCATGGCTCGGGCCCTTCATTTTTATCGGAAAAATGCTTGAGGGATGACAATCGCAAAGACGAACCAATCCTCAACTAGGCCCCTTTAATGGGAGGGGACTCAAGGAAAGGGAATCACTGCCCCTAGGTCATGCTATGGGAAACAAAAGAAAGTCAAGGCCTTTAGAGTCCTCCCATTTGGAAAAGCATCCAAAGGAGTATTCTACTCCTTTGTAGGCTCGGGGGCTACTGTCGGGGACCAATACTAGGGTACCCAAAGAGGTGGAGCTAGTAACCATCAACAATGATACATCCAAATAGTCAAGAGCATGACTACAGCTCCAACCGACCCTCAGGTGTGCAAGCTCCGCCTTGCCTGGCCTCTAGGTGTGGGCTCCGCCTCGCCTAACACTGAGGCCATGGGCTATGCCTCACCTGACCTCTAGGGGTGGGCTCCACCTTGCTCTACATTGAGGCTATGGGCTCTGCCTCGCCCAACCTTAGAGGGTTGGCTCCATGTTGCCTGACCTCTAAGGGTTAGCTCCACCTCGCCTGACCTCTGAGGGTAGGCTCCACCTTGCTCGACCTCTGGAGGCAGGCTCTACCTCACTTGACCCTTGGGTCTACACTCCACCTTGCCCCGACCCATGGATCTATGCTCTACCTCGCCCAACCTTAGAGGGTTGGCTCTACCATGCCTGACCTCTAGGGGCGGGCTTCACCTTGCTCAACCCTTGGGTCTATGCTCCACCTCACCAGACCCTTGGGTCTATGCTTCTCCTCGCTTGACCCTTGGGTCTACTCTCTACCTCACCCAACCTCGAGGCTAGGGCATCCATCTTGCCCGATGGAGACCCATACCGCCTCTAACTACTCTAGGTCCAAGCGAATGGGCTTGGGTCAAAACTCTAACACTAGGGAGGTGACCGACATGCCCTGATATAACCTATGGCTGTGACAGGCCATACCTAGAGATTCACATCAGGAACAACATCAAGCATACCAATGCTGTTCTGCCTAACCCTCGTATGAACACTAACAGGTGTGTTAGTGGATAGGTTCATGGTGCCTACGCATGGCACCATGATCGGGAGATGACGTCTACCAGGATGAAGTGGAGCACCATGATTGGGAGACGATGCCTACGCATGGCACCAATGATGGATAGGGCCACAGCGTGAAGCAGTCCCTATTGATGTCTATAGGGTCGGTGGGACCCACATGAAGGAAAAGAAGGACCCGATGATCCTAGAGGACTTCTTCCCCTTCTTGTTCTCCCCTTTTTCCTCCACTGTAACCCATGGTTTCTCTTGGCCTATAAAAGGGAAAGCAGGGCATCCCATAAAAGGGACTCAACTCGAATCAATCGCATCGCAAGGCAAACACATAGCCAGGAAGAGACCAAGCCCTCGGCACCCATTCGCTTCTCTCACCAGAGACTTAGGACTTGTCCCTCTCTTGATCGTTTGTAACCCCAACTACGAACTTCCAGTGCTAGTAACACGAGTGGTAGCAACGAACTAGACATAGGGACATTATGCTCGGACCAATATAAACCTTGTGTCCTCTTAGCACATCATCCTGGCCAGACACACAATATCTAATGGCAACTCAAAACACCGACAAGAATGTTTCACTTTAAGGTATTTTAATGCCTGAACCAATACAACCATTCCATCGATGGCTCTATTTTAAGGGAAACTTCCTCAAAAAAATGTGTAAGCTTTTTGTGCCCCAAATATTTTGAGGTATTGCTTAAATCCCCAAATTTGATAGGGAACTCTAAAGGATAAATCACTCTTTGCTTCGGTGTTCGTGGTTCGGGTAAGGGCTTATTAGTCAAATCTAGGGATGGTACAAGTTTGGATTTGATTGATGAGGACTCCTCAATGCTCGAAATGACTTTTGCCTAGAGGATTCTATTTCTCATGATGGGGGAAGTGTAACTTTCTAGGAAGTTTTCAAGGAATCTCACTTGTTTCATCATGGGTTTATGTGTAAACCAGCCTTCGGCAGTCACGTCTAGGCATAGGTCAGCATGCATGTCGATACGCAAACAAAAGAGTCACAACAATATGTTGTTGGGTAAAGACAAGTCTGGGCTAACGTGTATTAATGCTAAAAATCTTGCCTAGGCTGCACCTATAGACTCTTTCTCGTGTTGCTCAAAGTCAAAGATTGCCTTTGGTAGAGAGCCGATACGGGACATCGAGAAAAATGCAAGACAAAATTTATCTTTAAGTTCATCCCAGTCCCCATTCGTACTTTCTACGGCTTTAGTGTACCACTGCTTTGCCTTCTCTATGAGAGAAAAGGGAAACCATGTCCACCTTAGTCTTTCCAGCGTCATGCCTGAGATGCTTAGGCACGAACACATTTTCTCGAACTTGTGCAAGTGATGGCAGGGGGTTTTATTATAATGCTTTGAGAAGGGTTCTGCCCGAACCATGGCTATTAAGCTAGGGTAGAGTTCACAACTAGATGAAAACTTTGGTTTTGAAAGTGGCCTGAGAACTCCCCCTTTGAAGCAGACTAGTATGGGATAGGAGTTGATGTCATGGTAAAATATTTTTGTGTGTTTTTTTATAAAAAGAAAAGATACAAATACAAGGACGAACTAGGTTTGAAGAAAATATGGCAACCATTCCCTAGCAATGGTGCCGGAAATGCTTGTTCATATTTCTTAATGCATACATAAATAATCCGCAAGCACACGGAATTACCGTTGTAGCACTTCACCCAGAAGTATTCACGGTATCCTATTTTCCACCAGGAATGGAGGTACTCTTCTAGCTAGTTTGTCCAAGGACAACACAAGGGTAGAGTTAGTAGAGGTTGAGATGGATTCCTATAGTTTTAGGGTCTTTGGATAGATTAACTTTACTTCTACTCACTTACTTCGGGCACCAGCTTAAACCTAGTCTACCAGGTGCCTTCGGCCTATAGCTAGCATTAAACCTAGATGTGGGGGAATACATGGGACGGATAGGGCTCTCACCACTTGCTGCATACCCCTCAACTATGGGGAATGAGGCAAACGAAGATAGCTTCTAGCCTAGACACTGTGTCTATGCTTTCGACTATTACTCTAGCATGCATGCAAGGGTTATCCGTCTCTATTAGGTCCCTTCTACTAGAGCATCCACCATGGGGACGGACGATAGACACGCAAACAAGTAAGACTATAACTTAACTAATAAAACACTTTATACTATAGGAAACATGAACACTCACTTAGCGGGAGAACCCGTTGAAGTAAAGATGCTCATCGAGGTACAAGTTAGGGAGACACCGATAAGCTCGGTGCTTCCCCAAGCTCTCCCTCACATCTCTCCCTTACTACTCTACTAGCTATCTAGGGCTGAAGCCCGTGGAGTGTTGCTCAAAAGTGGAGAAGCTCTTTCATTGTGGTGTGGAGTGTGAAAAGAGGAGGGTGGCCTCCTGTTGTAGGTGGAGAGGAGGAATGGAGGCCACTCAATTCTTTGCATGCCTCCATGTGTTGAGGCAGTGGAGCAAGGTCCATGGCTATTTTTGTTAGAATACCAACATGCACCGCCTTTGCATGGCTCTTGGACACTGCCTTACGAAGGAGAGGACGAGCGGTGCCAGGTTGGGGGCGATCGACCCAAGGGGGCAACCGACCCTTGACCGGCTCCAATCACCACCACCTTCACACGGTGGGCTCCTGCTGGACCTAGAGCATGTTCCCTTGGTGTTTATGGTCCAGTAGCATTAGGTACATTCCTTTGCTCCTTCTTTTGCTTGGGCTAAATACATCGGTGTTGTACTCTAGGCTCATTTTGATATATTTTCATGTTGGTCACCTAAAAACATATTTCACCAAAACTTGTGGAAATGATTAGTTGAAAGTCCTATTTCTAGTTTTGTTGATTGCTTTTGATGAATTTTGTATAAGTGTTGGTGGTATAAAATATGAGTTAAGGACCGCCAACAATGATTGGGGCACAGAACGATCGAAAATCCAGGGGTTCTCATGGACTTACCTGTTAGTAGCACAGAGACGACTATCTTGGCCAACGAGGCCATCATCGTTATAATCCAGCCCAATGAGGGATTAAGTCTCTGAGCATGACTCAAGAGCAAAATGGGATTACAAACAAAAGTAATTTCATTTCATCAATTGAGAATGACCCGATTACAATATACGTGGTAGAAATCGCGATCTATTGCCACCTATACGGTGGCAAAGACCGCAGGGCACACCCGACCTCTAGGTTGGGGCCCTATGGTGTGCATTTCTTGGGCATGAGGGCCACCCTTGGGGCTCCTCCCCAAGGCCCAAGGTCGGGCATCGTCGACCATCGCGCCATCAGTGGGGCTGACCCTCCTTCACCATCGCTAGGATGAAGGGGCAACGACCGACGCACCGCAATCCCTCTCCCCCATGAGAGGGTACAAGGACTCCAGCGACATCGCTAGAGCCCTTACACCTTCTAGGGAGGGGGCATGATAGATGCCTCTAGCATTGGGTCACCTCCCCTCCTTCGCTAGAGTCCTTCCACCCTCGAAGAAGCAGTCACCCAACGGACAACACCAAGCTCACTCGGAGGGAAGCATCGCACTTCATCGCCACCGCCATCGCCACCAAAGAAGATGGATCTGAGGAAGAAGACGGGATGTGGCCAAAGGAAGGGATTGAAGACATTGCATCCCCCAAGGGCTCCCCTTTATAGCCTAGAAAATGTGCTATGAGCAGCCCTGGCCCCTTCAATCAGCCATCAATGGTCAAAAAGGGCCATGGGAACCAGCTAGGTGTCCCCTTAATCCCCACAGCATGCCTTTGGGCGGTTGCATAATGGTGGTCATGTAGTAAAGGCAGAGTTAGAGAACCATTAACAATGAGTCAAGTCCCTACTCCACTTTTCACCATGCGCGCCACCCTCTCCGTGCATGCCTCCTCATGGGACTTAGGGGGATTCGGCTCCCCCTAGGCCCACCGGCCATCATCGATGGCTTGGATCCATGCGCAACAAGTGCCACAGCTCCTTGTCCACCAGATCTGCTCCATGTGGCCTCGATGTCCAATCTCCCAGACGAGGTGGGACGGTGCGGGGCTGCACGCCATAACTCCTCCATAAGGAAATATAACCCAAACACCATCAACTGCCTATGCAAGGCATCAGCGGATGGGACACGCCTAGAATCCACCCCTTCTGTTGGTAAGGAGACCCCTCAATGGCCTTAGGGGTTGCGTCGGCTCCCTAGACAGAGTAGCCTGATCGCCCAATCGATGGGTGCTCAGGTGGCGCATCCCCCCAAAACCAACCAACTCCCTAGAGTTGCGTCGGGAGCCACTGAGTAGCGGGCCCAATGAGGGCCTCCACCCAAGCCTCGGCATGCTCCCATCTCCCGGACCTATGGCTATAGAGGGTTGGCCCTAGAAGGACAGCTCGAGAAGGTCGAGACCTGTTACCGTAGCCCCTAGAAGGGCGTGGTGCTCTGGATGATCAGATGGCCCCAAGCCAGAGCCTAACACTCTTGATCACCCAGCCCACAGCAGGCTCTAATCAAAAAGGAGGGCGCCCCTAGGCCTATAGTCGACAACTCCCAGATGAGTTCACTGAGCTCTCGCTCGAGTCGAAGACCCATGCGACATAGGCTCACGAAGGGATCAACACCACCTTGGCTCTGCCCCGATAGCCAAGCAATGCCCATCACTTTGGAGAAGAAGGTCCCAAGCAGGGCATAGCTCTCTCATCAGTGGTAGACATCCCCACGAAGGAGGGTTCGGTCACCAGATGATCAAATTCAGCCCTTCATCGCCATCACTCCATGTAAGGCCATGAAGGGCTTAGGGGCTCCTAACGAGATCCTAATATATAGGTATGTTAAGCCTCGGGTCCAATGGCTCCCAAACAAAGAAGACCCCCCCAACCGACACCTTTAGGATCGCCCGAGGGCTATGCCCATCGAGCACGCTCACGCACACCCTTTGGCAAAGTGATTCAGCCAAGCCTAACTTGACCATAGCCTCCACCCAGGGCTTGGGGGCTATGACATAGGGGGAGGTGCCCCACCAATTAGTATCAAGGTCAAAGATCCTATATGTGGTGTCTCAAGAGCTATACAAGTGGTGTCATTCTAATATTTTGGAAGTGTCCATAAAAAATGCAAGATTCAAGCCTCAACCATCTACCCCAATGCAAATCTTTGCATCAATGAGAAACACACCTTTTATGGAAATTGATGACAAAGGGGGAGAGATTGTATAAAGATATGAAAACTTTGGGAGAGATTGAGATAAAGATATTACAATTGGGGTTTTGGACATGGACAATGGACAAAGAGGGAACAACATTGAAGAATAGAGAAGGATCAAAATTCTTGGACAAGAAAAGCACATAAGTAGGAGGAGCAAGCTCATGAACTTTGATTAATTACATTTAATATGTGCATATTCATGTGCTTGCTTGCATTGCATAAGTTTTTAATTTTGATATGCATGCTTGTGTGGTGTATGCTAGTTATAGAACTTGAATAATAAAATGATAACTAGCATGCATAGGATGGTAGCTAGACAAGTGGTACTAGAACCTTGCTTATAATGTTGATCTCATGGGGTTTCTAGTGTTTTTGTTGTCTAGCTACTCATGGTGCTAAGGATGAACTTAAAGGTGCAACTCCGATTAGTATCATGATTCAAAGGTTTATTCTATACTCCTTAGTATCATTTGGTAGTAATTACTCTCCCACAATTCCGATCTATACATATGTGCAAGCTTTCAAATCCAAACTCTTAGCACATATGTAGAGGGAGCTAATGCTACCAATTTAGGTTTATGTAACTTGTCCATATCCTTTACACATGGTAAAATTGCTTGGGCAAGCAACATGAATCCATTTGAGCTTAATTTCCATATCTTTGTAGAGTTGTCATCAATTACCAAAAAGGGGGAGATTGAAAGGTCCTTATTTGGTTTTGGTAATTGAGTGACAACATAGGTGGACTAATTGTGTTTAATGTGAGATACAAAGGTGATTAGTCCACATGTACATGTGTGTGAGCAACATATGCCATGGAGGTGAAAATGGCTTGGAGATGTTGCAAAGCTCACACATGTGATGAAGGAGCTCATTGCATATGAAACATGGCATTGAGTCATGTGACTAAGGTGGAGAAGATCAAGACAAGACTTGGCTTGATGGATCGGTTGCAAGCGTGAAGGGCAAGTTGGAGGCTTTGGAGCAATGGATCGCTTGGTGGTGAAGCTTGAGCAAGACTTGGCACCGATGGACAAAGGCAATGGTGAAGAGCAAGTGAGGTCAAGATTGATGAACCAATAGGGTCATATGATGATATGAAGTGGATCATATCATTTGTGATTGGTTGGTGCATGTGTTGCATCAACATTGGAGGAGATGGAATGGAATGCGCAAGGTAAAGGTATAACCTAGGGCATTTTATTTCACTAGTCAAAGGTTGTGTAGAGAAGTGCATGACCAGGGTTTAGGATTAGATGGCCATACTATCAAGAGGGGCAAACTTGTTTGCATATCAGTCATCTAGTGTGACTCGAGTGACCTAACTTTGCATTATTGCTAGGATCGAGTGGCGTGGTGAATTGAGTGACTAATCCTTTGAAAAATGATTGTAAAAATGCTAACACACTTGCCCATGATGGTGAAACACTTGTGGTGTTAGCACATTTGCAAAGGAGTTGAAGGAGGCAAAGTAGGGCATGAGGTGCTGCCTCTAGGGGCACCGTCACCACCTGTCTAGTGCACCACCACCCATGTGGCGGTGACCACTTTGCCTCAGTCAAGCAACTAGTATTGGTGCTAGCACCGCTAGTGGTGGTGCGCACCGCCATGGGCACGACGGTGCACCATCCTGTCCTATTCGGTGCCACCACCACATTTTTCCAGAGGTGAGGGAAAACAGGGGTGGGCACCGCCGTGGGAACCGCCACCCCTGGGCGGTGCACCTCCTTATTTTTCTAGAGAAGAGGGTTTTTGGGGTGTTGGCTAGGGTGGCACCACCACCCCCTATCTAGTGCCACCACTGCTTGTCCAGTGCCCCCGTTGGATGACCGTTGGAGGGGCACCATCACCCCTTGTCCAGTGACCGCACCGCCATGTTTAGTGCCCTCATAGAAACGAGCAGCTTTGGTCCAATGGCTCTATTTGGCTTGGGGGCTATAAGTAGAGATGGAACTTGGGCATGGGTTGGTTGCTGATCACCCTTAAGCCTTGGTGGCTTGTGTAGGTGTGCTTGGATGCCCTCTAACTCACTTGTGCTTGCAAGAGTGTGATTTGATTCTAGTGTGTTGCATCATGAGGTTGCATCGAGTGGCATTAGGTGATCAAATTGCAAGCTGGTGGTGCTTGTTACTCTTGGAGGTTGCCACCTCCTAGACATCTTGGTGGTGGTCTCCATCGAAGCATGCAAAGAAGATTGTGCGGTGCTCTAGATAAGTGATTGTGAGGGGATTGTGCTCACCCCACGGTAGCCGCAAAGAGCAATTCTAGTAGAGCAAGACATGAAGGGTGACAAGTGGTCTGGCCATGTGAAGTGCTAGAGCTTGTGGTAAGCACTCCACGTGGGAGAGTGTGACTTGTGGGTCACCACTAGCAAGAGGACCGGTGGCAACCTTGGAGCTTGTCTCAATGGGGACTAGCTTGGTGGCAACCAAGTGAACCTCAGGATAAAAATCATCGTGTCATCCTTGTCTTCCTGTTGGTTTGCATTCCCCTTTACACAAGCTTGTATTTACATTTTATATATTGTGCTTGTGTAGTTGCTCTTGTAATTAGTTAGCTTGTGTAGCTTGCTAGTTACCTTCTTGCTTGTATAGCATAGAAGTAGCTCCCTTGTGTAACTAGTTTACTTTTGTAGTAAATTAGTTGCCTTCCTTAGTTTGTGTAGTTAAGTATTTTGCGCTATCTAATTTGGCTTGTGAAGCCTTATTATTGAGCATTGCTAGTGAGCTTAGGCTTTGTGCGCTTTGCATCACTAGATTGTGTAGGTGCTCCCCGGTTTGCTTGAAGTACTAGTTGCATAGGTTTGTGTGACCTTGCAAGCTAGAATTGGTAAGGTGAGCACTAGCTAGCCCGACACCTTTGTTGCCTAATTAGGATCTTTATAAGGTGCTTGTGAACTTAGTTAGAGGGGTGTAGTCTTGGCTAAATTGATAGTTTTAATTCTGCACTTATCTTGGTTAGTCGATGTGATTAATTTTAGAAAGGACTAATCATCCCCCTCTAGTCTGCTATCTCAACCCAACACATGGTATCAGAGCTAGGTCTCTCATTTGTGGTCTTCACCGACCCAAGAGGATGGAGACTTATGGGCTGGATGTTGATTGTCCACACATTTTGATGGCACACACTTTGCATAGTGGAAAAATTGGATGATATATAATTTTAAGTTTATTTGCCCTCAAATGTGGTGGATGGTAGATGTAGGGTTTTTTCATGTGTTGGATAAAGAGAATCTAACTCAAGCACAAGAGAAATGCCTAGCTCTCGACATCCAAGCTACTAACATCATGTATAGATCTTTGGATGATTGCATATTTGGAGAGATCATTAACATGAAGACCACATGAGATTTGGATTCATCTCAATGAGATGTTTAGGATGGTCTTTGATGATGATGATGAGCCCAAGGCGGAGGCACATGAGGATGTTGAGCATAGCCACAATTCGGTGATTGTGGAAGATTGCTCCACCTCATGGTCAAGTGTTGATGATGAAGATGATCATACCAGAAGATCACTTGACAAGATTGATGATGATTCCACAAGTGATTCCAATGATGATGCTACTCCAAGCAAATTTGATGGTGATGGTGATGGATCATGCTCGGGCTATGAGAGTGATGTATCTACAAGCTCATCCACTACATCACATTGCTTCATGTCACAAGGTGACACCAAGGTATCTAATGCAAATGTGATTGATCTTGATTCATATGAGGAGCTTCTAGATAGATATGGTTGCATGATCAAAGCTTTAGAAAAAGAGATGGCTAAAACTGAGAAATTGAAAATTGAAAATTCTTTTCTAAAGAACACATGTGAACAACAAAAGCATCTACTTTATGTTACTACTTGTTCACATGAGGAGATAAAATTGGCTCATGAGGAACTTACTTGTTGCTCATGATAACTTGGTACAAGACCATGCTTTTCTCATTAAAAGGCTTTCTAATGAAGAAATTAAAACTAGTGAGAGCTCTTCACATGGGTCAAATGATTAATCACATAATATGGCTAACCCTTGTGATGTAGGCAAGAAGCATGTATCCACCTCTTGCTATGATTTATTAGCTATGCCATGTTCTTCACATTTATATTCTTGTTCATAAGTATGACTATAATAAAGTGAAGACATGACACTGGAAGAACCCATATTGATATTCATACCAAGAATCTCTTCTTCCACGGAGCCAAGCCCTCCAAGGTGGCTTTGCCTTGCTCTAATACAACTAAAAGGTAAAACTAAAGAGAGTAGAGAGTGAGGTGTTGCTCAATGTGGTGTGTGTTTAGAGAGGGGGATACCCCTCTATTTATACAATGCTCAAGGTGGTGCTAGAGGCTATTCTTGGCACCTCCCTGGCTCCCACTGCCTTAGCATGCTTCCATGCCACCGCCATAGTAAGGGTTGGCTGAGCAGTGCCAGTAGGGGGTCGGCCGCACCTAGGGGTCGACCACCCCTTGACCAGGGCCACTCACCACCTGCCTTCGCATGGCAGGTTGTGGGCTAGACTAGGATGGCTTCCCCATGGTGCTTTGCCCTAGTTGTATTGATTTGATAGGCGTCTCCCTTATTTCTTTACATAAATCAGCGTCAGGAAATCACCTTTTGGTGAATTATTCCATGTATTTGTGTTTGTGACCTGCAAAATAATGTTCTCCAAATACATGTGGAACTTGGTTAATAGTAAATGCATATGTGTTTAAGATTGCTTATTTATCCTCTTTTTGTGTCTTAATTGGCAAGTCAGATTTGATCAGTAAAGACCACCAACAAGCTCCCCTAAGCTTAACCTTGCTCGTCCCGAGCAAATAGCTAAGTTATTGGTTGTTGATCAGGTAGTTGCTACAATGACTGAATATAATTCACAAGTGCCATTCCTATAACAAAGTATTATTCCTCAATTTAAATAAGTTTGGCATTCTATCTACCCTTTTAACTTAATCCCTGTGGGGCTTATTGCTTTTCTAAGTCTTAGGTGGTTGCAAGATCGAATGGTTTTAACAGAATTACCAATCATTCATTCTTTGATCAACCTTCTGTCTAGAGGTTTTATAAGTTTTGCAAAAATAAAATGTAAGTTCCTTAAATGATTCACTCGATCGCTCAATGTGTATGATCCTCACCAAGACATTTGATTGTTTTTCCTTCTTTTCATCCTATCTCTAAAAGGCTTTGAGTGGAATTTTAGGTTGGTATGAATGAGAGGTATACTTATATCACATATGTTGCTAAGTCAAAAACCGGATCCAAGGAGATGCAAGTCATACACTTTTATCAAGATGTGCAAGTGTGTCGAATATTTTTTTCTAATCCCAATATTTTTTATACTCCTTTGATCATGACTTTCTCTTTGTTGAATAATTGCCTTAGAAGTATGGGCTATCTCTCTTTTTCAATACTTTGGAACCTTCATGTGTTCCATTTTTTCTTCTTTTTCTTTTGCTAATTTGAGAGCTTCATGCAGTCTCTCTCTCTTTAGCATAGCCCCATACATGTTTTTGGCATATGAAAACTTTGGAGAGAAAGACTCATGACAAATGAATGGAGTTTTTATTTTAGGTGGACAGAAAACATGTTTTTGAGTAACTCTCAGTGTAAGAGTCAGCATTTATTTGTGGGTATACATGGATCTTGATCATGGGTGCATGACTAGAATCTCTACAAGGGTCACAACAATTTGACAAAACTCAATGTGAATATAAGTAGCATATGACTAAGGTTTTGAATTTGAATCATAGTCATATGGCCGTGGTAGGAATTCATAATCATTGAGGAGATTTTGATTTTAGCATTTTTAAAAGAAAACTTTGGATGTCAAGTTTCTCTTAGAACAAAGTCAAAGCATATCCTATTTACCATATCATAACTTGCAACAACTTAGAGAAGGATCATGCTTTTGTAACCCACAAGTGTCAAGCTTTTAGGATGAGACATTTTTATCAACAAACTTAAAATCTTGGTGAATACTAAGTTACATCCTAGGCACAGATGAATTATAGATAGAGCAACTATTCATCATTTCAACAAGAGAGGAACAATTCTTAAATCACATATAAGAGTGGAAATCATAACTTTTTAGTCATATCTCATCATCTTTTTAAGATAATAAAATAACTAAAAGAAATGTGAGATACAAGTTACCTCTGTGGGAGTCCTCCCCTAAGCTAGCTCCTGACTTGCGGTCCGTGATTCAGCAAGGAACGCTGCTAGCTAGTGGACGTTATGGCCTGATTTGTGATTCATGGCCTCCTTTTGAGCGTGCTAGGAGGCTCCCTCCAAGCTTATCTTATGGTGCCATCAGGATAACAAGACAACCATACTTAGGGTCAAAAGTTATTATTATTATTATTATTATTATTATTATTATTATTATTATTATTATTATTATTATTATTATTATTATTATTATTATAGTCATGGTTTACGAAACAAGTTTTCATCTCTGTTGTCATCTCAAAGACTTACCCTCATGAAGTTGATAAATTCCTACAAGGGTCAATTCATATGATCAACCAAACTCTACACTAGCAATTTTGGTTCAATGATCAAACTAGACGCCATGTCTAATTTGATTAAGGTAGGATTATTAACCTAAGCACCATGCTTAATTCAAAAAGCCTATGGAAGTATAATCAATACATCTAAACTAAGCACCATGCTTAATTTAAAAGATGTATGGCCAACCCCCAAACCAAAACATACCAGCGTAGAGAAAGGAAGCATGAAAAGATAAACAAGATTCATCCAACGGAGGCGAAGACATTGAATGGTGAATAAGAGAACCAAAGATTTTATTATTATTATTATTATTATTATTATTATTATTATTATTATTATTATTATTATTATTATTATTATTATACTTTTTAATTATAGTTTTATTATCTAATAATTTTTAGGCAACTTTAAATCATGAATACGAAGGATAACAACCGATTTACCTTCGGTAAGGACTCACCATTTTAAAGTCCAATGAGCAGAACTTCTCTTTTCACTTTTTGCTTGATGGAGGTACATCTGTGTCCGAAGAAGTAGATGCGGATGTTGATTCTTCTACCTGACATACATGTTTGATCTCTTTACGTGGTTGTTTCTTGGGCTGGTTTGTTTTAATATGTTTATGCATTTTAACCCCATTAAATGGGTATCTCATTGTTTGCCCTTGCATATGAAAGCTAACATGCCCTGATCCCACGTGTAAGACTGCATTTGTAGTGTTAAGAAATGGTCTCCCTAAGAGGAGGGGTACTTCCTCATTGTGGCCCATGTCTAGAACGATGAAGTTCATGGGGATGTACGTGTCTCAAATTTTCACCAAGATGTCCATGGCTAATCCCTCCGAATTTCATAAAGTTTGATCTACCATCTATAGTCAGAAATGTGCAGTGGACAAAGGTCCACCTAGTGTTTTATCATATGTTACCTTGGACATGATGTTGATGCTTGCTCCAAGGTCACAGAAGGCGTTGTGGAAGACATGTGGGCCAATTGAGAATGTAATTATCGGGCGGCCAGGATCTTCTTTCTTGGCAATGAATGGTGGATCTATAAAAAAATGTGGTTTTCCCAACATAGAGGCTTATCGAACCTTGTTGAGACCATTTTAATAGATTTGAGAGAAGTTTCAGGTTGTCCTAGAATCTTTCTAGAATCAGAAATAGATATAGTGGTAGCAAGTGGAGCCATTTGAGTTTCAATCATTTTATTAAAGCCCATTTGGTTACTGATAGAAAAAGTTAAGCCTTCAATTTTAGTATTTATGTTTTCAAGCATTTTGTCATTATGCATTAACTTTTTATTAATATTTTCATTAATTTTAGCTTGGCTTAATACCAAGTCTTTGAAAGAAGGTTGATTCGAATTGTAATTGAAATTGTAGTTTGAATTACCTTGCGGGTGGGACTGGTTGTTCCACCCGTTATTACCTGGTTGGCAAAACCCGTTGTTGATGAAGGTAGCTTCTTTGCGGGTTTTGGTGCAATCGTTCCCTGAATGACCAATGTTTCCACAGATCTCACACGTCATGTGGCAGTCCATGCCCTAGACGGTGCCCATCATGGCATCTTTATCTTGGGTTCGTTCCTTGAGTCTTTTCATCAAAAGATCTATTTTCACAGAAAGAATGTCCGTCTCCTCAAGGTATGCAATCCTATTTGTGTTTTCCTTTCCTCCCCCCAGCTTTGATTGGCCACCATTTTATTGATGAGAGCTATAGCTCCATCAATGGTGAGGGAAAGGAAAGCACCTCCAGCAGCAGCGTCGATATGGCCCCTAGACATGGGTATTAATCCATCATAAAAATTTTGGAGCACTAACTAGTTTTCAATCCTGTGGTGCGGGCATTCTTGGATGTAGTCCTATAGCCTCTCCCATGCCTTAGGAATGGTTTCCATGGCGATCTGCTAGAAGATGGAGATTCATCCCCTCAGGGCATTGGTTTTGCCCATGGGGAAGAATTTAGTGAGGAACACCGTGGAACACTTGTCCCATGTCTTGATAGCTTTCTTTTCCTTGTAGAACCATTGTTTTGCCTTTCCTTCATGGGAAAAGGGAAACAAGCGGAGCCTGATGCTCTCCGGTGTGACATCCTTGATGATGATCATGTCGCATGACTTGAGGAAGTGTTGGAGATACGCGTTCATGTCCTCGCTTGGCAAACCATGGAATTGGTTTGCCTGCACCATTATGCTGAGGTCAGTGCGAAGCTTGAAGTTCCCATCCCCAATGTTAACAGCGGGCCCAATGGGCATGTTGGCAACAATGGGGGTGGAGTAGTCATGGAGGGTCTTGGCCATGATTGGAGTAGCGGATGGTGTGGGGGTGACTGGTTTGACTGTCGGAGGAGTAACAGAAAAAGAAGTGGTTGATATCGTTTCTTCCTTAGGAGTGCCTCTAGATTTTCAATATAGTTTTTTAGCAGTTTGTAAATGGTCATACACTATCCTATTTTCATCCACAATAGGAGAAAACAAGCAAAATTATCCTGTATAAACAATGGCTACCTAACATGCATATTATCATGAACATGTCCTACTAGATTCTTTAATCAAAATGCCTTCCCTAGCAATAGTGCCAGAAATGCTTGTTGGTATTTCTTAATGTCACTATTAAGTATAGGGTTTGAATCCATCCTCAACAACGGCACCAGAAATACCTTGTTGGTACTTCTTAGCAACATAACTAATGTGTAGCCATGCTACTAAGAAATAGCCTTGATAGTTCCTTAACAATTTTAGATATTTATTTGCAAGCGCACAGTGCTATCATTGTAGCATTTCACCCAGAAGTATTCAGGGTATCGTTATTTATATTTTCCCAAAGGAAGGTATTTGATTAAGAGTCTAGTATGTATATGAACTTGAATAATAATGCTTGCAAGTACACCAATGCTTATAACAGGGGTAAGAACAGTAATTCCAAGATAGTGGACACACACTTGGCATTCCTCAAAGGATAAAACAGAAAAGAAAGGATAAAAGAATAATCCTAAGTCGAGCACGCATTGGTCTAGTGTAGTCATACAAAGATTAGTTGATAATCATACAAATTACATAATTAGTTTTAGGGCTAAGTGTAAAGCAGGTCGAGAGGTCACCGAGTACTGGTTTGCCAGCAATCTCATGTGACAACTTAGACTACTACACCCTAAACAAATGTGTAGGATTAGGAAGGACGGATAGGTCTATCACCACCTATCATCTACCCTTCAACCGGAGAGAAGGAAATGCATTCACCTATCTCTCCATACACAAGCACCACGCTTGCGTATACAGAAAGTACCCAAATCCCCTTGAGTCCCCGACCCTATGGATCGATAGGTAAAGAACTTGGGCACACCTAATAGCACGATGAACCGCCACCTCAACTTAGCTCTAATTCCGATTATATAAATTATATGATTGTTTAAGCATAAAGTTAAGTGTGCTATTCTCATGACACATAAACTCTGCACTAGTTCATATATCAAGATCATAACACAATAACTATACTCTAGTTCATAAGTATGACTATAATAAAGTGAAGACATAATTTTAGAAGAACCCATATTGATATTCATACCAAGAATCTCTTCTTCCAAGGAGCCAAGCCCTCCAAGATGGTTTTGCCTTGCTCTAATACAACTAAAAGGTAAAACTAAAGAGAGTAGAGAGAGGTGTTGCTCAATGTGGTGTGTGTTTAGAGAGGGGGGTACCCTCTATTTATACAGTGCTCAAGGTGGTGCTGGAGGATATTCTTAGCACGTCTGTGGCTCCCACCGCCTTAGCATGCTTCCATGCCACCGCCACAGCAAGGGGTGGCTGAGCGACACCGGTAGGGGGTCGGCCGCCCCCAGGAGTTGGCCGCCCCTTGACCATGGCCACTCGCCACCACCTTCACATGGTAGGCCGTGGGCTGGACTAGGATGGCTTCCCCGTGGTGCTTTGCCCTAGTTGTATTGACTTGATAGGCGTCTCCCTTGTTCCTTTGCACAACTCAGCGTCGGAAAGAGCCTTTTGGTGAATTATTCCATGTATTTGTGTTTGTGACCTGCAAAATAATGTTCTCCAAATACATGTGGAACTTGGTTAATAGTAAATCCATATGTGTTTTAGATTGCTTATTTCTCCTCTTTTTGTGTCTTAATTGATGGTCAGATTTAATCGGTAAAGACCACCAACACCCACGTAGACCCTAGACTAAACCCCTAAACTACCATGTACCCGACCTATCTCATTATATAGGGTATAAGGTCAGACCTAGAGGGGAGAGGATCCCATTTTCAATCACTAGACAGTCCATTCCATCCGCCTCTGCTCTGCACAAAGGGCAAGGCAACTAGGAGAGGGGTAACGAGAGCCTCTCCTCCACCACATCCTGTCGTCTCCCTCCTCTCCGATGAGAGGGAAGGCTCCACCGATGGTGAGGCAACCTTAGGATTAGCACCGAGCTAACCCCCTACCAAATCTTCTTCCTTTACACTCTATTGTAACCCCCCCCCCATTTTGGGTGCTCTTGAGTATAAGGATCATCAGCTGTTGGACGTAGGGAAAGAATTGGCCCAAACTAGGATAAACCATTGCATCTCCCCTATGTGATTCTTGTGTTCTTGAGTCCACCCGAGCCACCAGAGACCCGTACTCTGACACCGACTCGAACAACATGCTTGTCGTGGTTTTGACCCCGTGATACACGACCAATACCCAAGTTGGTCCTATACATATGATCAATGCCATGAAAAGAATTAAAGAATAGCATCATGTAAATGATGATGTGCAATATTGCTCAACCATAGACCACCGGTTATTGGATCTAGTCATCCACAAAAATGAAAAAATATGCATATTTGGACCAATTCAAGGTAAAGAAGAGGGTTGCTCCTTTGACAAAACTAAGATACAGTTGAGCCAAAAGGTTGCGATTGAAGATAAGTTCATGAGGAAGTGGTATCTCTTTAGGATCAACCTCAGTGCTAAGAAATTGGTTTATTGAATCACATGAAATTCTAGGGAACTCCACATACATAATATAGAGATAATTTTGATGAAAGTTCAAGTTTAGCATGGGTAGGAATGGAATAAAAATGAATAGATAAATCAATCCAAGGAAAATTATGCCACTTAAAATTTATGATAGTCTCAAAAAATTGGATGGCAAAGATTTCTCGTTTTATCTCATTCTATGAAAGGGACAAAACTGGTGAATCATGGGGCACTACTTGAATGTGATTGCGTGTACATGCAAAAAGAATGATTAAGAGAGCCGTACTTGCAAGAGAATTAGGGGTTCCTATTGTAATGCTAGGGGTGTTTAAAATAGAATGGATAGGTGCACTTTAGACCCTGTTTGGATGCAAAGTATTTTTGAAGTATTGCAGAAATACTATGGTTTTACAAAATACTTTGGTTTTTAGAAGCTACTGGGTGTTTGGATCCAACAAATCTTGCAGTTTCTAAAACCATGGTTTTGTCAAAACTGTAGTCTTTTTGGAGTTTTAGAAACTCCACTTATGACCTCTTTTTTCTAAACCATGGTTTTGTGTCTCTTTGGGTTGTAAAACCACAGTTTTGTGATACTACAGCTTTCAAAAACTGCATCATCCAAACAGGCCCTAACCTTCTCTCCTCTCACATGCTAATAATTAGTATAAGCATGAAGAATATGGTCATTTTACCATAATTCATAGGATGAACTCATAATGCACCACCAGTTTTGAGATGTTATGGTTCCTTCAAACCCCACCCCCTAACTTCATGGTAGGTAGAGTCAATTCGTTCATTTTTATGCACCAATATTTTCATGGAAAGAACTTAAGATGCCAAGTCTTTTCATGGTACTTGGGAGGTACCACAAGGTATCCCCAAGGGCCATAAACTCAGCCAAGCTAAGCTTCTCGTCCCTCCTAAATCCTGAAATAAGTGCAATTATTTTGCCAAAACTAAGAATATCACTCCCATGAAAACAACAACAACTGAATATCTACACACATTCTTCCTTTTGCGTCTCTCAACATAAGCTTATGAACAATTTTAGAACTATTTGAATGCGTTAATAGAGATGGGTTCTCTCGAAGATTAATGATGTTTTGTCTTAAAATTGGGGAAATGGTATTTATGGTTGAAGTAAAGCATATATACAAGCTTTAAGAACCACACACACACACACACACACACACACACACACACACACACACACACACACACACACACACACACACACATATATATATATATATATATATAAGGTCCTTAAATGGCTATAGGATTGTTTCCACTAGCTTAAATTTAAGGTTTTATTTTCACACATTTTAAACATAGGGGACATTTCAAGAAGGAAGACATTGAATCTAAAAAGTTACAACTCTTGGTTGATTGGATTGTTTGCAGCACCCAAGTTGAGGGTCAAGCTTGAGAGGATTGTTAGCACGCAAATCGATCATCAAAAGACTCACCTTAATGAAAATGTAGGTTGTCAGCAAGAAACTAATCCTCAGGGATAAATCTTGTGTCATCTCTTGCCCGGGTGGTTTGCTTACTACACTTGTGCTTTACATTTGTGTACTATGCTTGTGTAGTAGTTGCTTGGTAGAGTAGCTCTTTAATTGTAGTCGTAGCTCTAGTTATTAAAGTAGCTAGTTTTAGTTGGTTTACTAGTTTAGTTCAACTAGAGTAGTTGCTAGCCTCTTGCTTTGTTGATGCTTAGTAGGGTCTTGCTACTAGAATTGTGTACGAGGCTTGCATTGGCGAGGGATCTGGCGTGCGCACCCGTGGCATGTAGCATCATGCCTTGGGTGTGACCCTTGCTGAAATGGGCAAGCAACCACGCACCAAAATGGGATACAGCCTTCTGCATGCTCCATTGTGTGGATGTCGGGTGGTAGTCCCATGATGTGCTCCTGACGGGCGATTCTAGATATTTCCTCAGGCCACGAAGATTCCTCCGAGGATTCATTGCCCGTCTTGGTGCCCTTACGCAATGTCCTGAGCGATGAGCTCGGTCAGGCCCCCTAAGTAACCGTAGTCAAATGGGCCTAGTCAAAGGAACCCGACAAAGGGGGCGAGCCGTCCGTCTCTGTCTCAGAGGTATATAGGCCTCGATTTAACCTAAGCCTTAGAGGCTTCAGTCGTTATCTAATGGGGTCAAGCGAGCGGTGTAGCCCCTGAGCCTTTGGCTATCAGGAGGTTAATCTCATGGTAAGAGTATTTAGCAATCGGTTTAAGTGACCAAGGTCTTAAGGTATTCATCAGGGACATATGAAGAGAAGCGATGCAATAAAACAAACAAATAAAATAATTTACAAAAATATATCTTAATTAAAAGATTCAAATATTATAAAGAAAAAAGCAAGCTACCCACACCATTTGTGCAAGTCATCTTGCTAGTTTAAATCGATTTAAATTTAGAAAAGTGTCTAATCAATAGGAGACGCATAAATTAAAGGTGGGTAGAAGATCCTAGCATGAGGATTATTTCTTAATTCTTTTGTTCGTCTTTTATAGTATAAAAAGATAGAAGACTGATACGTTACAAGTTTCTTTCTTACTATTTACTTTTTTTTAAATAGCAATAAGAAACTTCGCCTCAGTATCCCGAACGTATTGGTATTAGAATGGTTGATTTAAAAATTTGTGAACTTGTACTTGGATTCTTAGCTTATTATATTCAAAACACAGGTTGACAGGAATCTCATCCTCCCATCATCAGTTGTGGGAATCTTCTCATGAAAGGTTGCTCATAGTTGGGTTCCAAGAAGTAATGTACATCCTGAATAACAGATTAACTCGAAACTGTCCCTAGTACAGATCATGTATTTCTAGGTATTTTATTGAAAGATCGCTACTCTACATGGTAGTACGTATTTCCGTATGGCCTACTTGAGCATTCCAGATAATTTTAAATAAATAGTATGATTATATATTGACAGGCGAATTACTACCAAAATATGACGAAACAACAACAAAAATTGTCTTATATAGTACTCCTCCATTCTAACACTACGTAAAAAAAGCACATCACAGACGCGCATTTAGGCACATCACAGATGCGCCGTCTGCCATAACGCCTTCGTAATAAGGCTTATTAATAAGCACGTACTACGTACGCGTGTTACCAATACGTGACTGTAACAAAAACGAACACGCGTATGTGATAAGCTCTTAACAGAGACTAGTGAGTATCTACACGCGTCAGTAGTAAGCTCTTACTGAAGACGCGTGTTGCCAACATGCATCCACGACAAGATTAAAATGTGTCTGTGTGAAGAACCATATCTCATACACGTGTCTATTATATGCGTCTGTAGTAAGAATCCTACTACAGACGACATTTGTAAATGCGTCTGTGTGAAGAAACATAGTGACGATGCGTGTGCAGTACACGCGTCTATAGTAAGAATCCTACTACAAACAATGTTTGTAAACGCGTCTGTGTAAAGAAACATAGTGCCGACGCGTGTACATTACACGTGTCTGTAGTAAGAATCCTACCACAGACGATGTTTGTAAATGCGTCTGTAGTAAGTAGCATACTATAGACTCGTATTCTCTACACGCGTCTGTAGTATTTTCCTTACCACAGACGGGTCTAGGCTATAGACGTGTCTGTATTAAGAAAAATGCTACAGACGCGTCTGTAGCCAAGACCCGTATGTAGCCCACAGCACAGCAAAATAGCACAGATATACACAGATCACATGTATATACAGATCTCACAGAAATGACATATATATATATACAATATCATAGTTGTTTATCTCAAAAATTAATTTGTTCACGGTCACACATCACACACAGTTCACAGGTCGATTTTTCATTACTAGGTTATTCTCACATGTATATATCTCACAGCTCCAATTGTATCTCACAGGCTCCAAACACAGTTCACAGATCAAATAAACATATATACTAGGCACTTCATCATGGTATTGTATGTGAACAATGAAACTCGCCTGTTTCGTCGAGGATCTACGACACAATAAACGAGGCAAGCTTCTCTCTAATGTCCGCAAAGTTGATTGGAGTGGACTGCAGTTCAAAATCTTAAGACAAAGAAAGGTAGTCATAAGATGAAGTTACACATGTGTATAGCCATCATCCATAAAATAAAGCTGCACAAGGGATGACAATATATATATGACAGCAGCAGTACCAAAAATTACAAGTAAATATATATAAGACAGCCATAGTCTACAAAAGGGTCGTAGCAGCAGATCACAGCAGCAGCTTCATCTTGCTCTAGATCACAGCAACAGTTTCAAAAATTGATAGCAGCAGTATATATGACAATAAGAGGGGATCAAGGCATTCTAAGTAGATCATAGCAGCTGAGCAGTAATAAATATACATATATTTGCAGTTGTACCTGAGGATCAGTCAGATTGGCCTGTGCCATCATCAGCATCAAGTGGTGGCCCGCAAAGAACCCACATGTGTGGTTCAAACCTTACTGCTGGCACTGCAAACATAGAAAACACATGGTTAATAATTGAATTGACAAAACAATCTCATAACTGGAAGTGAAGCACTACTTACTAGAATTTTGAATGCATGGGTTAACTTCAATTTTCTCTGCCCTTTCTTCGGCTTGGGTTGGCAATTGCCAAAAGCCCTACACATACATGAGTTGTTATCAAAAAAGTTTGACTTCCACTAACATAACTAAGAAAGAAATACATGGGTCAATAGTAGGTTAGACAATACTTACTCGTCTATCATAGATTTGATAGGAGTCAAATTTGACTTCTTGTCTCTATTGGAGTCGAGGTATATCACCTTCGGCCACATTCGAGCGATGATGACAACAATCCAGTGCTCACCACAATTATGTGCAAACATCACAAACTCTTTCTTTGCATATTTCTTTAGGCAATATTCTAGATAATCCACGCTATAGCCTCTATCAGTGTTAATAGTCTTTATTAACACTAGATCTGGATCAATAATACCAATAGGCACATCTTTGGCCCTAGCTTCTATAATCAGACATTTAGGAACTAAGAAGCATACAAAAGCAATTTAGCAAGCAAATATATGAAGAGCATCCCTAGCTAAAAATGAACAAGCCCAGAAAATAGATGAAATTCTACTTACAGTGTCAACATGCGAAGAAGTCCTACATCCAATCCATCAAGTTCAAAGCGGTCAAACAAGTCTTCTAATCCCACAACAAAAAACTCAGTGTCCGCCTCACGCAAAAAATGTTGTTTCTTGAACATAGCAACCATCCCGGTTGTCCTCTCCTCTTCACATTCTTTCATGTACCAAGCATGAAGAGCAACACACCCAGGTCCTGCCTTCTCAAGCTCTGTTTCTAATAGGAATTGCTCTCTAAATTTGAACTTGGCGTTGGCCCTGTTCCATATAGAACCCCCAGGGTCACTCTTAGACTATTTGGTGGGTTTCTCCACCTTCTGCTGCTGCTCTAGTTTACTGTCACTCTTGACTGCTGTAAGCTATTTCGGTGGGTTAGCTGGAGTAGTTGTGGACTTAGCCTTCTTTGGCTTTGTTGGTGGGTCAGCTGGAGCAGTTGTGGACTTAGGTTGCTCCGGCGCTGCATCAGTCTCCTTTAAAGCACTCTTTTCTACAGTAGTGCCACTCTTCGGCTTATCAATAGTTGCACTCTTAGAGGCACTACTCTTCACCGTCTCATCACCTATCACAAAGTCTTTTAGATTGCTTTTGGAGCTCACAAGCAGTGGAGGTCCTGATAACTTTAGAGAAGAGAGCACGTTTGGTGATACCACAATCTAGCCTCTCCTCCACTAGACCCTCTTACCATTCTGATAGGGACTGTCAGAGCAGTCAATAGCTAGTAGTGCAGACACCTTTCATAGCACTGTAGAGCCATGTTTGACACATGCAGTGAAAACAACAACAAAGTAGAGTATGAGCAAGCATAAGTATGACCCACATAACCAGATCAATAGTTTAGGAAGCAACAGAAAATACAACATTATGTAATACTAACTGAACTTCTCAGCTAAGTATGACCCACAAGAGTTTATACTAATCAACAAGCAGAAGTAGAGTATGAGCAAGTCTTCAGTAATATAGCAAAGCTAATAGTCCAGATCAATATTTACAACCTATTGTACAACATCTACATGATAAGACTAAAATTAATGTACAAGTTTAGACTCTAGAAACCAATGCTACTAGTCTAGTATTTCATTCATGTCATAGGCACAACATCTCAATCCACTCAACCAGAACAAAACTACCAGGTTCCATCATACAAGCATAACCAGACATTCTAATTTTCAAATATCCATCTACTGCTCCTTATCTATCTACTATACCTGACAACTATCCATCAAAAATCCCTCAACTAGAAACAAATAGAGACTCGATAATAGCCTTTCCTACAATAAATTCTTGGCTATTGCAAAATCACTAAGCTGCTACATCTAACTGAAGAAAATTCATGTTAGAACTCACCAGGTGGGGTCAAAGGAGGAGGCTAGCACAATCAGAGAGGACGAAGGTGTCACTGGAAGTGGAAGATGTGGTCGACCTGTGGCCTCTGCTCCACTCACAATGCCTTTGGAATGGCCACCGCCACGCCCAACCACTTTGGAGACGGTGCGTTGTGCCCTGCTAGATGGAGTTGGAGACAATGGCAGAGGACAGCCTTAGAGACGGTGGCTGTCGGACCTTGGCAAACGGCATTGGAGACGAAGGTGGGCGAACGCTGGCACACGGATGCGGACGGTGGGCGGATGCGACAGTGGTGGAACCCTAGAATGCGGGGAGCGGACGGGGGCGAAGATGGTGGAGGTGCACAGATGCGGCGGCGGCAGGGAGCGAATAGCAGAACCCTAGAATGCGGGAAGTTGGATGTGAATGGACTTGGGGAATGCGGGAAGGCTAAGAAATTTGGAAAAAAAGGGCGGGCAAAAGGAAATTTTTTACTATAGACACATGTGGCCAAGACACGTCTGTAGCAGAAAAGAAGCAGGTCAAAAAATTATGTCCCACCCAAGGATCAAACCTAAGACCTACAGGCCCAAAAGCAAGTATCTTTCAATTGCGCTATGTAAGGAGTTCGAACATAAAGTGGTTTGAATAATTTAAATAGGGTACGCGATAATTTCCATTGGTTCAAAGATTGATGAACAAGTGTGATTTTTCTTTTTAATCTCTGGCTAAAACTTGTAACTAGTCTTTCTCCTTTGTACTAACTTCAAATTTGATAATTTTTCCAATTTTTTTGTAAAATCATGCTCTACCCATTTATTGTGTTGTTACAGATATTATTTTTGTCATTTTTCATGTGACTAAATTTTATCAATTCAAAATTTGAATTTCAAGAAATGGCAACTTCAAACAACATTTTGATGCAGTAAATGGTTTTAGTTAAAAAGTTATCAACAACAAAGTTGTAGAACTAATCAAGAGCTATAACTTTTATTTTGGTTATTTCTTCATCCGAGAAAGTGGTAGTAACATTATTCACAAAATCTACTTATCTCTCTTATAGTTTATGAAACCTTATAAGAGATATGTAAAATTTATGAACAACATTACTATCACTTTCTCAAATGAAGAAATAACCAAAATGAAAGTTGTACATCTTGATGAGTTGTACAACTTTCATGTTGATGACTTTTTCATATGAATTCATTTGCTATTTCAAAATATTGTTTGAATTTGCCTTTTTTATATTCAAAATTTGAATGGTTCAAACAGAGTGACATGAAAAGTTTTCCAAAATAAAAGTTGTAGATCTTGTTGAGATCTACAACTTTGATGTTCATGACTTTTCATCTGACATCATTTGGTGTTTGAAAATCTTGTCTGAACTTCCCATTTTTTGAAATTCAAATTTTGAATTGTACAAACAAAGTCACATGAAAAGTTTTCCAAAATAAAAGTTGTAGATCTTGATGAGTTCTATACCTTTTATGTTTACAACATTTCTATTTTAGATCATTTACTGCACTAAAATTGTATTCAAAAATTAAAAATTGAAATTATCAATTTAACTACTGCAGACGCGTGTTGGGAACACGCATTGGCAGTAATTAATTACTACATACACGTGTAGTAAAGTCGCGTCTAGAGTAGTTGTTACTTCCAACACATGTAGTCAAGGCGCGTCTGTACTTCCATATTAATAAAATAACTGCTACCACCCCATCCCTTCACATTCACATCGCCTCACTCACTTCGCCACCCTCACACTCCACGTGATGTGCCTCTGTTTGACTCCCTCGCCACCGCCACCCTCCACCCCTCTCGCGTCCTCTCCACTGCCATAGCCATCGCCGCTGTTGGAGATGATGAAGCCTACGAGGCGCCACAAATGAAGGGACCTAGGGACTAGGCGTTTTGCCCATTCCTCAACAACCGCGCCCTCATCGTCTGTGGTTGTCCTGGTGGTGGACGTGAAGGTGGAGGTGGAAGACGTCCTGGTGTGCTCATTGGGGTTCAAGAAGTAGAAGGTTGTACCCGCCTCATCGGTGATGGTGAAGAAGAAGGGCACACACTCTTCCTCGGTAGCGGGGCCCTCTTCTTCCTCGCCGGCGGTGAGGCCGACAACGACGAAGCTAGAGGAGGAGGGTGGAGAAGGAGCCAGCGCCGGTCATGCTAGAGGTGGACATGTCTTCGGATAGCATTGCAGTTTGAGTTAGCTATTTCAGTTAACACAATGTTAGTTTAGGCTTTAGTTATCTTATTCTGAATGTTAGTTAGTTGTAATTTAGTGTAAGTTAGTGTTTGCCATATGTTCAAGCTTCAGTTACCTTAGTTCAGAAAATAGCATTGTCAAGAATTTACTGGCTTTAGTTTTAGTTTTTGCATTATCAAGAATTTAACTGAACTGTTTCTGTGAAATATATGTAGGCTCCTGATTTTAGGCTCTCTCCAGATACCATGCATGAGGCCCTACTAGCATGGTTATGAAACCACTATAAGAAAAGCTCTTGGCTATTCACTGGACGCTTGACGACGTTAAGGAGTTGCTGAACAATCAAGCTGTGGAAATACAAGAGTTGAAGAAGATGCATGCTGAGAAGGAGGAGAAGGGACCTACTAAGGAGATGGTGGACACCATGGGTGCCCAGCTGGCGGCCGTGACTCAGAAGTTGGAGGGCCTAACCAAGGAGGTGGATGACATCCTAGCTAAGAAGCCAAAATGATCATGCCACTAAAATAGTGATGGCCTTAAGTTACCTTAATTAATATATGTATTGTGTGGTGATATGTTGTATGGACACCGGCTCATCTATGTGTGGTGATATGTTGTATGGACACCTTAAGTTAATTAGCTATCTATGTGCTAGATGCTCATGTATGGACACCATAAATTAATTAGCTATCTATGTGTGTGTGTGTATTATATGTGGTGCATATTTGTGTTGCTGTGATGACCATAGTAGCCACTGGATGCTGCTAGTTTCATGTATGTGTTGTGTGCTCAAATACTAGATGCTCATGTACTAGATGCTCATGAGTTGAAGAAGATGCTGGCCGAGAAGGAGGGCAAGAGAGCTATCTATGTATATATATGTTATGTGTGTTGCTGTTATGACCGTAGCAATGATTGGATGCTACTAGGATATGTATGACCACACCCCTACGATGTTTGCCATTCCCACGGACGCGCAGAAACTTCAAGAACTGAGTGCACTCATAAAATCCCACCTCTCCACCTTGCATTGCTGCCCACCTTCATTCAAGAAACTTTTGCCGCTCCACCTCTCCACCTTCATTCAAGAAACTCACCTTTTGCATTGCTCCCCAGCGACCCACCTCTCCCTAGCACGCTTAGCTCTCTGCCTTCACGTCGCTGCCCCCAGCCACCAACGCTGCCACCGCCATGGAGAAGCTTTCGTCAGAGTTGGCTACTGAGGTTGCAAAACATGTCGCCAAGGCCATAGTGCATCCCATGGAGGACCTCGGCAGCCTATGAACATCATGTTCAGAGATGCGAAAGGCGTGCATCGATGCCTACGTGGGACAAAGCAAACCACTAGAGTCGATGCTATAGTGTGAGGGCTAGGAGCCCTTCTACTCACGCAAGTATCGCACGAACATCATTGTGGCAGAACCTCCTAAGAAATCAGGCCCACATACACCTATCGTTGTCTTAACAGACCTCGGATAGCGTACATGAGTTCCCAACAACTCAATAGGTCTATCGGGTGTCCTTGGGAAACCCGAATCATCCACGATTCTCTTTTCAAACAGGATCCCAATCACAGACATTGCAGATTACAACAGTTTATTCAAATATATACATCAGAGTAAAAGATAGCGGGAGTCTTAAGATAACATAGTTTACAAACCAGTTGTTTTCAAATTTACAATACCATAAGTGTCATACAACCATAGTAGCGGGATAATATTACATTAACTTTATTTATCATACAAACTAGTGCCTTGTCCAAAGGCCATTCATCACTCCTCATCATCATTGACTTCAAACACAGACATGCAGCAGGGACCAAAAACAAGCCTACGCATGCGACTCACCTGCAATAAGGGTTAACAAACCCTGAGTACAAAAGTACTCAACAAGACTAACCCGACGTAAAAGGGTGTAAGACTTTTAGAGATGCAGGGGTTGGGGCAAGGTAAGGATGTAGCAAGATTCAAAGTTCTTTGCCAAAAGCTTACTATTCTTATCTTATTTTCAAGTTTTACCCCTAAGTCCTTTTAGTTCATTATCTCAACTAAATGTACATTTCCCATATTCCAATCCTTCTCCTTCCATTCCTTTTCTCATGTTTTAGTAATTCACCAGTCCTGCATTGCTTCTGTAATGAATTGAGTCTCCATATCCATGGAGCACCGGCAATTCGAATTGATTCGAGTCCTAGCTAGGGATTCCTTATCACACGACATATGTAGAACTTAATCTTGCATACATCAACCTCGCTACCAGATCCTCCTATACTAAGCCATCTCCACGCCACGAGGGTACACGCTACTCCCACCATCTCTCCACTCTCAGTGCATGGGCATTCATCTTAGTATCGGATTAGCCGAAGTAGGCTTACCAGAGTATATGACTAGTACTACAAAGTGTCTCATTCAGAAGATCCACAATGAGTGGCCTTTAAGCAATATAGTCGGCAACATTACCCAACATTCAAGATAAGTCACCCGACTAGTCTCTAGTTCATTCTACCTTCTTTCTTTCTTTGGCCAGAATGCCATCTTTGATTGTATCAAAACTTTTACTTTGAAAGCCTACCATAAAGCATACTAAGCATTCTACGCCTTTGTAAATGAAATCATCTTCAAGGATGGTAAACAATTAACAAGGTAGGCAATGCATCAAGTAGGTAACATTTGAATTAATCAACTTAATGCAATAAGTAACATAGGTGATAAACTTTTCAAAGTAATAAGGTAAGGGTTTAATGCATAAACCGGGGCTTGCCTTCGTTGACGATCTCAGGTTCCGGATCAGTACCACAATTATCGAATCCCGTGACAACCAAGGATTCTTCCAGAACTTGTTCAACTAGAATCGTTTCACTCTTGGATTCTACACAAAATTATAACATATGCTTTAACATGATGATAATGTAAACATGATGTCGTCATGGTACATGAAATATAACAACACTTCGAATACAACTATTCTTCACGGTATAGTTGCAAGCCAACAAACCAACTTGCAAATCTACCATCAAGGATCACACATGTGACTTGACCAAACTAATCTTGAAACCCTACTAGTCACAAAACATGACCAAAATAAGATCAAACACTAATCAAACACTTAGGGTTTGCTTTTATTTATATTTAAATTAATTTGGAAATAAGCCCAAAAATGAACTTGTTCCAAATGACCTCAAAATTTTATGTAAGCTTCCTCATGACAAATTAGTGTACCAAAACAAATTTCATAATTTTTGGAATTATACAGTGGCCTACAAAAATCATGGAAATTGCATTTATCAATTAATGGACTAAATATTTGAACATTAAAAATTTATTCAAATTTTAATTTTCATATTTTTAAACCATACTAGAACATGTACAGAAGCTACACACAATTTTTTAGAATTTTTGGAGTTATGATTATTTTCCTACAAATTTCCAAAGATTTAGCACTATTCAAAATCAGAAAATATCAAAATACACTATTCTCTCTCTCTCTCACTGACAGTCGGCCCCCACATGTCATCCCCAACCTCGGGCATTGACCGTGGCTTCGACGGCGCTGACCGGCGCTAACTCGCCGACGGTGAGCCCAACAGCGACGACCAAAGTACCAACATGTTCACAAGAGCTAGGCGCATCGATCTATGGTACTTTGGAGGTTGATTACGACATGGAACAAGGCTGACATCGGCCATGGCGGACGCGGTGGTATGGCAGCGTTACGCCGATGAAACAAGGCCGGTAACGGTGAAACAGAGAGTTCAGGAAGCATTAGTGGCTCACCCCGAATGTGTTGAAGCAACGAGCGAGACCGGAGAAGCTATGGTGACGCGTTTCGACGGTGACCGGGATCACGGCGGAGTGGACCTCGTCGATGACGGCGTTCCAGCGACTGCAGTGGGCAAAATGAGCAGGCAAGAGTGGAATAAGCACTACAGCATCGAGACGAAGCCATAGAGTCAACAAGCAAGGGCAACGGCTCACCGAATGATGCTGGCCATGGTGAATCGAAGTTTCCGTTGAGGTCGCCAGCCGCGAGGAAGATGAACGTGGACAGCGAGCTCTCGACGAAATCAAGCGGTAGCAATAGCTCGGTCGGATGCGTAAGGAGCAGGCAGAACTAGAACATGGCTTTTTCGGGGCTAACTTGCACTGAGGAGACGAGAGAAGCTCACCGGAGTTGAGATGGCGGCGTTGGGAAAACAGAGGGAAGGAAAGAAAAGCCAATGACAACGTCTGGGTCTTATAGCTCGGCCAGGAGCGCGCGGAATCGACACGCAGCGTGCTCCCCGCGCCAGCGCGAAGCCAAGGGCGGCCACAGGCGCGCCTGGAAGATCGGAGAAAAGACGCCGGCGGTGGGGCGGCGGCGCCCTGTTACCAACTTGATTTTTTGAAGTATTTACAGATTTGCCACTGAGTTCATTTTACAAATTACTCCCAAATTTTCTAAAGAAGTTGAAAATCTCCAAAAATGAAAGTTGCTCAACTTTTCAAACTCTACAACTTTGCTTCAAGGAACATTTTCAAATTCTGCCTCCATTTTGAAATTTGAATTTGGGGTGCATTTGAGCATTTGAATCATTTCAAAATTACTCCAAATTTTATATGTAAACTTGAAAAACTTTGAATACCAAAGTTGATCCTTATAAAATATGCTTCAACTTTGCTTTTTGTCACAACCCCAAATTCCAAATGGATTTTGAATTAGACAAAAGGGGCAAAAAGGACTTTTATGATTTGAATTTGAATTCAAATTTGATTTGTTTACCTTTTACTTTAACTTTGATTTTTGACCAGTAACAAGACCCATTAGGGTTATTTGAGTCAAATGACACATGGCCTCACATGATCACATGAAACTTGACCCTTGTGGTCATGATCTTTGTTTAGGGTTTTGAATCACATCACATAAATTAACAACATTATGAAATAAAGCTTATTTAGTGAATGCATTCAAAATTTTCTACTTTATGAATGCTTTGCAATGCATATGATGACATGTCAAGTTTTAGTGCTAGGTCAAAACACTAGAGGTGTTACAATCATCACCAGGCTTGCCAGCGTCAGCCACCCGGAGGCCTGCTTCAAAGCTAGGATGTCTACCGTCTTCGTGGAAGACCATGGCACCGTCACACCATGGCTTGACATGCTAGAGCATGTCACCGAGTCAGGGCATGAATTGGCTACGTATGTTCTCTCTCTTGTGCTCCATAGGTCCAACAGTGGTGCCACCAATGACGCCACTGCCCGACGGTTGTTGCGGAAGGTCGAATGTGACAAAGCGGGCCTAATAGCGAAGAATGTGACGTGGAAGAACAAGAACTATGCACATTGCTGCCAACAGGCAAGGGTGGTGTTGCAGGATGATTTGGTGGTTCCACGTCGTGCAATGAGGCCTGATCTGCCTCCTTTGGCCCATTCGGTGCCTCACCAGGATGGGCATCAGTGCCGAGGCAGAGGCTACGATGGCATCGCTGGATGGGTAATGGGAGCAGTGGGCCCTGTTCTATAGCGAGGAGTGTAGGATCCACAATGAGTGTCATAGGTTCTTCCTTGATTGCCAGTGAGCATGAGTATTGATATGTATATATATCTGGATGACATGATCAAAACTTTTGCTTTTGGTGATGGTTGATATTCGATCTTGAGTAGCAGTGATGAAAACTAAGATGTTTTAGTTTTAATACATGTTATATTGTTGTTTGTGATAGTGTTTGTGATGTTCCACACTACTATATTGAGCCGCCTCTACAAATAGATGCCGAATTTTAAAAATTAACTACTAAAATTCAAATTTTTCAAACAACCTCGGATGGAGAAAGATCCAAAATAAAAGTTGTAGATCTTGAAAATTCATGAAACTTTGTAGTTGACAACTGTTTCATTTGAAATCATATTGTCATGGAAAACTAAGTTTAAATTTCTAAAAAATTGAAATTTGAAATTTGAATTTTTTTAAATGACATGGATGGAGAAACTACCAAAATAAAAGTTGTAGATCTCAAAAAGATATGAAACTTTGTTGTTGACAACTTTTTGATTTGAAATCATCTTGTCAACCAAACTAAGCATTCATCTATAAAAGATTTCCTAGTACAGACGCGTGTTGTAAAAACGCATATGTAGTAGTAAAATAAAAGGCAAAAAAATGTACCCCTATGGGGATCGATCCCAAGACCTTCAGGCCCACAACCCCATGAGTTAAGCATTGCGCTACGTTCGTAAGTTCAAATGGGGAGCGGTGTTTATTTTTTAAAAGGTTTCCAATACATTAAAATAGGGTGGCGGTGGAGCCGTCCTATCAGGGTCCTACTTCAGACCCGTGTTATTAACAATCGTCTATAGTAAGACAATTGAGGAACTAGCCATAGCCATCCACATCTAAAGGGCGTCCCTTCACCACTCCAATAGAGAGAGGAGTGGCAGCTCAAAGCATTGGAACTGCCACTCCTTTCACTCGCATTCACTCCGGCCTCTCGTCTCTCCACTCCTCTCTCACCTTAACCACCATGCACGCAGCCACCTCCACTCCTCTCGCCTCCCTAACCCACCGCCGTAGCCGTACCCATAGCCGCTACCATCAAAGATGACAAGGCCAGAGAGGCGGCACAACCTAAGGGACGAGAAGACGGGGAGGTTTGACTGCCATTCCTTGTCCTTAGCAGTGGTGAAGGAGGAGGTGAGCCCCCTACCGGGGTTGGAGAAGACACCGGCCTTCAAGTAGAAGGCCATTCCGGCCACCCCACCAGGGTTGAAGAAGAAGGCTGCCATCATCACTAGGAAGGAGAAGCACCTAGTGGCGTTGATGAAGGAGAAGTAGCTAGCGCCAGTGAAGAACAAGGCCAGGAAAGACAAGCCCTCTTCCTCGACCGCGGTGCCCTCATCCTCGGTCGCGGCGTTGAGGGCAGCGGTCAAGAAGCCGGTGGTGGTGCTCGCGGTGGACTCGGATAGTGAGGAAGAAGGAGAACCCATGGAGGTGAGGAGGAAGGAGAGGAAGGCCATGCAAGTGGCGGCGGTGGTGGCGCCTTCTTCCTCGGTCGTAGTGCTGAGGGCAGCGGCCACGAAGATGTGCGACCACTGCTTTGAGGGAGGAGCTAGGATATGCCATTTATGGCTGCACAGCGGCGTCAACTATGGCGAAGTCGATGGTTCAAGCTCCACCCATGGCCAGGTAATGCACACTCTTTAGATTACAACTGCTTATATGTAGGTTTTCTTTCTTGATTTCACGACAGTTTTGTTGGTAGCCTCTGAATTAGATGACTTTGTTGCTAAAATAATTTTGCTCATGCCATTCTCTCATCACGGACCTAGATGGAACAGAGAAAACAACTTAGTGTAGAATAAATGCAGATGCAACTTAAGTTTTTATACAAGTAATGTAAACTGTCATATATTGTATTTTGCAGCAACATTGTGATTTGAGTAGATTGCTTTATCTAGATGTTTATCATAGATCAATGATTTTAATCTTGTGAATAATTTTGATGGTGCCACTTCAATATTTTAACATTGTGATTTGATTAGATTGGGTATCATCACTTTGGGGCAGCTCTAAGTATTTATGTGCATTGTTAGCAGCAGCTAGATGTTTTATTTTTCTAATTTGCTATGATTCTAGTGTTCACAAGGTCATGGACTTTGTAGCCTATAATTGATTATATGAAACTTATATGATTCTGATTTGTATGCTAGCTAATGAAACTTAATGAATGCAAATGAAACTTATATGTAGGTTTTTTGTCACAGTATCTAGATTTATGCTAGATTTTCATATATGTTCCTATGACTGTTTCTGTGCACATAGGTTGGATCTTATCAGCTCCCTCTAAGTACCATGCACGAGGCCTTATAGGCAGTGGTTCTGAAACCCATCATGAAGAGCATAAGCGATCTTCAGCGAAGTGTTGACGAACTCAAGAAAGAGAAGGCTGAGAATGAAGAGAAGGGGAAGCATCTCAAGAAGAACCTAGACGACTTTGGTGACCACCTAGCGTCCATGGTTCAGAATGTGCATAACCTCCAGAGCAAGTTGCAGGGCGCCATGCCCCCACTGCTGGTGAACAACTAATGATGATGTGATGTTGTGTTAACTTTTGCTGATGAAACTATGTGAATGTAAACTCTGTGATGACGTACTTTTGGTGATGATGTAATTACTGTGATAAAGTAGTAAAACTCTATGATGAAAACTCTGTCACATACTTTGGCTGGAAATGCATCTATCTATGTATTATTACATATATATTGTTGCTAGTTTGTCAATGCCTAGAGTGAAAATGGAAGAATATAAGCAAATTCATCAATGCTTTAGTAATAAAAATCATATTTTTCAGTAGACTTAGTTCACATTGCAAGTTTCACACAAGCAACTTCATCATAGTTTCACACAAGCTCACCACTATTCATAGAGAAGCACACGCAAAAGAATAGGAGGCCGAAGACGAGAGCAGGGAGGACCAAGGAGGAGAGCTAAGCACGCCAATGATCCCCTATAGCTCGAGATGGCGAAGCATGGTTGGAGCACACCTAATCGAGTACACTGATAAGAGGAATGAGTTAGAGTTAGACTCGAGCTCGACCACAGCCATGGCAGTACGGCAGACACAGAATGGTGGCGCGATGGTGCTCTGGTAGATACAACATGGTATAGGTCAGTCTAAGAGCTCAGGCAACATTAGCAGCTCACCGCGATGTTAATGCGCTGCTTGGTTGAACCCGAAATGAGGCGGAGCTAGATGGCCGGCGATGATGGTGAATGTGGTGGCGTGAACTGGTGGTGAGGTCACTATTCCACCACAACCTGCGTGGTAGAGATAAAAAAATAGAGCCGATGAGCATCATGGAGTTGTAGGAGAGCTAAAACAATAAACGGGATCACTAGAGGAGCGTCGGAACAAGCTGGCCATGGTGAGATGCCCGTGGCAGCCATGGTGGCACGGCCGCGGCGGCAACCAACACCGAAGGCCATTGCAGCGCCGAGAGGTGGCTACAGCAGTGAGAGGAGAATCGCAAGATTTAGGCAGAGCTAGGAGCGTGGGAAATTGGGAGAAGATGGAACAACGGCGACGAATTTCACCATCGAGTGGCGCGGCGGTGCTCCGGCAAAGAAGAGGGAAAGAGAGGAGCGCCACTGGCTTGAGCTTAAGACTTGCTCACCTACGCCTAGCCACCTATGCGGTGCTACCCTAAGGCCACCCACTGCCGCCCGCTGCAGCAGCGAGCCCCTCCGGCCTACCGCCCACCACAGCAGTGCCCCGCCAGCTACCGCGTGCCCATCCTTCCACCGCCCGCCAACTCGGCCTGCGCTCCTCAAAGCTGTGCATGAGCCACTGCCTGTTGTGTTCCGTACGCGCCAAGTACCTCCCTCTGCCCATTAGCACGTGCCAATGGCTAAGTACGGAGGCCAAGTACTATAGATGTGTGTATGGAACACACATCTACCACAAAGTACAGAAGCATATAGAGCCGGACGTGTTTGCTACAAGTAGGATTACTCAAGACGCGTGTTGGAAACACGCGTCTGCAACAACATACGCGTCTACAATAAGAGATCTTACTACAGAAGCATGTCACGTACGCGCGTCCGTAGAGTTTGATCCCGTTATCCGAGACTCGAAAATCACAACATGCGTCTGTAATAACTGTTGCAGATACAGACGCGTTTTATGTACACACGTCTGTAGATTTAGCTCAGACGCGTTTTACCAATATGTGTCTACAGTAAGCGCTTATTACAGACGCGTGTTGACCTCGCCGGACCGGCGACCCCCGCTAGTGACTTACTACAGACGCGCGTCAGGAAGGCGCGTATATAGTTGTACTACAGCAGACGCGCTTTACTGGTCGCGTCTGTGGTGAGGTGGTGGATATGTGATTTTTTTTACATAGTGTAAAATATAAGTCATTTTAACTTTTCTAGATACATAGCTCATGCTACGTATATATTATGTCTAGATATATAGTAAAATCTATGCATCTAAAAGACTAAAACTCTAGAATGACTTATAATTTGGAATGAAGGGAGTAACATATTAGAGATAGGATGAATTCTCAAATCAGGACCGAATGAGAAATAAACGAAGTGTTAGGTTAAACCCTTCATCACTTTTCATTATAAACTAATTGAACCAATTAACATAAATGATATTCTCTTCATTCAAAATTATAAGACGTTTTGTCTTTCTCTAGCAGTACTTTTACTATGTATGTAAGCATAGTGTTCATCTAAGTGCATAACAAAACCTATATATCTAAAAAAGTTCAAATATCTTATAATTTGGAATGAAAGGAGTACACTATAGGCCATCAGTAGACATCGATACAACCTCACATCAACTGATACCCATTTTTCAGAAGAGAAAAACTGAAACGCCCATGATTGCTTTAGGTGCCAACCAAAGTAGTCTAACTTTATTTAAGCTCCCAGAGAACTTATCAGCCGGCTTATCGGCTAGAATCTACAGTATTTTTCTCTCACAATAAAACAGTTTCAGTCAGCTTATCAGCCGGCTTTAATACCAGCTAAATAGGTCTAAAGAATGTGTGCGTAGAATATTTTTCTGTCCGCTATTACACTTATAATATATTAATCGGGAACTAAATGTAGTTGATCTACCTAGAAGTTATTACGTGCTTTTATTTTACTTTTTTAAGATTACATGGTACAACGCTCTATGGGAAGTAGAAATTAGGACCTGACGTAATACTAAGGGCATCCTCAATGGCAAATTGCAACTAGCTAGCTATATAAGGCTCATAAATAATAAACAAAGAGCACTATAGTGGAGAGTTATGTCAGCAGTGAGAGAGTTGTTTATAAAAAACCGTGCTAGACAAACTATTTAGGAGTCGCTATCTATTTGATCTCTCTGCTTGATAGCCAATAAAATGCTTCCTAGACTAAGAACCATTGGGACGCCCTAAGGCTCGTGTCATTGCATGTTCTTTTATCTTTTTCTATAGCTATACATGTGCTATTCATTATATCTAGAGAACAAAATCGTGTTGTGCCTTCAACTAGTTCTGTTGCAGTACACTAAATAAACTTTATTTTTATTTATTATATTCTGATAGTTTGTTTGAGATCGGCTTTGGGTCCATGTGGTCCAGCCCTTCTCATTTGTTGCACGACGAGAAGCCTTCTCTGACAAACTTCCGATTGCTAAATGGGTCGATTCATTGATCTGCAGTGGCTAATCACACATGCATCGTCCGTCAAATTTTCATGTTCACGGCAAATAAACCACCACCACTGCGATAAAATTCGTTAGACGTTGTCATCGTAACCACTTCCATGAAGTTACTATATATCACACCACTATTAATACAAGAATAACTCAAAATCAAAATGGAGATGTTGTTAAACATTAGTGATGATCAATGAGAAATAAACCTAAACAGCCATTCATGAGTCATGACACACGAAGAGAACTGCACAGCTCTTGACTCTAAGAATTGGCACTGCTTAACCAACTATTCATTCTGGTCACAAGTGTGATGTAACAAACCACAAAGCCAAAGCTAGTGCATCCTTTGAATAGAACATGCACACCAAGTTTTTGTATGACCATTATTAAACATGCATATATCATTTCTTATGAGCCAAATTGCTTAGAGTAATCCGGACCCAAAAACTAGATGGTTTCTACCTTCACTAATTAGAGATTGGATAAAAAATTATCTTGAAGAAACTATCCATTGAAATTATGGTTTCTACATGTAATATCTAAATAATTTTTCATTTATAGAAACTACGAGATAGTTTCTGAGGTGGAACTCTCCTCAACAAAGCACTGCAACTCCTATCGATGACAATGTGTAAGATTCGGACCCCTACTACTTAAAACAAAGAACTAAACAAGTGAGGTGAACTCTATGGTGTGAGACACCTAACACATAAAGCATAGGTGTTGAATAGTTTCATGGCACACATAATGACGATAACACAACATGAACTTATTATATATCGAGCATCACTAGATATTATGTGCTGTAGAAACCCATGGAATGTAGTTTAATCTTGGGTGTATATAACCAAACATCAAGTCTATAAGACCAGTCTCAGTGAGACTTTCATGTATTAGAAAAAGTTTAGACAAGTTCTATCCTCATGAAACTCATTTTATGCTATGAAAATTTTATCATCTCTCCTTGCTATGTGCTCCCTCTATCCCTTTTTAACTATCATTTTCACTTCCCAATAAGTTAAACGTATTCAACTTTGATCAAATATACATTAAAAATATTAATATTTGTGGTGCATAATTAGTATCATTGGATAGATCATTAAATCTATTTTCATAATAAATTTATTTGGAGATATAAATGTTGCTAAAATTTTATGCGAACCTAGTCAAGTTTAAGAAAGTTTGACTAACACGCACCCCATAGCGACAGTTATACAGGAATAGCGGGAGTATGTCAGCTTATTTAATGTCTATAATTTTTTTTACAAAACTACCACTAAACTGGTCTAATATTCGTTTGCCATAGTTGTACCTATGGGATTTAGGTTAAATATGTAATTTGTATAGCGTGCGGACATCTGGACGGACGTGCGCGGCCGGATAACGGTGTAGCCTACCTCGTCCGCTGATTTTTCCCGCCACACACACGCACCCCGCCCCATCGCAATGCCCGCGCGTCTGGATGACTAGCCTCGCACGTGCAGCCTACCCTATTCGCCTCAATTCGAGGCCATTCGCCCCGCCCCGCAATGCCCCGCACGCGCACCCTCGCCCCTGTCACACCCCGATAGCTGGCCCCGAGCGCACCCCGTCCATGGGACACTAGTGCGCCACACGCCCGTCCGCCGGCCCCCAGCTCGCACACCCTGCGCCCCCTGACTCTCCGAACAACATGAAACACGTACAATATGAAACATTTGAATGCAACATACGTATGAAATAGATAAAACATCTGGACATACACTTGTAACATATGTGTGAAACATATGCAACATTCAAATAAAACACTTACAACATGAAAGCACTTACTGCAACATAAGATTGAAACAACTGAAATATTTGGAACAAATTGTTGCAACATATGTGTCACATATATACAACATCTAGAGTAGAATGCTTGCAACATATGTCTAGAACAGATAAAACATTTTGAACAAATCTCTAAAATACTTGCAACATATGCAATATGTGCAACATCCCTGATCTACTTTTGCAACATTCATATAAAATAATTGCAACATACCCCTGAAACATCTCAAACACTTGAAACATACGCTTGCAACATGCGCTTACATCGCAACATCTTGCTGAGGTTGCGCGTCACGGCGGCCACGGTGTCGACAACGGCCATGACCTTCTAGTGGGGAATGACGATGGCGGTAGCCACTACTACAGTAGCGTTTGTAGGGGCGGCTGGTGATGGTTCGTAGAGACGGGCGATTCCCAAGCCGCCCCTATAAATGTATTTATATAGGTGACTTGTGTCACCAGCCGCCCCTACAACTGTATTTGTAGGGGTGGTTGATAACACCAGCTGCCTCTACAAAAATAATTTGTAGGGGCGGTTGTAACACCGCCCACCCCTATAATTCCTATTTATAAGGGTGGTTCACTCTAGAACGGCCCCTATAGTACATTTTTACACCAAAAATTGAAATTTGAAATTTTAAATATGACCAGAACATATATAGATATATATATAATATATAATTCACAAGGACATTATATCAACAACTAATTGACAAGAAGATATATGCATTAAAAACCCATAATAATTTAAATTACTTCATTATAAACACATAATAATTTTAATTTGTTCATTACAAACCATAATAATTTAGATCAGTTGATTATTACAACTAACGGTAATTTAACTTCCTAGAATTTTCTAACGTCATACCACATACTCGGAGAAGTGCAGATCATTTATTTCATATGCCAAAATATCATTGATGTAGTGCAATGTATTTACTAGTTCACTCTCCCTTGCTTCACAATATCGTTCGCAAGGTCTACTAACGATGATCAGCATTGGTCGAGAATCTTCACTCCTAGTTACAAGAATTTTTTTCTAGATTCCCTCTGAAGTGAGAATAGGGCCACCATATTTCCATTTATAATGACCCAAGTGATACATGGCCTAGTTTAAAATGGCTTCAAAGCTACAACTTGCGTATGTTATGTCATTCTCCTGAATCTGCAAGTGTTGGGAAAATGTGGTAATCAGAACCATGCATATATATAGACATAACAATTAATTTGGATATAAGTTGAGACTGACCAAATCATTCATGTTGTCCTCAGCAAGCTATGCACAAAACAGTCCAATATTGTGGTGGAGGCCCACATTCAAAGCAGCAATCCTCATGGAGGAGTATGTAGGAATATTGTACCCAATATTTTGAAGCGCCCTTAAACACGCTTGCACAGCATATTTTTGCGCACTAATGTTATGAGGTTGACCGCTGCTCGTCCTATCGATGTATAAAACCATACCTTGTTGGTTACCCGCCCTAGCGAGAATAGAAAAGCCAATTCGACATTGCTTGAGTCGACCATCTATAGGCAATGTACCAACATTGAGGAAATGAACCCCGAAATTTGAGAGTGTCTCTCTGAACCATGGTATAGGATGAATTGTCAATATTTAAGAATTATATATATCAGAACAAAATATCTATAGAGGTGTCTTTAAAACATGTTACTTACTATGCTTGGATATGGGTGGTTTGCCCTCCCTAATTCTGGTTGGAAGCCCAGATCATACACAAAATTATTTGGCAAATCCGACGAAGGGAGTTCGGCCATATCTTCTCCTAAATTTATGTCAAGGAAAATAGTTATAGTAGAGGAAGAGGAGAGGAGAGGAGTAGGAGAAGTAGGAGTAGAGGACAGGAGAGGAGAAGACTAGAAGTAGTAGGACTAGGAGAGGAGGGTCTACAAAGCAGCATCAGTATTATTAATAGATAATGTTGCATTACTACCAAAATATCACTGCCAATATAAATTAGTGTTATCCAAACTAATATGCCTTAGACACCATAATTAAAGCATCATACAATTGTGTTATCCAACTACATCGACCATCTAATTGTGTCATCACAAGCCTAAGTATTGCAGTTGCATTGGCAGCTCATGGAAAGCCTCATCTAAAGTCCAAACACCATCACCAACAGACTAATAATCACCACATTCTTGCAAGAACCACTCTTACCACTCTGAGAGGGATGCTTTCACCACAATCAGTTGGGAATAGGCCTTCAATTAGTAGCTAGACTCCATTAGAAACAATAGAATTGTACAACAATTAATGCACCCAGTGGTCATTAGTGCCTCACCAGGTGCATGCAAGATTGAGCGCAAACTCTATTAAAACAACAACTCAATCACACAACATTAGTGGCTCATCAAGTAGCATTAGGGTACCACAAATTGTGCAACGCAATCATAGTAGCATGAGTACAAATTAACTGTAGATTGGAACAAGATATCATAGTGGTTGAAAATAATCTTAGTTCAATGCAAGTTATGTGAATATATGCCCACTAAAAGATGACTGAAACAGATAACTCTTAAATTTAAGTTCAGCTGATTTGTTTGTCTGAAACCTAAAGATCAGAGCATCATAGGATAGTAAAGGAACAACAAATGGCACTACCGGTACTTGTGTGCTCTCAAGCTTCAACCTGGCATAATAATAAAAGCATACATCACCACAGCATGAAGGCATGGACAGAGCATGGGTATACCAGCCCTAGTTCAACCATGCAATCTAGAAAAATGCAAAAAATGGAACATAAAAGCTATGCTAATATTCATTGGTGAGGTACGTACACAACAGAACAATGTATTTTTGCAAGGGTGTGGCTAAATCACACCAAGTGGGCAAGTGAAAATACAAATTACATCTTCTCAATTCATAATTCAGGAATGGTCAACGAAAATCAGCAGCAGTGAGAAGTGAACTCACCAATCAGCAGGAGCATGATCAATGGTCTATTCAATTCATCAAACTCTTAATAGAAACTGGCAACACAATAAGGGGGTGTTTAGTTCTTAGTCGCTCCTAAAATTTATGTCACATCGAATGTTTAGATACCAATAAAGAGCATTAAATATAGATTAATTACAAAACTAATTACATAGATGGAGGCTAATTTCGGAGACGATGTAATTTGTATTTTCACTTGCCACAGAGAGGCCTGGGCCGCTATCTGTTGCAGCCAGTGGAGACAGTTGGCCTATAACTCATAATTGCAACCCTGGCTGTAGCCTACTGCATACAGGGCTGGGCAGGTGCTGCAGCCTACCTGACAACGTAAAATTTAGGTGACAAGCATGCAGCCTATCAAGTATAAAGTTTCCTTTTTGAAAGCATAAGTTCCTATATTTAAAGGAAAATTCTCAAACAAATATTTTCCCAGGATGTACGTGGACTCAGCAGGCATGAATAATTTGGAAAAAATCACAAAAGTTGTATTTTGTCATTGGCAACAAGAGCTGACCCCATCGCAAACTGACTATATATCCGAGCTTCACAGGCCACCTTACCCAAAAATAGCATAGCTAGAAGAACCAGCGATCTGTGATGAGGTATGTATCTGTAGTTGCTACATGGCTGCATACACAGTTGATGGATAAACCCAAACAAAGAGAAAAAAAAGAAGTTACTCTACAAATTTTGAAAACATCATCGAATAATTTGTAGAAATAATTTGCAAATATAAGTAGGTCGTGATTCACACACAACACATTACAGATAGTTAGCGGCAATGACTAAGCTATCTACAAACATGGAGTTTCAAACTGCATTAACCATGAAGGGGAAAAACATCAAATCCATACAGATTATATCCAAAAAATTAGGAGCAAATAACCTGAAAACATCATGTTCATATCAGAGCCTTAGAAGTAAGGTGGGATAGAATGTAATTTGCATCGTACTTTGAATTCCATTTTTTTCCTCTATGAAAACCACACTTACTAGTATTAAGCAAGGGAAAAGTTACAAGCCTAAACAAGTTAGCATACTTAGAGGCCTAAGAAAATTACTGCAGAATCTAGATACTCAAGATAGCATACTATAAAGTTTTCATACTTTTTGGAGCCATAAAACTTCAGAATAAAAAATGACAAGCTGACAAGCTTATGAAGTTGGCCCAAAAGAAGTTGTACAGGGTGTGAATTTCCCAACAAAAACACTGCTTTAAGCATCTATGTTCTCAAACAAAAAACATAGAGAGAATTCCTTATTTGACATCAGACAAATGACCCGTTCCTTTTTTGGCCCTCAAAAAAATTTCGTTCCCTATTTGACACCGAGTTCAACTTTCATTCCTTATACGACACTCCATTAGATTTTCCATCCAGGAACCATTAACTGCCATGTGAAGAGTCGATTTTGCCCATATGTGTTGGAGATGACAGTTAGAAAACCTAAAGTTTTTTTTTTGAAAAAAAAGAAACAGAGGCTCTTGTTGTTAAGACTTTGACACCCCTCAGGAAAGTGCATATAGCTCTCTTCTCTTCTAGTGTTAAGTTGAAGCACGCCATGGGCAGAGTGTATTTTCTATTAGCCTTAGGTACCGGGTGAAGCTATGGCATCACATTTAGCTGCACCATGTCTTTTCATGATTTCAGACCATCCTTTGACTTGCCTATGTTCATCAAGGTAGCAATGAGACTCTCAAAGACATTCTTCTGCACGTGCATAGCATCAATGGCATGGGGGACCTCCAAGTTTGGCCAATAAGGTAGATACTAAAAGATTATCGATTGTTTCTTGAAAGGTACGCCTTCGACAGGAGGTGTGCTTCTATCTCTATTTGTCCCATCAATATTTTTTTCCATAGACGACACGTATGTTTTTCACCATTCTGTACATGTGTTCTCCGTTATGACATCTCTCCGGAGGGGTTTAATCTCTAGGGTGTTGTCATAAAATCTAAAGAACAATTTGTTGTGGTACTTGCAGCTTGTCTTTAAGAAGCGACAGTTCCTTAGGTAAACTATCTTCTTGGATGCATCTAAGAACACCCATGTAGTACCATCCAAGCAAACTAAGCATCCCATCTTTCCTTTGATCTGTCTAGACAAAGCAAACAGCATGGGGTAATCATTGATAGTAACAAATATTATTGCTCTATATATAAAGTCCTCCTTTCGGAAGGCATCGTACATCGGCTCCCCATGCCTCCATAGCCTCTCCATTTCTTGCATCAAAGGCTCGAGGAACACGTCTATATCAGTGCCTGGTTCTTTAGGGCTAAAAATAAAAATAGTGAGGAGAAGGTACTTTCTCTTCTGACACAACCATGTTGGGATGTTGTACATGGTCAAGATCACTGGCCAAGTGTTGTGGTCGCTCATCCTCTCATTAAAGAGATTCATTCCATTAGTGCTGAAGCCAAACCGTATATTTCTTGGGTCATCACTGAATTCTTTGTGCTTCTCATCGATCCTTGGCCACTTACTACAATCAGCCAGATGTGTAATCTTATCATCATCCACCTTGCGCTCATCATCCCACCATGTCATGAGTGTGGCTTCTTTAGGGTTTAGGAAGATGCGTCTCAAGCGGTCGATCACTGGTAGGTATCGCATTACCAAGGTAGAAATTCTTCTCTGCTTTGCATCGTTGTCTAATGGAGTGTCCTCTGGGGGCTGAGATTCTTGTACCACCTTTTTTGTACCCTTCTTATTCCTCTTTTTCCCCATGGAGGTTTCGTCCCCACCGTAAAGGTCATTATCGGGGACATTTATCCAGTGACTTGAATGTTTCACCACAAAAAAGGATATAGTGGTTGGGGCATGCATGAATTTTTTCAACCCCCATTGTCAATGGACTTATGACCTTCTTAGCTTGGTATGTGTTGATGGGAACTAAATTTGGTTGTGGCAGCACCCATGATAGGAGACACAATAGATCATTGAAACTATAGTCTGACCAGCCATACTTAGCCTTTAGGATGAGTAGCTCAAGCACAAAACGTAGCAATGTCCAATGTGTCGAATAGCCCTTTTCAACACCATACACAGTCTCCTTCGATGCTTTTGTCACCCTTTCCAAATTTTCTAGACCTTTGGGGCTCTTTAGTAAAATCTCTGGTCCAAGGGCCTAAATCATGTCCTCCAAATCATCTTCATCCCTGACACGTGCTCCGCCATCATTATTAGCACCACCTTCATCGTTACCATCCCAACCATCAGCATCACCACCTCGTTCATTGCCAAACTCGAGATCCATTCGTGCATCAAGCTCTACTGAATATTGGGCTAGGGATTCTAGGGTTTCCTCGTCGTATTCCTCCTCATCCTCGTCGTTAACAATAACCGTTTCACCATGATGAATCCACACTATGTAGTCCTCAACAAATCCTTGCATAATCAAATGTGATATGATGATAGTCACATCTATCCATGCCATATGGTTCTTGCAATCTTTACAGGGATAAATAATTGTATCTTTATTCTATATCAACGTCGTTGCATGCTTCTCTGCGGCTTCAATAAATTTATCCACTTCTTCATGGAAACATGCCTTGAACCTTAACGAACCATACATCCAAGAGTTCCTGTACTTCATCTTTTACAACAACAAAAAAACATTAAAGAACTACTTATTCAGATATATATAAAAATAAATCAAATTAATAATTACTTGAGAATAATTATATATACTTTAGATATATATGAGTATAAATCAAATATAATTACATGAAGCATACAAACACACCATGGTAGAGGAAAATTAATTAATGGCCTATTTATACATAAATAATTAAAATACATATTTGTTGATTACAATAAATAATTTCAAAGATAACAATTAGCAACAGTTATATTTTACCTAATATCTTTCATCCAAACCCTAGTCCAATTTCATCAAACATAAATTTACAAAAATGAAATTAATAAAAAAAACCAAACCCTAGATCAAGATCTACATGCACATGAAACATCCATAAAACTAACTAATTGTTCACTAAAATCAAGAAACATGAACCAAATAAGGGTATGATCTTGTTCTCCTACCTAATTTACCCTAGTACATTATAAACTTGGGTCTAATTTACTTCATAAGTAGCTCAAGCACCAAAGAAGAGAGAGAAAAGCAAAACTCTAATTACTCACTAACCAACCATTAAAATTTCAAAAAAAGTGTGGAATAGCATTTTATTACCTTCTACAACCTCTCCACCAAAGGATTTAAGACCAAAACCTTCCCCTTTAGTAGAGCAATTTTTGGGAGATGCCTAAGGCCTTCCAAGCCTTTTTTTCTCGAGTGAGAGTGAGTGACCCGAGGAGGAAGAGAATTTTTTTATTTTTAACACTTTTTGTAAACTAATTTTAAATCTAACACTATTTTTTTTTCAAAACTAACACTTTTGGTCGTGCCTATTGCCATGGCGCGGCGAAAAGCCTGTGCTGCGTCATGCATGGTAGCGCGGCAAGTGGATGATGTGGCGATGACCGAAAATGCTGACCGGTGACATGGCAGGGCTTGCCACGCCACCGATCTTGGCACGGCAGTGCCGTGCCATCCCTCATGATGCGTCACTCCTAGTATATATATCACCCGCGAGCCGCCCTCCCTCTGTTTGCCTGGCCACATGCACGCACGCACGCCTACCTGCCCGCATGCGGCCGCCATGCCCGCCCTCACTTGTCGGCTACCGCGCCCGCCTGCCCGCCTTAACTAATTATTTAGTTAGAAGTATGTTTACCATGTATATTTTTGTTGCTATAAGTGTTTGTTATATTATTTGAGTTGCAATGCAAATAATTATATTTTTAATTAATTTATGTTGTTTCAACTAATGTTTAATTTGAACCGTTTTATTAAATGGAAGACATGTTTTGAGAGCAGTTGTGGCAAAAACAGGGTCGTCCTAGAGAATTGTACCCCAACGAGTCTAGCAAAGATGCCCCCATCCCTCCTGACCTCCCTGTCCCTAACTATGACTGTGGTCGTTCGATCGACGTGTTTCAATCGAGACATCCAGACACAACGGCTCATTGCTTCTACATATGTAGTCATTTTAATGTAAGTAATTGTTTTCGTATATTTTTTTTCTTCATTTGTATTACTAGGTTATTAATATTTTGTTGTGTAGGCCCATAAGAGGTGCTTTTTCTTTCAGTGGATCAACGGTGCAGACAAGTTTGACCCTAGGTACCTCCTTTTCGACGATTGGTGGAGAGAGCGACATCCACGAGAGCACTTCAAGTGGTGGGTTCCACCTCCCCCTAACCCCCCTCCAATGATGGCTAAGGAGAAGCACTTAGCCATAGTTAGACGACTCAAGGAACCTCCTCTATGCGATTGTGGAGATCGAGCTGTGATAAACCCTGAGAATACATTGGAGTTTGTGTGTCCAAACAAGCATGAAGTAAGTGCAAAGTGTATGTGTTGAAATGTTGAGCTATATGTGTTCATGTACTAATGTCACCTTATTTAGGTGTTTTCAATGGCGAAGTGTTGTTTCAAGGAGTGGTTGTATGGTCCTAAGAACCAATGGCCGAAAGAACCGCCAAAGACAAAGCAAAAGAAGAAAGAAAGGTTAATTTACAAAGCACCTCTAGTCAAGTGCGAATATGGTGTTAAATCCAACTAGGGTCTAGTCCCTTCGGAGCTTGGAATAGGCCATTATTGTGGCCATATGGTTGACTATGATGAGGTTGGTTATTTTTGTGTTAAACATAAAATCGTATTTTGTTTCATTTGCTAAGACATGTATGATATAATTTTTTGTTTGAATAGAGCACTAGGAAATGCAGGTGGGAATGTGATGATGGTCAAGCTAAGTTCTTGGATGAACTAAAGGGGAAGCAAGTAATTGCATGGAAGAGGGGATATGGACCTAACTACGTCAACCTATTCGTTAAACATCACAAAGACAGGATGCGTGAGTTTGCTAGACAGCGCGGTATTTGTAACCCGATCGATGTTGGGCTTGACAAATGGGAATTGGAGAGATGAATAATGTTAGAGGAGGAAAGGGCAAGGAAGGAGGCAAGGGAGGAGATAAGAGTATAGATGTAGATCTTGAACGAGCATGTTGTTGCATTATTTGCCAGTGAGTGCTTGAAAGCCTTTTTTCATTGCCTAATTTTAAATATAATATAATCACATTGCTAAATTGTTGCATTTTATACATGAAGGGATAGGATGTAGCGAGGAACATGCTACTGAGGTGGCTCATGCAAGGTATAAGGAAAAGAAGTTAGATGAGCATAGAACATGAGTTGGTCGCACCGTTGAATCACCGATTGTGTTGTCTGATGAGGTGGACGAGGATGAGGACGACACTGCCAGACTGAGCGAGCTTATCGCTCTAGCAGAGGTGGGCTTGTAGGCAGAGGAATCAAAGGATGACACTGGTAGACTGAGCGAGCTCATCGCTCTAGCAAAGGCGGGCTTGTAGGCAGAGGAGGCTGAGGATGACACTGGCAGACTGAGCGAGCTCATCACTCTAGCAGAGGCGGGCTTGTAGGCAGAGGAGGATGACAACGTGTTCTTCACTCAGGCCATAGAGACCACAGATGAACTAAAGGCCGCTTACTACAGTCAAAAGGTATATCAGGGCAATGCAGGTGACCCTAGCCATAGCAACAAGGTTGTGGTAGAGGATTGGTACTCGGACAACGAGTTGCTTACTCAGTATGTTTCTGGCTGAGGGTTTTTGAATTGCGCCGTGTATCAGAACTTTCATTGTGTTGTCTAGTTTTCTATTTGAACTATTGATGTATTGTACCCATGTATCATGTACTCGGATTACCCATGGTCGATCTTAAGTGATCCCATCTGTTTGTCACCCTGCGACCTATCCGTTTGTCGCTCTCCAAGTTTTTTTAATAATAGCGAATGCGTTGAGAATTTCTAAAACGAACAAAATCGACGTGCCAACCCTAAGCCTAGGTTCTATCTTTGTCCAGGTTCTATCGTGCCATAGCCCATGGAGTGGCATTGACGTGCCAATCCCCACAGTGCGGCAGGACCTGGACACAGACATAAGCTGACCAGCCTCAATTGCAACTGAACGGGAGCTGCTGTCGGTGCTGTAAACAACTACAAGTGCTGCCACGACTGTGCGCAAGTTGAAATGAATATGAAACAAATAAATGGAGTTCATGCATAAGTTGACAAGTTGCCACATAACATTTTCATTGGTTCATGAGTCTGCAAGTTTCAGACGACAATATTCGTTCGACATAAGGAACCCTCGGACGCCTCTTGGAAACCTCGTCGTCATACTCCACCTCAAGAAGGGGGTACATCTGGTTCAGCGTGGGAGGGGCCATCCTGTTATAAATTGATAAATAAAGGGTTTGAGTATTCAAATTAACATTATATAGCATTGCAAAATTTGAACTACTTATTATGCAATACGAACACAATGTGAAAGCACATATTGCCCTCATCTTCTATGTCTGCTAGCCTTGTGACTAGATTCTTTGCAAACAGAGCAAAGATTCCTGCCATGGGTCTCATTGAAGTCTCCTGCTCCATACATGTCTTCGCCGTACCCTCTCATACCATCCATGTCCCCCTTGAGTCACTTCTTCTTCCTCCTACCATTCCCTACCTTCATTAGATCCATATGCAGCACGTAGTCATAACCATTATAAGGTGGCCACTGTGTCAGGTCAAGGTATGGCTCGAAGCTCATCTCCCAAATACTAATAGTGTTCGAACGGAGATACAAGGGTAACATATATGGCAGATCCTCATAGTTGTACCCGTGAACCGTGCAGGCCATGATCATATGAGAGAAAGGGGCATGCATGATATGAGGCATGTTGCAACTGCACTCTACCTTTTCAAGATCAACTCGGTAATTTTGTCCACCATAATGTTCACCGCCCAAGCTTGTTCCACCCTTGCCCCGTACACTAAAGATATGGCGGTGGGTTCCATATGGCTTGGCGGTGTGCTGCATGGCCAATTCCTCGTCCTCCTTCAAATGTTCAGCTCCAGCCTTTCCAAAATGCCCCTGCTCAGCTATATTCCTCTACGCAAGTTTCCACCTCTTGACAAAATATTTGTTGCACTTATGAAAGGAGAACTCAACAATTCTAGACACAGGCAACAATCAAACTCTAGTGAATACACAGTTGAAGGACTCTAAGGAGTTAGTGGTCATGATGCCATACCTGAAACCTCCCTCGTCATATGCTAACGCCCACTGAGCCTTATGTTCCATCTGCGCCTCTAAACAAGCTTTTCCTGCTTCATTTACCCTCGTGTCTAGTTCTCTCTTTGTCTCCACGTACACAACATAGAGCCTTTACCTTGTCACATACCTCCTGCTTCCTCTGACACCGCTAGAAATTAGCGATAAAGTGTCTCATGCACCATCTATGCACTAGAGGCGGGAACCCATCTATATGCTCAGCTGCAACATTAAGAAGCCCTGGGTGATGGTCTGAGATCAAACATATAGTGCAAGATGGGCTAAGCACTTGTACACGTAGAAGCCGCATGAACCATGACCATGATTCATTGTTCTCTCCCTCTACCAAAGCAAAAGCCATGGGTACTATCTGGTCCTCAGGATCAATAGCAGCAGCCATCATCAAGGTGTCCCTGTACTTTTCTATCAAGAAAGTGCCATAAACAAGTATGACTGGCCGACAAAACTGGAATGCATGTTCCGTTTGCTCGAATGACTAGAACACACGATAGAGGACATGCCTCAATGGGTCCTGAAAACACATCCCTCTGGTGTCCACAAACCATTTCAAGCTAGGGTGTAATGCATTACACATAAGATGCGGGGCACCCTGTTGTACGCTTCCTCCCAACTATCGCATCGAATTGCCAGGGCAATTTGCTTAGCACGTCAAACCTTTCCGTACTTCACATCGTACTTAATGAATCTAAATATGGACTGTTGTCAAGAAGACACCGAAAATGTCGTTATTGTCATCAACTAGCCCTAATATACGATGGGCAAGGTAACGTGCAGTGAGCTGCTGATGATTTTCCTTCCCCCTATTTGTTTGGCAAGTGTGGGATTCGACAACTTTACTTATTCTCCACTTGCCATCACTCTGTTTCTTTCGAGCATTTAACCTCCACATACAACCATTTTTGCATATCACGTGGTACCTCAACTCCTGGTCCGAATGAGTGACGATGTACGGCCTATGGTGATACACAGCATAGTCCTGAAGGAAGAGCTTTATCTCTAATATTGTATTGAATATCATCCCCTTTCTAAGGATTTCTTTCTCATGGTCATATAATGATTTCCTACACATCTAGAGACCAATGTCACAAACTGCCATATCCATTATGCTGATATCACTATAGTTTGGAACGCCCCTGAAAGGTATGTTCATCGACCTTAGTTGCTCAAGCTTTGTCGCTGTGTAAGGTGGTGGTGGAACATACTGCTGCACTTCGCTAATTCTGGCATATGAATCATAGGGGGTATCATCTGCTGCCAAATCTGTGACTAGTCTACCCTGAGCCTGGATACCATGTAAAACCTCAGTTGGTACTGGTAATGGCATAGTATGAACCGGTAGTGGCATGGCATCAACCGGTGTTGGCATAGCATCTGTACCTCCTTGGTCATCATTAGAATTGTTTGAATCACTGCTAACTACATCACTGATCATGTCCTCCTCCTCCTGCTCCTCCTCTTCCTATTTGAACTCATTCACATCGAAGTCATTGCTTATACAACCTACTACAGTTGAATGAACTGCTCCTGTGTCAACTGACCGAACAAATCCATGTTACCCTGAGATGCTTCCCCTTCGACCCCTAATTCTTGTTCATTGCCTCCAACACCATCAATGGACGGGCCATCCTGGACACCCTGCATCCTGTACCCATTCTCCACCACCACCTCAGCCATGGGCACATTGGAATCTTGGAGCACCCTAGTATAGCGGGACCAGTGAGTAGGGTCATGCAAGGACACGAGGACGTAGTGTGCCCTAGTCTTCCTAGTATCAAACCTCCCCTTCAATGTGAAATCACCGCCAAACTTTGCATTCAAACAGACACAAAGGTCGTTGAAGCTAGGAGATTCATCAAACCATTCCAATTCTTCTTCCATATTCTCAAACATACCATATCCTCTCCTAACACTTCCTCCGTAAAAATCTCTAACACAACAATCCATCTGCAAAAGCATTTCAAGAAACTTCATCAAGTCATCAAAATCGTCGTACGTAATGTCTATAGTAATATTAATACCTTTTCTAAATATAACTATACTAACTATCTAATATTAACATCTATACAAGGCTAACTACAACAACTAATTATACTAAATACAATGTATAACTAGACTCACTAACTGTGCTAACTAAACTACCTAACTTTACTATCTATACTAACTTACTATATTACCTATACTAACTAAACTAACTAACTTTACTAACTATACTTTACTAATTATACTAACTTTATTTATTTTACTAACTTACTATACTAACAATGTCGATTAAATCAACAAATACACTAGGGGACTACCTCGCGGTAGTGGCGCGCTACACCAGGCCGGGAGGTGTGGGCGCTGGCCTCGGCTGGCGCGGCAGGCAGCCGTCGTGAGTGGCCGGAGGGGGTGGCGCGCCAACATGTGGGCGCGACGGGCACAACAGGGGGCCAGCAGCCGTCTCGTACCGGCGTTCGTGGCACGGACGGCGTGCTCGACGGCGGGCAGGCCCTGTCGGCGGCAGGCAACGGGCGCGATGGCCAAGCGTGGGCGTGCGCGGGCATGCTCGGGCAGGCAGGACTGGGCCGCGATGCTTTATTCAGCTCTGTCACGTCACCGATCAAGGCGCGTCACTGCCGCGCCAAGATCGGTGGCGCGGCAAGCCCTACCACATCACCGGTCAGCATTTTCGGTCGTCGCCACGTCATCCACCTGCTGCGCTACCATGCATGGCGCGGCACAGGCTTTTCATCGCGTCATGGCAATAGGCACGACCAAAAGTGTTAGTTTTGAAGAAAAAACAGTGTTGATTTCGAGGCAGAAATGAACTGAGAAGAGGAGGAGCCGGTGGAGCCACAATTCCGAACTTCTTCGGTTTCATGCTACAGTATTGCTGCAGTGTCGGAGCTGGAGCCGGGAGAATCCCCTGCAATTCGGGCTCTATGTATGTGAATTTGTGACTTCGGGAGCACAGGGGGATCGGAGATGCAGGATGCCTCCTAATACCAATTCTCCACGAAATTGTTTCGTGGTGGCAGGACGTAAAACAACGTAGGCGTGTGCGTAATCGATCTTTGATTGCATGCATATAAATTATATTATAATATGCATGGGCCAGTGCGGCAGTGCAGGCTGCCCATGCGTGTGTGTGTGTGTGGCCAGGGTAGAACGGATGCATGGGGCAGTGCGGCAGTGCAGGCTGCCCATGCATCTTCAGCATGCCGACATGCCGCAGCAATCAAGTCAAGGACCGGCAAGTAGCCCGATGGATCGCCGTCGGCGGTAAGTCTACGCGCGGCTAGCGTGCCTGTTGGATACTGGAATAATAGGGATCCTGGGCGCGGTAGGCGGCCGGAACGTACGAAATCGATGCGACGAGATGCCGAGATGGATACGTACTATCGATAATTCGGTACAATTTGGGGTGTTCGGTTCTCCTCTTAAATTTTAGCAGTTGTCCTATCAAATATTGAACATGTATAGAGTATTAAATATAGACTAAATATAAAACTAAATGTATAGATTGAAACTGTTTTACGAGGCGAAATTTTTTAAGCCTAATTAGTTCATAATTTAAAAATATGTCGGTAAATATATACTAATGACGAATTAATTAGACTTAATAAATTTGTCTCGTGATAAATTATGTAATTTATTTTTTTATTAGTATCCAAACACCTCATACAACGTCCCTGTGAGACACCTCCTAAACTTTATAGTCCATGTCAAACAACCCCTTGGTCGCCGCGCGCGTCAAGCACTGCATGCCCAGAGCGAACGGAAGGACGAAGCTTCCGCGCCGCCAGCCGGCGCGATCGATCGATCGACGTCGGCTAGCTCTGATTCGCCCCCAGCCGGCACAGCCGCACAGGACCGAGACTGAGTCGTTCAAATGCGCGTACGTTCTTTCATTTTCAGTACTGTTACGTTTCACGATCCACGTACGCCAGTACGACAACATCCATCATCCATGCATCTCCATGCAGTCCCGTGTCCCGATCCGTCGTGCAATAAGTCCGGTTGAGAACGATGGAACTAGCCGTCTGTCCCTGTACTCCCATCCATCGCTACCACCGCCAGTATTTATAGCGGCGGCTGATAAGGGCCTGTAGGGGTAGTTTCCTCTGTCACCTAAGCAATCGTGACTACAAATTAATAATTTGCAAATTGATTTGTAGGAACGATTGGTGTTATGAGCCGCCGCTACAAAAGTATTTACAGAGACGGCTGATAACACAAGCCGCCTCTATAATTTAGATTTACAGGGGTGGCCGCCCCTATCGTTTTCATTTGTAGGGGCGGTTACATATAGAACCGTCCCTACAATACCTTTTCCGTAAAAAAATAAAATTTGAAAATTCAAATCTGACCGTCCCTGCCAAAAAAAAATAAATTTGAAAATACAAATCACAAGAACAAATATAATTCATCATTATATTCACATAATCCATAAGTCCGACCGTTCCACAAGTTCGATAACATTACCAATATCACATTCTATTCACAAGTCCAATCAACGGCCTAAGCCTAGCCTTTCCCACTTACAAAGATGTTGGTACTTAGAATTTCTACCTAATTCAGTCGCTCGATCATGGTAAATGCCTCTGACGTGTACAATCTGGTCCATTATAAAGTTGCAAAGGTCGCCAACGAGTTTCAAGAGATTGTTATCTTTGTGTGGATCCATTTTAACACATTTCTCATCTTGCCACTACAAGAAACAAGTTTAGACATATCTTAAAAATAGAGGGCATATCTAAAGATAGTAGGCATATCTAAACACAGCGGGCATATATGAAAACAACGAGCATATATAAAAACGACGAGCATATAAAGAGCTTGAAGAGGTTCAAACTTACCCAAACAGCAAGCTTATATAAAAACAGTAAGCATATAAAGAGGTTGAAGAGGTTCAAACTTATCCTACAGGGGTGTCTCCTATAGGTAGTGGTGTTACTCATCATACTACATACGTAGTGTCCACAATGTAAACTCTTGGGCTTCTGCTTGGGGCACTGTGTGTTTCGCATATAAACATGTTAAGTAATGCTTTTGACAGCAACATAATAGAGTACTTAAATAAGTTACACTTACCGCATATAGTGTTTTGACACACAAGTTATGCTTCCTTTCTGGATCATGTCTCCCTTTTTGAGTCTTAACATAGTACATGTACGCCCTATTCGAATGAATTTAACAATGCAACTTGTTACTATCCAAAAGTGAACGTTACATGGTATATGAAAGGATTGTCGATATGTATACGTCTTGAGAATCGATATGAAGTCTTTGTATGTCGTCGGGTCCTTATCTATTGAATCAAAGACCCATGCTATGCCTATCCCGACATCGACGCCTATACAAATCCAGTGGCGGCTGCATGAATTTAATCATAGAAACCGATAAGCTCTTTTGCATCGAACAAAGCAATATGTATTGTTCAAGCTTTAAGTATATAGTTGGACTTACTCGAAGTTGTATGGCAATCATATAACTTGGTTATTTTGGAGATATTTAAAAGCTAGGTCTATGTACGCCGCTATCTTAAGGGCCGCCGCCCTTATTTCCTTGTTCTGGATTTCCTCTTTCTCCTCAACGGTCTTTCCAGCAACTAGCTCATTGCAATCCAATGACCATTGTTTGGCGTAATTGAAGTTTGGTTGTGCTATACATTGAGGGTCTATGTACCCTGATCGCACACTTGGCATTTGCTTTGAAATGTGCACTTGCATTCTATAAATCACGTCGTGGGTTAATTACAACAAAATCCAAAGATTAGAATCATATTATATCAAGAGGGCAATCATATTATATCAAGAGGGCAAGGACTTACAGGCACCACATGCGAACTAGATTCATTTCTATTTCTCCGAGGTGAAACATTGTCTGGACGTCATTGAAGTCAAAGGCAATTACCCCTTCTAGGCCTCCAAATGTGTTGGTGGGGAAGCGTGCTTGTATGATTTGTATTTTGTCTAGAGAGCACGCAAGTACCATTGATAGAACATTTTTCATTGCAAGTGGTAGGCGCTAGATGTACCAGTTTGGTAGGAAGAGCTTGCCTCTTTTATAGGTTTTGGGCAATCCTTTGACCATTTGGTGGCATCAACATTTGGATACCTCTTTGCTGGTATCCGGATGCGGCTGAGGGCCTCCTCAAATGGTGGGACTTCTTTGACTTGATTCTCAGGCTTGAACTAGTCATGGGTATAGCACTTGCACATCGACGAGACGTCTTTTATTGACTTATAAATTGGCCTATGGTGATTGGAATCCATTGCCAAATTTCTGGCTCCTTGCGGGCACCCTCTTTTGCATGAACTTATTCTAGAGGCACGTGCTCGCTAGGAGGCCCTTGCTCCTTACTAGGCGGAGAAGGCTGTGACATCTCAGGCATGTTCTCGCTAGGAGGCCCTTGCTCCTTATGAGGCAGACAAGGCTGTGACATCTCAGGCACGTGCTCGCTAGGAGGTGGGGAACACTATGGCATAGGCTGTGGCATCTCATGCACGTGCTCGCTAGGAGGTGGGGAAGAATGTGGCATCTTAGGCAAGTGGTGGTCATGAGACGGTGAAAGTATCTCCCCCTCCTCAAAAAGTCCCTCCAAACATTGAACAGGCGGCGAAGAAGCAGTCAATACAATGTCCCGTTTGTACCAAAGGATGAACTGGTTCATTACTTCTCCGAGTAACGTCAGTCCCTCGGGAGTTGGGTGGTCTATCTTCCATTGCATGAACACGGGCTTCATGGAATGCACCTTGACCCTAGTGTAGTCTGGCGGAATCTTATTATTATGATGCAAGCCGCCAGGAGGATGTGCCACACCCTTTGCCACCTCCATCATAGTGTTCTGCCTGCCGATGAGAACCACCAAGGTGCAACTAGTTGGTTTCCTTATGCAATCGACTGGGGGTAGTGGCTACAGTGGAACCTTGGTTACTAGGAACATCCAGAGGGCTACCAACTAATGCCAGTTCTCCCAGGGGCGCCATTACTGTCCTTGGCTCTGAAGACGGTCCTTGCTCCTTCAACGCCTTCGCAACTAGAGCCTCACGGTGAGCTCAAGATTATCCTCTCATCTTTGTCATGTTTCTTGTACATGTGTTGGTCCTCTTCGAATCCATTGCTTCTAGGTCGTTCTTTTCTCTAGCCCCCTGGTGCAGCCCGTTGTGCTCGGGGTTTCTCCAAGGCAAGGCTAAGCATCATCTCTCTTTGGAAGGCTTAAATAGCCCTTCTCCTTGTCTTCAGGCATATTTCAGTATCTTTGATACTGACATGTTCTGTCTCTAGGTTATTAAACTTAAGCCCTTAGATTTTGCTTCTATACTAATATCCTCCCCCCCAAAGGATCCAGTTCCTTGAGAGCATACCTTCACCCACTGGGGCTCTTCCTCTTTTCCCGCATCGTGCATCCGCCACTGCTTCAACCCACTCGGTGGCCTCTTCCTCTATCTTCCTAAACTGTTCTTCCTTTCCATAGTAGCCACCGGGACCTAGACGATGGTGATGTTTGTTCTTCTTCGCCAGCTCGGTGTTACGGGCGCTGACAGCCAATGCTTCCAGTGAAGTCTTCTGAGCCACAAGGTCTGCCCATTGACTAGGAGTTATTTGGCTGAACTCGTTGAAGGGAGTTAACCCCTTTTGGATATAGTTCTTGTTGAGGTCCGACCTCCAACGTCGGAATGACTCCCATTATCTTTAGAGCTTGACGTTTTACCAGTTGATGGCTTCCCTCCAAAAACTGGAAATTGACCATCGAGAACTTCTCCCATAGATCTCTCCTCTGGTACTTTTTTCTAGCTGTTGATAGCTAGGTTCAACTGATTTTTAAATGTTTTCACATAAACTAATTGTTAAAGATGTATGATAGGGCAGCGTTCTGTTGCAATGCACATACATGTCTACTAGTATTTTATAAAGAGAGCAAAAAAAGGTCTTGTATTGGGAAGAAACATTTTAAGAAAAGGATCTACTTGATATATTATTAGTTTCTCCATGATGGATCTACTTGATAAAATGCACTGCCTTTTTTTTATTATAGCACCTCTCTTTTTTATTTCTAAAAATTACGTGCTTGACTTTTTTCTACTAGGTCTGTGTAATCCAAGTTCTAGCTCCAGCATTGCCTAGACTCTAGAGCAAAATTACCATTTTTAATTCACATCGTAGAGAGGGCATGTGGCCAGTCAACGCGCCCTACATTAGAAGCTTTGAACGTAATCCGGCTGATATTGAAATAAAACAAATCGTTGACATTAGTTAATGCATGCAAAGTTATATATACCAAAAAAAATTACAATAAGAATTAAAAAAAGCTGATGACAGCAGGTTTATTACATAAAAAGTACAGTGATAATTAAAAATAAGCTGATGACATCAGGTTTGCAATGAGAAAACAAAAAACAAAAAAAAACTGATGACAGCAGGTTTATTTACAATAAAAATTTGCAGTGAGAATTAAAAATAAGCTGATGACAGCAGGTTACAGTGAGAAAACAAAACAAAAAAAACTGTATGAGAGCAGATTTATGAGAATAAAAACTACAGTGAGAATTAAAAATGAAGCTGATGACAGCAGGTTTACAATGAGAACACGAAAACCAAAAAAGGAAAGTGATGAGAGTGGGATTTGAACCCACGCCCTTTTGGACCAGAACCTTAATCTGGCGCCTTTAGACCAAGGCGGCCATCTCATCAGTTGTGCCTTTAGCTGTATGTTAGATTTTTTTATTATAGACAATGTTATCTTACATAATAATTTCTGTAAGTCACGCTTTGCTCGTGATTGAGCACCCGTATCGTGTGTGCGCGTGCCGCGGAAAAGCAACCTCAGAACACACCAAAAACGCGAACGTCGCGGTATCATACGCCACGCCCAAATCTAAGTCCCTTCTCCTATATAAACTCTCCCAACAACACGTCGTAACAGCCCACACAACCCACAGCATCAGTAAGCTCGCTCACCGTCACACGACGACGCACGCACAAGATCATGGTGGCCACAGCAATGACCGGCAGTACTCGCGCCAGCGCCGGCTCCTTCTTCTTCGTGCTTCTCTTCGTCGCGCTGGCCGGGGCCGGCGTCGCCGACCTCGCGTCCGCCGCCACCGGAGCGGGTGCCACTGTTGCCTTCAGCGGCGACGACAACAACAACGTGGCGGCGCCTTCTGACGACGCCGGCGTCGGCGTCCCCGGCCGAGCTGAACGGCTTCATGCAGTGCCTGCTGGGCTGCTTCACGAAGGTGTTCGGCCTGCTCGTTCGGGTGCATGGGCAAGAACGGCGCGGACCTGCCGCTCTGCATCATCAGCTGCGACCAGGAAGGCGTCGTCTGCATGATCCGCTGCGGGCTCTCGCCGTCGCCGTCGCCGTCGCCGCCCAAGCCCTCGCCGCCGGGGCCCAAGCCGCCGTTCGCCCAAGCCACCGTCGCCCAAACCACCCAAGCCAGCCCAAGCCGCCCCACCGCCCAAGCCGCCCACACCCAAGCCTCCCAAGCCCTCGCCACCAACTCCCGCGCCACCCGGCCCGCCCTACCCCGGCCCCGCCGACGCCCACGCCACCCGGTCCGCCCCTACCCCGACCCGCCGACGCCTGCGCCACCCGGCCCGCCCTACACCCCGCCGTACGCCGTCACCGGACGCAAGACCGCGGCCTCTGCCTAAATATGCCTGCCGACATGTGCTAGCTATCGATCAATCCATCGTACCAGTGAATATATACACCATAAAATGAGCATATATATTTATATCCATTAAGTTAAAAAAAAGATACTGATCTCATGCTATATGCTTATTATTAATTAACCTGGTCAATGTGCGCTACACTCTGTTAGTATGTTCAGGGTGAAGGCCAAATTATGTCATCAAATGAGTAGTATATGTACACAACATGATCAATGTATCTTGATCTTTCAATATGATGAATGTACTTTGCTCTTTTTATTCAAATGTAATGCTATTTGTAATTAAGTATGTAATGCAAGAACCATTATACTATTTAGGCTTGAGCATGGAATATTTTCATATCCCTTTATCTAAAAAAATTTATACTCCTGATTTATGCAACCCTGAATGCATCGCTCATTCGCTCTCCGTCTCCCCGAACTTACACAACTTCTCTAAAGAAGGTTAACTGCATAAACTCACGTTTCTTCAATAACCTCCTCCCAAATCCCAATACCTTAAAAAAATGAATCACCTCACTTTCATCGGTGAAGAAATAGTATACAGGGAGCTGGAACCAAGCCATATATAGCCACCATCCTCGCAATATCACTTCCCGGTCCCGGGGCTCTTGCTGTCATCTTTATACCTGTATGTATCGTCATCTGTGCAAATGCAACCTGTACCAGCAGTTCTCCAGATATGATGGAATGCATTTGCCGTGACAGTGTCACCAGGCCAAGGGTGCATCTTACTGTAGAGGATATCAGAAAGTTCAGAGGTGAAGCCGCTGACTTCTGCATGTGCAAGGGTCAGGCTGGAGGAGTCCAGGCACTTTGGCACCAGCAACATATGAACCTAACCTGCAAAACCTGTTCTGTTTGTAGCCTTATTTGTTCCAATCACTTGCAAAAGTATGCACTACAGAGTAAATACAATCAGGAATCAGTGACACAAATTTACCAACTTCACACAAGAACACATGCATTTCATTCTTTATAAGCATCTGTACAATTACAAAGTTTCAACCCGGTCCACAGGATCAGCATTCAGATTTCTGTAGCATGAAAACAGTGTAACACTCTCAGTTAATATATATCAACAGATCTTTTGCTGGAACTCCTCCACGGAGAAGTCAGAAACTTATATTAATAATACAATCAGCAGGGGAAGGACTGATCTTGTAGTTGAAGTTTTCCTGCTACCAAGGCTTCAGATCTCCAGCAGGCCCCAGCAGTCCAGTTGAGGTGCTTCTCTCCTGGTTGCAAGTATACACTCTGCATGTGTGGCAACTTGCGAGCAAGGCCGTTTAGGATCTGATGGAATGCGTCCCTAGGTTGGGCTGGCTGTGGAACAACATGGCCTTCTTCATAGATGGATTGGCGAGCAATCTTTGCTTCCGTAGAATATTTTCCATTGGAATGGAAGTGAGGATTGAATCTAGCTTCGGAACATTCTCTTCGTCGACAAAAAACACCAATCTCCTCCCATGGGATAGCATCAGCAAATGGTTTAGAACAATGTCATCAGCTATGATGACTGGAATGCAGCCGAAAACCACGGCCTCCACCAGCCTTGGGCTCCATGGTGCCATCCCAGTGGGCACAAGCAGAAGACTTGCGCGCTGCATATCTTCATAGTCAGTGACAGGGGTGATCTGTGGAGATATCAAAGAGAGGATTGTTCTTGAAGTTCTCCCACAGTGATGCTCGGGCCACCTCTGTTTCACATCCCAACAAAATGAGTAATTAGGATCCAGACATCATGTTTTGAGAGTATAGGATAGAAAATTCTACACATATGCATTGTCCTTACCTCGCATAATACCCACCCTCAGGGTCATTACCATTGTCATAAAACAGTCCCTGAAGTAAACAAAGATTGAACGGGGAGTTTCTGGGGGGAACAAGTGAGCCTGCATTTTCTGTGGAGGTTGCATATGGCGGTATAATGATTAGAACCCTCTTTCAGGCAGACATGGTTCTTCTGTCCAAATGTTTGGACCAATGTAGCACGGCGGAGCATTTGGAAGAATTCCAAGGTTCGGTAGCTTTTTCTTCCTATAAATAAGTCAGGTAAAAATTGCAAATATAACTTCAGAGTTATGGCTGCTAAAGGCAGGAACATTCCTGAAAGGGGAAAACCTTATATCTGATAGAACTCCACTTAATGGGGAACTGAAATAGTGGGCAGTGATGTCCTCACCTGATAGTGAAAGCATGCCACCAAAATCATGTGGAACAACAAAGAAGTGATCAGCTCCATCAGTTCTGTTCCAGAAAGGCCACTTGTTTGAAATAAACTGGATTGCACTTCTCATCATCCTTGGGATTTGAATGGCAGTGGAAGTCCAGCAGGAGTAAGATCACATGTAGTGTAAACTGGCGTGTAGAACCAATCAGCTTCTTCTGGATTGAGTGTTCGCACCGCACTAGAGAGCAAGAACACGATTGCATGAATATCTCAGCAGCAAACATGTGATGGAGGCATCGTGGATCCTTGGTGGCAATCCTCTTGTTGTACTTGTTTGGCAAGTCATAGATGTAAACCTTCAACCTTCCAATAGGATTGTCCTCTAGCACATCACCAGCACTTCCTGCATGTGAATACTCTTGGCTAAGAAACGGCTAATGAACGCCAAAAAAAAACAGCTAATGAACGGAGGAATATCCTCCATATAAATCAAGTACACAGAAAGCTGACGGATAAATTGTAAAGCAAGCCAATCATGTAGCTATATTAAGACGAACATGGTAATTAGGTATATCTAGAATGTTAAAGAGGGAAAAAGGTTGCAACATAACATAGGTCTAGGAAGTTCAATTTCGACAAACCACTCAAGCATGATCGAATCATACCAAATTAATGATGTTGTGCATCTTTCTGCCATACTATGTTTCTCTTGGTCCTTGTCATCTCTTTTTGACAGATTCAGAATTTATGGGCTAACTGCCTGTCTCTGTCCTACAACTGCCTTTAATTGTAGACACATAATGGTGCAGGCATCACTAGCCTTGGTTTGTTGCAGCAGAAATTGTCAATGGCATTACTCTGCAAGCAGTGCAGGCAGGCAGGTATGGTTGGCTAAACTACAACAATCATCAACCGCGGAGCACTGGAGGAGAAGCAAAAGGCTATTCTGATGGTAGCTTTATATTTGTCATTAATGTTTTTTTTTTTTACCGTGGAGATTATATGCCTCACAAAAATACACTCAGAAATGATCCACGGACCAGTTAAGGGGCCAGTACAGAACTGGCGCCAATTTGATCTTTTTTGTTAGGAGGGGGCACAATGTTGTTGAAAGATCGAATTTTGCATATGATGGCACCTATGGCAACCGCATATCTGTAGTAATAAGGGATGCCGACTGGAAGGAAGCAAAAGGAAAAGTTTTAAGAATCTGCCGGTGAACTGCATTCGAACACCCAATTCAGCAAGTCCCCAAGCTCGCTGACGATTCCACCAGACCAAAGCTGAGCTATTCTACAACTAAAAATCACAACCCCCGATCAATCCATCCATAGGATAAATGTACAACTAATCACAACCCACGATTAATCCATCCATAGGATAAATGAAAAAAAAGTGTTTCCTACGAGGGAAGTCGGGAGCGCCAGACAGAGCGAGAAGGGAGTCACCTGCGATTGCGCTCGGTGTTCCGACGAGCCACCCCGCCGGCCACCTCTGCCCCCGTAGCTGCGGAGACCCGCGGCGGCGAGAGGACACAGGAGAGGGAAGCGACCGCAAGGAGGAGGACCGCGGTGGGGCGCCACACCCACCTCGCCCGCGTCATGGCCGCCACTCCCAACAACCAACCCGGTGAAGAGATTCAGCGCGAGATGGTGGGAGGCAAGAGAGAGATGCGCAGAAGCTTCTCGGAGAAATGATCAGCGGAGAGTGGAAGAGAAGATAGAGATGCCTTGGGATGGGAGAAGAACGAGCCAAACCCAAACGGGGGTTTGTTAGTTGCTTGTGAGGATAAATTTGCACAGAGGAGGGAAGGATTGGGAATGGTCGAATGGGTCATGCAAGGTTATGGAAGCACGGGAAACACCATCGACCATTGTGAGCAAAGGCTATATTTATTGTTTAGCAATTAGCAGATTGTATTTTGATTCTTGATGTGGAAAAGGTCAAACTAATTGGTAGTACTATGGTAGGTAAGCACCTTGATTTGTGCTGAATTTGTTTACCGGTGATTGGTCCTAGACTCTAGGACAAAAGGGTGTTATGGCTTGCTCGGTCAGCTTGGGTGTTTGGTTTTAACCGACGGTTCGGTTCGGTTCGGTTTTTTTTCGGTTTTTCTAAAATTTCGGTTTTTAGAAAACGACCCCTATCGGTTTGCTAAAATTCTAAAAACTGATCATTTTGGTTCGGTTTTTCGGTTAAAACCGAATAAACCGATGCAAGAAAACATCAGACAGGATTTAGAACTGACAACACAGCACAGTATATTATTTGAAGACTCAAGACTGTTACAAACTTAACAATTCAATGCTCAAATCAAATATTACAAATTTGCAGTTCATTTTTTATAATAAAACCACAGTACTCCATCAGTTTTGATAAACAACAGGAAAAAAACAGGGTTCGGTTCGGTTTTCTCGGAACTTCGGTTCGGTATTGCATAGAAACCGAAACCGAACCGAAGCCGAACACCGAACTTCACAGAACTGGAAACCGAAACCGAACCGAAAAACCGAACTACCGACTATTCAGTTCGGTTTCGGTTCGGTTCGGTTCGATGTTCGGTTTTCGGTTCAGTGAACGAGCTTGTGTAAAAAGCAACTCTCTGTAATTTGTCAATATGTCGAGGTTGAATCACTAAGCAAATCATTTTTTTTCGAGTAAAGAGCTGCGCGTGCTTCCTTCTCTCTTGGATTCTTCATTTGAAGAGCAGACCGTGTTGCCCTCGCTTGTCTGGCAGGTTCACAAATCTTTGATCTTTCGTTGGTGAGGAAATCGAAATCACCAATGTTAGGTGAATGCGCAATATATATTGCTCCCAACTAACCTGATCAACTACTAATCAGGGTCAGGGAACCTACTCGATGCACTCGTCGTGTCCTACTACTATCATGTCAGCGAGTTCCCATCAAATCTGCTTCCAACGTGTACTTGGAAACACAACATTAATTGCTGGGTAGCAAAGTCGCCCAACCAAGATCCGAATAAAAAGGGGCACGCGAATGAGACGTCCCGCAATTGCGCAAATTGGCAGCTTCACTCTACCTTGGAGAAAGATAGGCCCCCCATCTGGAATTCACTTGAACTCTTGCGGTTATTGTTGCTGTTTTTTCGTGAAACAAAAAACACACTATGGAATTGTCATGGCTTCACTGTTGCGGAGCTTCCAAACCAAAGCTAAGGCCCCGTTTGAACCCATGGTATAAAGTTTAGCGACTAAACTTTATATCACTTGCGACTAAACTTTATATCACTTTTCGCTCTTAAGGCTTGAAACAGGAGGTCTAAAATGTTGTCTAAAGTTTAGACCCTGTCACGGAACTGTGGACTACAAAAGTGATCTAAGTTTTGTCTTTAATTTCAATCACTAACTTTAGACTAGATAATCCAGACAAGCCCTGACCCATCCTGTTACCCTCCTGCAGCGAACTGGGTCTCGACTCATCGAGAAAAATATGGCGGTGCAGGATCCGAGACCCATCAGTTGAGTTGTGGGCGGGCATGGGCACAACGCTATGTACGCATATTGCGCACATCCGGTCTCGTCTGGAGACGGTTTAGTAGGTCCGGCACGGCAGGGACTAGCCCCTACAACTTTCTGGCCTCTTGATCCACCAAATTGGCAAACATCACAAAGCTCTGCTCAGTTCCATTTGAAAAAAATAATTATCATAGGAGTATAGTTTTCTTTCTCAAATTTCAAAATAAAATTCTTATCCCCTGAACTCTCAGAAACCATTTAAAGTACCTACTCCGGTTAGTTATTTTAAAGATGGTTTCAATCTTTGTAACCAACAACAACAACCTGTCAGTCCCAAGCAAATTGGGGTAAGCAATGGTTTCAATCTTTGTAGTTAAATAAAATTAGGTAAATGTCTTATAGTTTTTAAACCCCAAAAAATATCTCCCAGATTCTAAAAATTCTGAAAAAAAAAATCATTAGGATACCAAAAATAAATAAATATTTAGAACTCATGAAAATATCTTTAGAATCTTCTCGAAACATACATCTAGCTCTAGGAAAAATATCTAGAAAGATCTTTAAAAAAATCCCAAAACATTCTAATCAATTTCTAATTTGTTTTGAAAACTTTCCACAACATGAATGCATTGAACATTTATGCATGTTGCATTCACGCTTGATGCATCTCATATTTTGTCGTGTAAAGTTTTTTAAACATGATCAGATATCAATTATAATGATTATGGAATGCTTCATATTTTTCTAAATATTTTTTTCATTTTCTTAGAGCTAAGGCCCCATTCGGCTTACCCCATATTCGGCTTGTTTTTTCAGCCAGAACAGTGCTTTTCTCTCACAACAATTCAGTCAGAACAGTGTTTTTCAGCCAGTTTTAGCCAAGATTCAGACCAGCGAACAAGACCTAAATATAATCATTCCCATTCTACTATAAATACTTAATCTCGATTCTCTGGTGATTTATCGTTTTCACACGACTATATATCATGACGGCTTAAAGGACACAACGTCCTTTTCTTCCAACCAAGTAATACAATACAAGAGTTGCTAACAGATGGGATAAAAAAATGGACTGTACCAGCTAAATGTGTTACATAATCAATCCCTCTTGAGATCAGAAAAAAAACAGAACCAAACTTGACAACAATTAACAGTATCCTTTAAGTAGCAGCAGGTTATTCATTACTGTCAGGTGCTAGCAACAACACTGCACTCAGATAACAGTCCACCAAAGGTATACCCTAAACCAGGCAAGAGAAAAGGTAAAGTTGTCGATCAACGCAAACGACAGGGCCATAGGAACAGCACTAACAGAAATCTCAGCCGATGAGAAGCTTGTTCTCTTCCAAGAAGCTGTATGTCGGCACTTCCAGGTTGAAGGGTGCCGGGCCCTTGCGGATCCTACCAGAGATGTCATAGTGCGAGCCGTGGCACGGGCAGAACCAGCCACCAAAGTCTCCTGCATTGGGGAGCGGGATGCAGCCCAGGTGTGTGCAGACCCCAATGACGACCAGCCATTCGGGGTTCTTGACACGCTCTGCATCCTGCTCTGGGTGGCGGAGGGACGCGACATCGACACTGTTGGCCAACTTGATATCATCCTCTGTCCTCCGCCTGATGAAGACCGGCTTGCCACGCCACTTCACAGTTACCGTGGTGCCAGGCTCAATGCTTGAGAGGTCAACCTCAAGTGAGGCAAGTGCGAGAACATCCTTACTTGCTGACATGCTCAGGACGAATTTCAAGATGAGAAGTCGCAGCAAAGATGCGTAAATGAACCTCCCACCACTCAGCACAAAGTAGGCAAATGCACGCTTGCTGGGGTCCCCAGGCAGGTAGCGCTCATGGTTATACTCATCATACATGATTTTTCCAGTTGGATTCTTCACAGCTGCCACAGTTGCTGGGAGCTCAGCTAAGCCCACATCCTGGTTCCTTGGAACAAGAGTTTCCGCTGAAAACCCTGCATGGGAGAGTCATTACATCTTATCATTAGAACAATAAAAGCAGTACCAGAAGAATAATAGCACTATAATGTCAGAATTAACATTAAAATAGCACACAAAGAACTGTTAATGGAGGACCAACGAGTCAGCAGGCCAGTTATTCATAGCAGCAGAGTAGACTAAAGCTAAAGCTTTCACAAGTGTCAGAAAATTACAAAAAAGGAGCCATTTTTCATAGTTAATTTGACGTTTTCTTGTGCCAAGTGTTAAACTTTTACTGTTGCCGATTCTGTGTACTTGTCACTGCTCACTAGCTACATGTTATATGGACTAACAGTTTTCAATTTCTTTTATTTTGCGTCTAGTCGATAAAGTATTCTATATAGGGAGAAGCATGGCATGCTTCTACCCATTCCGTTAACATCTAAAGTATCATTTTTGCCAAAACTTAACAGTTATGTATTAACAAGCTTGTTCAACGATCAACATATCATAAAATAGATCAAAATTTGTGATTTGTGAAACCTATAACGTGAATGATCTGTGCATTGAGAAAATAGAATGATGAGAGTGCTCAACAAGTGAACTACACATCTGCCAACTAACGATTTATGAAATTCCTTTTGCAGTAAACCACAAGTTAGGTTACCCAGAATCATTGTCTAGATCACACAACAGAAAGAAATGGGTTCATGTTGGAACTATCAATTTGGTTATATAGACCAAAAGATCTAAGTGTGTGAGAAAAAAAAAGAACAGTTTCTAAGCTTAACAGGTTTCCAATGGTTAAAGATTTATGCTGACTAGTGGAGAGAATCAAATAAAAGCAGACAAGAACTATCTCACATGCAGTAGTGTAGCAATGGGATAATTTGAAACAACACTTGCCAAATTTAAATGCACACTAGTTTACCAACAAATCGGCCATGATAGCAGTAACAATACAAGTAGATAATCCTACAAGATATATGAAAAAACAGTTAATTTACAGGAATTGATAACCATGAAAGCACATGTTTGCCTATATTTGAGCATGATGGTCTTCTGCCCTTAAAACTTTCAGTTATTTTATAACGACACAATCTAACATGACAATTAGGTAACATTTGTACTCAATTGCCTTAGCAACTTCTTCAGACGAAATTAATCTGAAAATGTTAGCTAGAAATTAGACTGACCATTCCAGTAGAAGAAACTAAATAACTCAAGAACACATTAAAAGAACAGATTTTCTTCAATGATTTTTGAGATGTCAAGCAATACAGCCTCAGCTTGCAAGATAGACATAATCAGCGGAAACAGTTGCATTTGAGATTGTCTTATAAAGCCAAATTAAGGTTGGACTTATCACCAAGTCAACCAAGATACCATGAGAAAATAACTGTTGGTTATAATTTTGTTATTAATTGGACTCCGCTATATCACAACAATATGTTGTTTGCATGTCGATAATAGCACTAACAGCATCACTAGAGTTAGGACTAACTAGAGAACAACAATTATCTTGCAGAAAACAACTGCAAATTCTGGCACATGTTACCAGTCATGTTTCATAATTCAGACCAAGCAAACCAAAAGTCATGTTCTTCCATTCCATATACCATCCAGTCCCAACAGATATGACCGAAAACAGAAAAATGAAACTGCTTCACGCTAAATGAATGAACCATAACGATCGTAACCAGGGAGTTCTAAGGCGCGATCTAAGATTACATCAAGTATGCAGGCGGGGATACACAGATCAACGAGCACCCTAAGAGCACATAAGCAAACCGGACCCAGACCGAGATCAGATACCGTGGATCGAACAGCCGTAACTACCGCGAGCTCCGGAACCCTAGGATCGGGGACAGGATAGCATCCCGCCCGAATCTAGCCGTCAATCAACGGGAGAGCAGATCGGAGCGAGGATGAGAAGACCGACCGCAGCACATACCTCTGGCGGCGGCGAAGAAGGGAGAGTCGATGGCGAAACGCGCCCTGCGGTCGCGTGTGTCGTCGTCGTCGCGGCCGGATAGTGTACCGGCGAGAGGGCCCCGGGTGCCGGCGGCGGCGGCGGCGGCGGGGTGCCAGGCGAGAGCGGACGAGAGGCGCCTGCCCGCGACCCTGAGCATGGTGGATGGAGAGGGGACCAGAGCTCGCTGCGGTCGCTCGCTTCTCGCCGGGTCCGGCCTCCGAGGATCGGGCGTTTGGTGGGGGAGATCGATTCGGGGCCTCAGGGAGGACGGAGGAGACGCGGAGGCAGGGGCCGCGTGCTTGTAGCTGACGAGGAATCTGATTGGGAGTAAAAAAATTGGGAAAATTGGCTCCGTTAAGGCCCCGATCGTCTGGTCGAAACTTGACTGAATTAGCTTCTAGCTGATTTTTTTTTGAGAGACGGTATATTTAGATACGTACCATTAAAAGAATAAATTTGTACTATCTCTACAACTAAAAAATTCCTATGGTCAACATCTACCTGGCAGGACGATAAGTCGTGTGACCCCGTGTCTACCCGGCACAGAATCACCGTAGGAAAAAAAAAAAACCACACCGACGTGTGGGCCCTTCTACGCTCCGCCCGGCGTCATCTCGCCTTCCACGCGCAAGCGCTCCATCCGGCCCCAAATCAACACACTCTCCTCGCAACCCCATCACGATTCACGAGCAGCCCTCTCGCTCCACCCTCGCGCGCCGCCCGCGCCATCGAAGGGCGCCCCACGTCGCCGGACATCTCCCTCACGCGGAACTCGGGAGCCACCGCCGTTGCTGAGGGTGTCGCCGTGCCTGGCTAGGAGAATGGGGCGGACCTGCCGTTGATCCACGAGGCCTTCTCACTCGTGGGCTTGCGATATGTCGATCCACTAGCGTTTCATCAGATCTGCGACAACGGCAGTTCGCTGCTTCCCGCCTCCAATCACGCTCGTCCCCATCGTGCAGCCGCACTCGGCCACACTGCCGCCGCGCCCTTGCCCTTGCCCTCGCGTCGCGCTCCCTCCCTTGGCTAGCGACGGGTAGGAGGTGGACCAAGCTCAAGCGTGGGTTCAGGAGACCCCGATCGAGAAGGCGGCCTCAGAAGGGGAGCAGTCGCGCCGAAAGCGCGGCGGGGTGGGCAAGCGGCCCGATGACCAGGCCATGCACACCGAGTTGCAGGCCAGTCACGGAGGAGCCACAACGTTCGTGATGGACGCGAGGCGGGACATCGCTGCTGCTGGCCAGTCGTGGAGGAATCGTGGCGTTCGTGCCAGCCACGAGGGAGGACGTCACCAGTACCGCCGACACTGTGCAACTCCCTCACAACCCGGTTGATGCCCGTCAGCTGCTCGTAGAATTACTTGCAAGGTTTGTGCTCAGATTTGGAGAAGTGGCATGGGTGGTGAGTAGGAGATGAGGTGGGCGCTGCTGCCCTACCTATCTTCTGTGTTGGTTGTGTCGGCGCTGCGTGGAGTATTTTTAGAGGAAAAGGAGATGGCGCACGATATAATCTCTAATCTTCGTGATCTATCCAAAAAAAGAATGTTTGTGAGTAGGTGAAAGGTCTTAATGGCTAGAGGGAGGTGAATAGCCTAATAAAATTTCTACAACAACACTTAACAAAATGGTTAGACAATTATGAGGCGAAGCAAGTATTGCGCTAGCCTACTCAAAATGCAAGCCACCTACCACAATTCTAGTTTAGATAGTGTCTATTCACACAATAGCTATGACACTACCCTATGTTAATGTGCTCTCAAAGGCTAACTAAAGAGCCACACCAACCAACCAACCAAGCTCTCATAACTAGCTACACTAAGGGCCTGTTTGGCATGGCTCCACTCCAGAACTCCAGCAATTCCAGCAAAAATTCCAGCCAAACACCCCAGCTCCAAAACTCCTTGGAGCTGCCAACTCCATGGAGCTGTAGTGCAAATGGGGGTGGAGTTTTGGAGCACCTCTTTTGCAACTCCAACTCCACCCAGAGATGCTCCATCAGACAGTTCCAACTCAACTCAAAGTTAGCTCCACCTGGAGTTCTGGAGTGGAGCAGCTCCACCCAGAGTTGGAGCCATGCCAAACAGGCCCTAAAGAGCTTGTCAACTAGTTTGCGGTAAAATAAAGAGAGTGACCAAGAAGGTTATACCGCCGTGTAGATGAAGATATCAATTAATCACAAGGATGAATAACAATGAAGACCAATCACCTCAGAATCAATGATGAACACAATGATTTTTATCGAGGTTCACTTGCTTGCCGACAAGCTAGTCCTCGTTGTGGCGATTCACTCACTTGGAGGTTCACGCGCTAATTGGCTTCACACGCCAAACCCTCAATAGGGTGCCGCACAACCAACACAAGATGAGGATCACACAAGCTACGAGCAATCCACTAGAGTACCTTTTGGCTCTCCGTCGAGGAAAGGTCAAGAACCCTTCACAATCACCACGATTGGAGCCGGAGACAATCACCACCCTCCGCTCAATGATCCTCGCTGCTCCAAGCGGTCTAGGTGGCGGCAACCACCAAAAGTAACGAGCGAAATCCACAGCGAAACACGAACACCAAGTGCCTCTAGATGCAAACACTCAAGCAATGCACTTGGATTCTCTCTCAATCTCACAAAGATGATGAATTAATGATGAAGATGAGTGGGAGGTCTTTAGCTAAGCTCACAAGGTTGCTATGTCAATGAAAATGGCCAAAGGTGTGAGCTTCAACCGGTCATGGGGCTTAAATAGAAGCCCCCACAAAATAGAGCCGTTGTACCCTTTCACTGGGTACAGCGCGGGGTGACCAGACGCTCCGGTCCAATCGATCGGACGCAGCACTGGACACTCTAATTGTGAATACCGGACGTGTCCAGTCAGTCTACTAGACGTGTCCAGTAGCTTCCAAACTGCCACGTGTCCAGTTCAAACCAACATAGCCGTTGCTACCCATTCTGCCGACGACCGGACGCTCAAACACAAATGACCGGACGCTGAGCCGCTACGTCCGGTCGAGTCCAGTAAGCCCTAGGGCCGACAGGACATGTCTGTTAGAAACTAACCGGATGCTGAGCCTCAGCATCCGATCGAGTACAGTAAGCATCCACGCTCGACCGGACGCGTCCGGTCACACCAGACCGGACGCTGCCAGCGTCCGATCAACTGTTCTGCCGAATACTACGTTAGCTGATTCACACCGGACGTGTCCGGTGTGGCGATCGGACGCGTCCGGTCGCTGAGTTCGTCGCCAAATACTGGACGTGTCCGGTCACCATACCAGACACGTTCGGTCACTCTGTAACCAGCGCGACTAGCTCTTTTTCAACTCTATCTTCTTCACCCTTGCTCAAATGTGCCAACCACCAAGTGTATCACCTTGTGCACATGTGTTAGCATATTTTCACAAATATTTTCAAGGGTGTTAGCACTCCACTAGATCCTAAATGCATATGCAATGAGTTAGAGCATCTAGTGGCACTTTGATAACCGCATTCCGATACGAGTTTCACTCCTCTTAATAGTACGGCTATCAAACCTAAATGTGATCACACTCTCTAAGTGTCTTGATTACTAAAATAAAATAGCTCCTATGGTTTATACATTTGCCTTGAACTTTTTGTTTTTCTCTTTCTTCTTTCCAAGTCCGAGCACTTGATCATCACCATGGCGTCGCCATCTTTATGATCTTCATTTGCTTCACCACTTGGAATGTGCTACCTATCTCATGATCACTTGATAAACTAGGTTAGCACTTAGGGTTTCATCAATTCACCAAAATCAAACTAGAGCTTTCAGCAGGTGAGTCACTGCTCACTAGCACGGGTGTGCTATCTTTGATTCTTCACTACGTTAGTATATTGTTAGATCGATTTTTATCAGTTTTTATATCTTGCCAATTTGGAAAAATTAAACTCCTTTTTTTTGATAGAATAACATTGAACTCCTTGCGGTTCTGACCTTATGAAACTGGGAATGGCTCTGGCTGCTTGCACAACAAGAGTGGCATCAATGAGCTCCCACTGACTGTAGTAAAGCCATTCACTCTTTGATATCTACAACATGGGATACACTAGATGTTACAGACCTTCAATCTTGAGGTTGAAAGCCATTCATCATCAGTAATAGCTTAAGCTGAAGTCTGAACACCTCGCTTCAAACAAAAACTAACTGCAGTAAAGAAGATAGTTGTGCTTGTGCATGCACAGAACAACTCTAACAACTAACCTGTGTGCTTTGACGGAACTAATGGCTCTGTTCGGCTAATACATAAGCCGGCTGAACCTATTTTGTTGTGAGAGAAAAATACTATAGATTCTAGCTGATAAGCTAGCTGATAAGTTCAAGCGAACAGGGCCAATGTAGATGGTGACATGCTGCAATGTTTTTTCCTGTCTCAGTCAAACTCATCCTGGACAACTACTTGCCTACCTTATCTTGGAGCAACTGCCTGCCTTATACTCCTGTTTATAATATATAAGTATACAATTATATCTTTAGCAGTTGAATAGCCATTAGTCAATGCTTCGTCTTTATCCGAAGGGATTGCAAAACGACTATTGCCCTGTTCGCTTGGCTAATAAGCCATGGTTGAAAGTACTGTTGGCTGATTTGTTGTGAGAGAAAAATACTATTCGTTGGCTGAAAAAGTATGGCTTATAATCTAAGCGAACAAGGCGTATGCATACAAGATGCTATCTCTTCTCTTCTCTATCTCTACAACTAAAACTTTCATAACTATTCCATCCATAGGTGCGACATCAAAGCTGCTCGCTCCCATGCATCCTCGGGTACGACACCAAAGCCGCTCGCTCCCATGCATCCACCCGTGCGGCAACAATCATAGGCATGAAGTGATGCGACAATTAAAGTTGATATTTTAGTTTTGCAATCAAATTTAGAGTTATATTTTAACTATCTATCTTTCGTGAAGACTTATGTAATATTGATTGGAACATTTTGATTGTGGTATCTATTTTAGATAACAGTATAACACACGCTCATACATATGTTATCGTGGTATTATGTGTTCCCGTTGCAATGTACGGGCATTTACCTAGTGTACCATTAAAAGATTGCATCACTTTGGATCTTAACACTTTCGTGAAGTCTCTGTTAACAGGGACATATATACCCCTATCTCTTACAATACATATGCTTATATAAAAGTGACATATTATAGCACCTCAAAAAATTAGCATGAGCTCAACATCACCTATTAGAATATTATATTAGTAAGATAGGGCATAACTTTAGCAGTACATAACATTGTTCACATCTGGATGCTTAACTGGGTTCTCTAGGTCACATATAGCACCATAGTTAACAACACATTGGTTTAGAACAGAACACATACCAAGTGATACATGCTTAGATTAAGATAACTACTCAATTATAAGCCTATGGCTGATTCCTCCATGTGAGATTGATGTTGAAAGCATCTAGGCCCCTAGTTGGATTTCGGTGATTAATGACAATACAAGATTACTATGACTAACATGTGTTTTGCATAGGCAATTAAGTTAGGTCATGGTAATGGCAATTGATTGGACAATCATGGTTGTCATGCCCCTACGATGGAAATCATTTCGGTTTTCAAAGGATAGACGACAAGGTTAAGGATGGACTAGTTCTAAGTGTCGTTTGGTGTTGAAGAGACACTTAGAGTAGTTTAGGACTTTATTTTTCCTTTGGCCATACTATTAAGGGGGGTATGAACTAGTAGCTTGACCTAGGTGAGTCTAGTGGGTTAGGTGTGGTGCACACTTGTCAAATCTAGCACTAGGTAGCTCCAAAGTAGCCCTAAGATCAATTGGAGCAAACTTTATTCACATATGATTTCGAGTTGGAAGTGAATGGAGGGTCAAATGTTGACCGGACGCTGGCAGTAGAGTCTGGTCAGTTCATTTGATCAAGTGAAGTCGTCTGGATGCTACTGGATGCTGAGCAAAAAGTGACTGAACGCTAGGTGCCAGAATCCGGTCAACTCCAGTAAGGTTCTAGAGAGGGAGAATCCTGATCGGAAGCGTTCGGTTAGTGCTGACCAGACACTGGTCAGGTTTTGGTTACTGACCGGACGCTAAACAACAATGTGACCGGACGCTGGGTGCTAGAGTCCGGTCAATATCAGTAAGGGTCCAGAGAGCAGTTTTCGTGACTGGATGCAGGTCAAAGTCCGATCACAACTTAACAGCTCTGTGGCAGGGAGAACTGATCGGAGCGTCCGTTCACCTTGACCGGAGCGTCCGGTCACCCCACAGAGTGCTGACTCAAGCACATAACGGTTTAGTTTGAATGAGGGGGTATAAATACTTCCTCTATTCATTTAAGGGAGTACTCTTGCCCATTTCAACAACTGAGAAACACCCTTGAGAGTGCCAAGGAGAGCAAGAGCCTAGTGAGGCGATTGAGATTTAAGAATCCAAGATTAAGGCCTCATTAGTGAAAAGAGAGTAGCAAGTGTGCATCCACCCTTCTCATTAGGCTTGTTGTGGTCAAGTGAGAGTTCTTGCTTGTTACTCTTGGTGATCACCATCACCTAGATGGCTTGATGGTGATTAGGAGTTTGGTGATCATCCGGCGGAGCTTGTGAATGACCTAACTCAAGTTGTGAGCGGTTGTGGGTGATTCACCGTGATGGAGTATCGAAGAATCAACCCATAGAGAGCACTTGATCCTTGCGCAGATCAAGGGGGAGCTACACCCTTGCACGGGTGCTCCAATGAGGACTAGTGGGGAGTGGCGACTCTCCGATACATCGGCAAAACATCGCCGCATTCCTTCTCCTCTCTTTACTTTAAGCATTTATATTTGAGCAATTCAATTCTTGTCTTTATATTCTTAGAATTGCCATGCTAGAGTAGGATTAGAACTTAGGGTACTAAACTTTTGTGTGGTAGATAAATAGAATCACATTCTAGGCATAAGGGGTGAAGTGGGCTAAGTGTAGGGTTTAATTGTTGCAAAGAATTTTTAGAATTAGCCTAATTCACCCCCCTCTTGGGCATCTTGATCCTTTCAGATGCCATCCTCCTTGTTGTCACACCTGAGCTTGTTGGAGAAAGGGAAGCCATCCTCTTTGTGGTCACACCTACTGGACTTGCTGAAGAAAGAGATGCCACATCCCTTTTTATCACACCTAGGCTTGATGTTACTTTTGGATCATCAATAATGTTTAGTGGCTCAGTAACTTCGGTGGAGGCTTCAATAGCTTCATATTTCATTTTCCTGTAAGGCATAAGTCGGGTTAGTGAAAGAACATATTCCATCACATATAAGATATGAAACATTAGCATATCAAACATAGGCATGGTAAATTACTTTTTCTATTTTTTACGAGGGGGTGGAAGTTCTTGATCTAGTTCAGCTTGAATTGCATAACAACCCTTCTCTATATGTCAAAATTGGAAGCACCTTTTGCATTGATATGGACCTCTTTTTCCTGGCTCTCCACTAGCCTTGATTCTTTGCTTCCTTGTCTTCCGACAGGCCTTTCTAATGGTGGAGGAACCACTTCAAAACCAGGGTCATTTTTTGGCCATTGAGATTTGTCACCCATTGGAGTGATTCGAACTGATAAGCTACCTTGAACCTCTCTACTGAATAATAGTCATCCACATAGTCCTCTACTTTTAGTTGTCTAACTTTTCCAAATAAAAAGATAGCATGAGTGCATGGTTTTCTAGACACCTCCCATTGTCCACGGCCACATGTTCTTTTTGCAAGGTCAACACCATACCTCCAAGTCTTTCCTTCATTTGTTGTTCTAGATATCTCAGCTGACAGTGAGCCACTTTTGCAAAAATCATAGTGCAGCCCTTGACTCTTCATGTTCAGTTCATATAGCACACTTGCGAGGATATGACCTTCAAGTCTCTTGGCTATTTCCTGCCTTGTGGAAATCTTCTCCATGATCTTCTCTCTAATCTTGTCCATCAAATCAACAACTGAAAGGTCTTTGTAATCCTTAATCCAATTATTGAAACATTTAGAGATATTATTGTTAACATAATCTACTTTACATTTTTAGAGAATTTTGATCTACTCCATATCAGATTTTGATGCTTGTTTAACCAAGGAATTGCTTTAGGACAAGCAGCTGCAATTTTCTCCATTAGATAATCATGCCTACGAGCTGTGCATGCCCATGTGCAAGGCCACATAAATTTCAGCACATCACCTTTGAACTTCTTCCCAAAATTGGCCATGAGGTGTCTAAAACACTCTCTATGCTCAACTTCGCCATTGTAAGCTTTTGGACACCATATGCTAGTCCCTTACAAGCATCACTGTGAATTGTCAACCCAGGTGGAGTCCCAATAGCCTTTTTTAGATTGGTCATGAACCATGCCCAATTGGCATTTGTTTCTTTGAAGAAAATGCCATAAGCAACTGGGTACATCCAGTTGTGTCCATCAATTGTAGTTGCTGCAGCCAATTGCCCTTTATACTTTCTAGTAAGGTGGGTGGAATCAACACCAAGATATGGTCTACACCCAGCCAAAAAGCCATCAACACATGCTCTAATGCACACAAACATCCTTGAAAAGTGCATTTTCCCTTTGATCTTCTTGCAACCATTCTCGACAATGCTTCCTGGGTAGGATTCTTCTAGTGCTGCTTTAAATCTCCATAGCATTGTGAAGCTCTCCTCCCAAGTACCATGAAGATAATTCATTGCTAACTTTTTTGCCGACCACACTTTCCAATATGACAATCCAATGTTATATTGTTTCTCTAACCTTTTCTGTAACTTCTTTACACTAAGAGTGGGGTCCTCCTTCACTATATCTTTAGATCTGTGTGATAACCAATTTATTGTGGCCTCGCGTCCCTTTGACATGGCTGAGCTACGACATGTGTGCACACTTGAAATTTTGACCACCCACAGATAAAATGTAATAAAAAATGTATTCAGATCAAGTAGAAGATACAAAGCGGAAGGTACAAAGTGTATATTCTATAATAGTTTAAATAATAATAACCATTATACAATATACACTTCAAATTTTCGATGAATATACAATAATTTAAATCCACACCAAGAGGGTAGAAGTAAAACCATGAATGTGTTGCTGCCATGCAGTTTCTTGGAAAATACTTTCCACTCGCAATTAGGATCTTTGCACCTTGCCCTATACCGTTCTTTGTCACTATGTTCAATTCTACTCTCAAACTCATTTCTTATGGCATATGTCCTAATTGTTTCAAGAAAATCAGCCTTATCTTCAAAAGTGTCTCCCTCTTTGATTATTGGATTCTCTCTGTCATATGTTGTGTGAGGCACAACATTATCATCCACCAAAGAAGCCTCATCATCAGGAACATTTTCAGTATCAAAGTCTAGAATAGGACATGTCCTCTTCCTTTTATGCACCTCCATTGGTTGCACATTCCCCACTGGTTGCATAAGTTTGAAGTACCTCCACTCTTCATCTGCTCCTATTGCCTCATCTCCATTAGGATCACACATAATAGTCATAAAAGTGTTCCTTTTCCTCTTCTTTAGCCATTGGTGGCCCTGTAGCTGTCTGACCATATTCAGGTATTTCTCTCTATTCCGGCTCTTTTTCCATATTAGCAAGCATCTCATCATCTCCATCATCCACTACCATGGGTATCTCTTTGCCTATCACACCTATGACATCATGCATCTCTTTGTCCACCGGATCTATTGTAATAGGCATTTCCTTGCACACCATATCTGCTGCAGTAGATGCCTCCTTTCCCATCACATCTATTGCAGCAGACATGTCCTTGTTCACTCCATTAGCTGTAGCAGGAAACTCTTTCCCCTTTTCATGTCCAACCACTACCATAAACATCTTCACCTAATTTGATGACCTTAACAGGTCAAGAAGCTGAGCATCTGAAGTTAATTTGGAGTCCAAACCACTTTTCTGAACAACCCAAAAAGTCGCCTTTTGGTTGATGCCCCATTTAAAATATGGATCCATATCTTTCTCTAGATCGATGAGTGCATATTCTTCTGGATCCACATTCCATTTTAGGGTCCTACCTGATTATAAAACTTTTTACCCTCATGAACAGTGAAGTAAGAGTTGACAGTAACCTCTAATCTACACTGATTCTTTGGATTTTTCCTGCAATAAATCACACATGCGTCAAAAATACACAGAACAAATGTAAGGAGCTGTTCACAATAATCTTAGGTCCCATTTATTCACTTCACCCAGGATTGGTCCAATTTGCACTTCACACATCCATGTATACTTATACACAAATACAAGAAAAATAGAGGAATTTAAGAGATGGTCAGAGATTACCCTTTCAAACCCCAGCAAGATCCATCTACCTCAATCCCCCTCCAATTTCACTTCAATGTTCTCTAAAAATCACTCAAAAAACTAGGGTTAGAAGACATGAACCTGGTGATGGGGAGGGAGAGAGAGGAGGAGCGCACACCATGGACGAGAGGAGGAGGAGGAGCAGTAGCCACCAAGGAAGAAGTGGGAGGCGTGCCTCCGTCCGCCGGTCGCCGATCGCTGGAGGCATGTAGCCTCCTACCTGCTGCTGTGGGTGTGCGTGAGGAAGTGGTGTGCCTGTTAATTGTTGTGTGCGTGATGAGCATGTTGAGGTGTGTGTGATGGAAAGAACAAGGGCAAAAAGGACCATTCATAAATCCTTTGTTCACCAAAAAAAATAAAACTCCAAACTGATGTAACAGAAGTTGATGGAATGCTAAAAATCAATAACGTTGCAACCTTTCAATGGTACATAGCTAAGACTAAATCTTTTAATGGTACATATCCAAACATGCAATCTTTTAATGGTACATAGCCTATTTTCCCAAAAAAGAAGGTAAGAAGCAAGACAGAGGAAGAGGGAACACGGGAGATGCTGACCCAGTAGTAGTTAAGTGTTCTGTGAGGTTTGGGCCTTTTCACAAGTAGAGCTGCTGCCATGTAGCGGCTTTAGGCTTAGCCACGTCTCAAATAATTATACGCATCTTGTTTTTATAAATCTCACTTTTTAAGTAATCATTTTTTATAAGAAAATATCAAATGTGTAATAATATCGTTAAGTTGATAGTGAGAAATATTTTGTTAGTAAACATTAGGAGACACAAGTGTTAATAATATTTTCTAAGCTATAGTATTAAATTCATAGGACCATGAGTGCATTGTATGTGTGTTTTTCTGTCGAAGGGACGATGTAGCTAAAGAAACGGTGGAAATATGGTGGATGTGGATCCATCAATCCATGATGCAGCCTTAAGAAAAAGTTGCTTATAAAATACGATAGCTTGTGTGCATTTCCAAAGCACCGGAAAAGGAGATAAACACATTCACCAATAGTCATTAAAAATATCCATGAGATTCCTCTTAATCCACCTCCAATTTGAATGATACAAAGATTCCTCTTCTAATTTGAACAAGTTTGCACACTGTTGTTCGGTTTCAATATATAAGTCTAATTTGGTGCTACTTCTAGAAGAACTTTTTTTAAATGAACTGGTTTTTGTTGGAAGGTGATCTCGATTAATCCCGAGATTAATCACTCGTTCACATGTCGGTTTCCTATCCAACTAGATAAGCTTTGCCATGATCGGTGGTGTTGACACCGACTTAGATCACACATCAACAAGGGCTAGCATGCTAAAAGTCCTATGTTTCATTTGTTAATTGAGACAACTAGTTGACTAACCTTTTGCTAAGTGTATAATTAAACAAGGTTAAATCCACACAAAGGTGGTGAGCAAGGCTTGGAAATGGATGAAGGCTGGTCAATCCAATTGGAGCAAGCTCGCACTTGGAAAAGAAGAAAGGGGGGAAATCCCTATAGTGATCAAGGCAAAAGGTATAAGATTGATATTTTGTTTTGTTGGTGAAGACATAGTAGAGTGTGTGGTCTGGTTTAAGATAGATAGTCATACTATTAAGAGGAAAACTCAAAATAGCAAATACGTTTATCTAGTGCCACTAGGTGTTAATTTACATGCATTTGCATTAGACCTAGTGAAGATGTGAATAGCAAGCGAAAATGTCTTTGAAAACACTTTGACAAAAATGCTAACTCAAGGGCTTAGATGTTTGGAAAAACATTTGAGAGTTATCACACTTGCAAAAGTGGGAGAAGAGAGTTGTCGGTTGAGCTATTCTGCACACACCAAAGCTCTCGGTCAGTACCTGACTTGAGTGAGTTTTTCAGTCGAGCATGTTGCCTTCCGGTGTGCACCAGCCATGCGCCACCAGAGGCATCCACTGCAGTCCTAGCCAAACGCATGGGATTCAAATGGGCCACCAGAGGTGTATGGTGCGAGCACCAGAGCTCGCACCACACCATTCTACCAGAGAGCACTGAAATCAAGCACACATGGGAGCTAACATACACCGCAGGCATCTAGTGTGCACTAGACCTCTGATAGGGGCAACATGAAAACTCTATGTTTGGTTTTGGTAATTGAGAAAACTAGTGGACTAACCTTTATCCTAAGTGTTGTGTTTGAGAGGTTATGTCCACACCAAGGTTGAGCAAGGATGGCAATCAAGAAGGAGATGATGGTGGCCACATGTGATCAAGTGCTCAATTCTTGAAAAAGAAGAGAAAAACAAAACCCTATGGATCAAGGCAAAGTTAGCATGCTTGGTGTACAACATCCTACATGGGCCGTTGTCCATGCGATGAGGTACCATAGGTACATATCTCTGATAGACTCTCACTGTTGTTGTCCGTAGTGTGCAAGTTCACATCTTTCAGTGGCACATTTTGCACTCTACTTGTTTCTTCGCCTTGCTTTGTCATACCGCACACGGTTAAGCGTCAAACGAGGTAACCAGATCTAATACCACTTGTAAGGATCCTTGCTAAGACTAGAGGGGGTGAATAGGCCTATTTAAAACAAACTCAAACTTTTGTTAGAAGTCTGCACGACACTGTCGCTTAGTGTGCGACACTGCCAGCCTATGAGCAGCACTATCGCTCCACCTGACAAGTTCGAAATCACAGTTCAAATTCTACCCAAGGACATTTAGACGAGTAATATACTGATCTTCTAGGGGTAGTGTAGATCCTATTCCACCACTTGAATGTAGTCGGAAGTGCACACACAAGTAGATCGAGACCAAACCCTAAATCACCGACAAACAAGTATAGCACAATCCAAAGCAAGAACGCAAGAGAGACAAGGTATTTATCCCATGGTTCAGCTCATCACAAAGGCTTGCCTACCTCCATGTTGTTGAGGAAGCCACCAAGGCATGGGTTTCTAGAACTCTATCCTCTTTCTCAAGTCAAGAGAGCAAATCTCTTGATATGAGATTGAGTTCCTTACTCGATTAGATGGTGATTACAAATGTCCTAGAGCTGCCACACAAGTTGAAAGCTTCAATGGGCTATGCCTAGCCGGCTAGGAGCCTTGCTCGAAGAGTAACAAACATAATTCACTGGTTTAAATGTGAACCAAGTGCTCTAGGAGTTGGAGAATAGGTTGGAGTGCTCTCTATTGCAGTTTGGAAGCTCAATCTCTCAAGAATTTGAGTGGAAATCGAATGGAGAACCTTGAGGTGCTCCAATGGAGTTAGAGTGAGGAAGAGATATTTCTCTAGTCAAGTTGAGCAGAAGAATGGTCTAGGTGACCATTGGGGAAGAAGGGAGAGACATAGAAATATCTCCCCTTTCTCTTTAATGGTCAGTTAAGTCACGATAGTGCCGCTCCACGCGCGGCAGTGCCGCTCAAGCCAGGTAGACTCAAAGAGAAAGAGTGAAAGCTTGCTGCAATGGCTGGCGGTCTAAGGATATTTGGTGGATGTTTTGAGCACTTGGTTGCATATTGAAGCTTATGTACCGTATCCCCTTTATAGTATGACTTTTTCTAAACTCAAATTAGAAATAGAAATAGAAAATAAATTAAATTCCTTTGAGTCAGTTGCTGCGTCCTTTTGTAATTGGGGGATCCACCATCACATGTATTATCCTCCTTTTCATTTTACCTTCTTGTCATCTCAATGAATCTCATTAGTCCTTTAGTTGCGTGGTTATTATCACCAAAATCCATAATATCATGTCTCATATGCAATGAGCTCCTTTATCACAACTAGTTGAAAACTATATATCAACATGAACAAGCCCTCTCTCTCTACCATGGCTTTAAGTGTTACTCACACTAGTGTACCTATGGACTAAGCACCTATGTATCTCACATTAAACACATATTAGTCCACTTAGGTTGTCACTCAATTACCAAAACCAAATTATAGGCTTTGACATATGCGCTTGGCAAAGTATATGGTGGAGATGCCCACTTGCTCAAGTGCTTGAATAGCCAAAGGCTCTCTCTTAACAAAGAGGGCTTAAGCTATGTCCCAAAGAGTGGCAAGAAGGCCTTTGTACCCCACAAGAATCAATTTGTGTGGGAAAATGGGACCTAGTGCAACAAAAGCAAGCAAGTGGGGCACATGGAGAAGAATTGCAAGAATAACGACAATGCTATAATTCTCAATTAAGTTTGATTCTTGTTATTTTGCTTTCCAAGGGTGCTAGTGGTGTTCATGCTAAGTTTATTGGTGCACCCATTATGAGCTCAAAGAAGAAAGCTATTGTCATGATCCTGCTCGGGGTGGCTAGCTAGAGGGAGGTCACACGGTGGCACTATGGTAGCGCCGACTACTAGGTATGGCATGTCTAGGGCTGGGGGCATAGGTGGTGGCGGTATGGCTAGGGTAGGGGGTACGGGCGTAGGAGGATATCGAGGGAAAGGCAATGGTAGAGAGAGAGAGGGATAGGGGAATAATTGTTTAGTCCTTACTTAAGATTGAAAGGTTACATTGCCCCTCTTTTTATAGTCCTGGGAGACTTGGTCCCTAAGCAGTCTAAACTTATCCTCTAAGAAATTAATGAAAGAGTCCAAATAGATTTGGACCGCTTTCTTACAAGCAAACTATTTATTTTCTAACAAATCATGATCTATTCTATCTAAGCAAATCTCTTATTCATTTTCCTACTTTTTTGACTTTCCTCTTTTATTTTGAATCTCCTCGGGTATTGGAAGGTTTGAGGAGCGTCGGTGGTGTGCCCTCCTAGATGATCGCCCCTGCTACCATGCATCGGAGGGTCTAGGGGTTAGCTAGGGTTGGGTCATAGGCACCTCCTGGACCACTTAGCCCAGCGTTGGGCCCCTGATCTAGGCGCATGATAGCTATTTGGGTGCCCAAAAGCTTAGTCACTAACCTTGGAGGACCCAAGCAGCAAGTTTGAGTACCCAAAAAGAATTAATCTATTTTTAGGTAAATTACAAAGCCAGAGGAACGCATTGGGTACTTAATAGTGGGTGCACTCAACATATGACCGGATATCAAAGGATGTTCAACTCAATTGATACAACTGGTAAGGATGATTATGAGAGTAGCACTTTTGGTTACAATGGCAAAGGCAAGGTCAAAGGCTTGGTAGAATTGCAATATCCAATGACTTGAACATATCAAATGTGTTGCTAGTAGAGAGTTTTAACTTTAACTTATTGTCGGTGGCTCAATTGTGTGATCTTGAATTCAAGTGTATATTTGGAGTTGATGATGTGGAGATTGTTAGTGTGGATGGATCAAATCTCATATTCAAGTGCTTTAGATATTTGAATCTCTATTTGGTGGATTTCAACTCAAATAATGAAGCAAAGCTATCAACTCGACTAGCGCAAGTGAGATAACACGCCGCCGCCACTGATCGATCACCCTCTCCACTGGCACCTCTGCTATTTCTCCTCTATTGACTCCATCGACACCGCCTCGCCTAAACCTCCACCTCAAGTGATTCCACCTCTACCGTATCTCCTAGCACCCAATAGGGTTTCTCCTCTCCTCTCCTCTCCTCTCACCTTTTCCTTGTAGATCAAAGAAGAAGAGCTGCAACCACTAATGGAGGAAGATTCTGGGTGTGGGCTTGACACGGTGAGCTGACCATCTAACACACACGCACTCCTCTTTTTGGACCTCTCCTAGGTCGAGCTCTAGCTCTAGGTATGTTTACGCCCCTATCGCCGCTCATCTTCTGGTTCATACAGTTTGTCCATGTTTATCTGCCTTAGATTTAGTTAATGCAAAGCCTAATCAAACTGTGATGCACCATGGATGGTCCCATGTTTATGTATAAAACTACAACAAATTTTGAGGTCAAAATAGTCATGTATTATTGGAACCTGTCTTCAGGGTGAAGAATTCTCTCCAAAATTCACTAGTATTCAGAATTGCTTTTTATCTGCATGTATTCATTTGGTTTATGCATCGGTATAATGTCTACCACTAGGTTGCACCATCAATGAATTTTGATTATTATTAATAGTATAATTTCATTGATGACTTCTCCATTAGATTAACTCTCACTGTTAAATGAATCTATGCTTTGAATCTTAACATTGCCTCTCTGATCTCTAGTTACCATGTTTAGTCAGATTAGAGTTCAGAAAATAGTTGGCCTCTACGAATTTTGATATACCTTAAGAGTAATAATTTTAATCATGCTTGTTGATGTTTGGTCATCCACTGATGAGCAATTATCTAAAGATGTAGTGTATCCTTTTGTCTTGTTCCTCTAGCTATCCTTTTGTTTCCCTTTTTGTTTTGAATCTGTTGTGCTAGTTTTAATGTTGATGGATGATTCTATGACCTAAGAGCCTCTTGTCCTTATTGTTTGGCTATAGGTTAGTTTTGGTAGCAATAGTATGAACCCAAGAGGTCTATTGACTTGTTTCTTGAATTAGACGAAAGTGGAACCAGTTTGTCTATTCAGGTGCAGCTAGCTGGTGTTGTAGGCATATAAGCTTCCACATTTATACCCTAAGAATAAAGATAATTCCCTTTCTATTGGTATTATGTATAGGTATGCAATCTGAGCCAACAATATACAACAAACAACTTGTTTTCATTAATCAGTTTTGAGGATCAAGTAAAGCGTTGTCAAGGCCAACGATATGCTCAATGGACTAGAACGTTCATAATGGCGAATTTTATGAAATTATAGCTTTTTCTTCGAGTAAGCTGATATGAACATTCGGGCGTAAGGGGAAGACTTGGAAAATGCTGGTACCACTACAATTTACTAAATTTGACCCTCATGTTCATTTTCCCCTCAATTCTATCTTATTATTATTCCTTCTCCTGTACACATTGAACAAAAATCCATCTAGTAAGTGGAGAGTAAATGTCTTGAAGTGGAGTCCTGAAGGCTGCTCGCTACCGGTGATGGGCATCGTGTGACCTTTGACTTTCTGGATTTTAAAGGTTGACACTTTAAAAAGGTGAAGAGATTTGAGAGGAGACCTTCTACACTAATTTGTGCAATTTAATATTTTATACAATCAAATAAAGTCTATTATATGTGTGCATAGGTGCCCCAAGTAGATAGTGTTTCTTGCCTATCATGGAGCTGTTGTGGTAAATACTTGGTAGCAGCCATGACAAGAGATGTTCATTGACCTGATGTTCAGATGGTTGTCATCAAGAAACAAGACAAAGATATAAAGAGAAGACCATTGATTGCAGGTATCAAAGTGAATTTAGTGATGTATTTCATCTAGCCTTAGCATTCATTCTATCATCCTCTGCCAGATCAACCAATATACTTCTGTGTCATGGGCATTGAGATATACAGTGAGATAGGACCAAAGGAGTATTAAGATTATCATAGAAATCATATATAGAGAGTATTAGTCTATGACCGAACTATAAGAGGTAGGAGTAGAGAGAGAAAGCAAGAGAGTGGCAAATGAATCCAAGGCAAAGGTCCTCTTCCACCTTTCCTCTCTCTCCCCCTTTTATATGGGAGGTGGAAGGGAAGGTTTTCATTATTTTCCCTGGTAGGGCTTGTTTTATAAAAGAGCTAATAGGGACTATAAAAGGGCCCTAAACATTATCTGTCAAACCCCTAGGGTATGTAATTGGGCCTTGAACACACTAATGGGGTCTCTAACATATAATACACCCCAAATAGTAGCCCCTTAGCTATTTAGTTTTGATCAAAAGTACAAGACCCAATAGTTGAATACAACTAAGTGTGGCCCAATTACAACTCAGACTCGGCTATGAGGATCTTCCTTCTCAATCCATACATGTGCGTCTCACTAAAAACTCCCCAAAAAACCTAGTGGAAAAAAGGGTATGGAGAAAAGAGCATGCACACAACACTTGTCTATACAAAGATCATCTAGATATGCTTTTATCATTGGTGAGACTTTGTTCGAATCTCTGAGATGGCAGCTTGCTCCTTTGCCTAGCTTTGAATCCTTGATAGCTTCTCTTTGTAATTGAACCTTCTCCAAAGCAATTGATGTAGTCAATCAATGTAGGTGACGTAGTTGTAGACAGTTATGGCACATCTTCAAGCTTTCACTCATGGCTAGAGGAGGTGAATAGCCTATAAAACTCTCTACAAATTTACTAGAGCAAAATGGTTAGTATGACAAATGGCAATAGCAAGTTTTGCTTTAGCATTACTTTGGGTTGCAAGCCACCTATCCAACAATTTCTAGTCAATTATGAACTCTAGGCACACAAATGGCTAAGTCACTACTACTACCACTAGAGAGCTAACTAGCTCAAGTAAATAACTAATTACTCTAGTTACTCACTAAGCTACTCTACCAAGCTACATCTACCACTACAAAAGCGTATATGAAAGTAAGTACAAGAGAGTCATAGAGGGGTTATACCACCATGGTAAGTGACAATCAATCAATCAATAATGAATACCAAATCAAGTCCAAGGAGACAATTGACATAATTTTTCTCCCAAGGTTCACGTGCTTGCTGGCACGCTAGTCCCCATTGTGTCGACCATTCACTTGCTGGATCGCAAGCTAATAGGCGTCACAAGACTAGCCCTACACATGGGCGCCGCAAGAACCTACACAAATGAGGGTACTCAACGACAGGAGCAATCCACTAGAGTATCTTTTGGCTCACCATCGGGGAAAAGATCAAGAACCCCTCACAAGATCACCGGGAGATGGCCACGAACAATCACCAACTCATGCCAATCCTCCTTCACTCCTCCAAGAGGTCTAGGTGGCGACAACCACCAAGAGTAAACAATCAATCCTATAGCTCACACGATCACTAGTGCCACTAGATGCTCAAACTCTAAGCAAATACACTAAGATCACTCCCAATCTCAACTTAGATGAACAAATCAAGACCAAGATGAGTCGGAGATGTTTTATGCTCACAAGGTGTATCAATGAGTTAGAGAGCCAAGAGAATGAGCCCAAGCTAGCCAACACCTATTTATAGAACCCAGAGGTCACATACCCGTTGGCCCTCTCATCCTGATTTCTACGCACTGACCGGACTCTCCTAGGGTCTGGTCACTCTCAAGCTGCCACTTGTACTAGCCATTTTAAAGGAGCCATTGGCACCCAACAGCTACCCCTGCATGCGCTTTTCACCTTTGGACCGGATGCACCAATCACTTGACCGGACTCGCCAGCCCCTGGCATTCGGTCCTATCCAGAGAGCTCCTAGAGCTAGTTTTTACCGATCTAACACGTCCGGTCACCCCTGACCCGACTCGCCCAGCGTCCGGTCAACCATAGCTCATGGTTATCAGTCGATGAACAGTGTGAGGCACGTCCGGTCGTGCCCCTAAGCCAATGTTCGGCCGCTGCGGCTGCCCTACCTACAGCTAGGGTTAAGTACTGGACACAACTGGTATTGACATTTCTTAGCGTCGCTACTAAGAATAGAGTTTTAAGTCTAGTCCCTAGCAACAACACCAGAAAATGCTTATTGGTATTTATTAACGTGTCACTTGTTTTTAAATAGCCACCTATTATAAACCTATATCTCCTAATTTTACTAGGTTGTCATCCCTAGTGATGATATCAGAGATACTTGTTGGTACTACATAGCATTACTACTAGAATAATACTAAGTAGTTCTTTATTAATTATGTGCCTAGAAAGAATAAATAAATATATGAATAAAAAGGATCTGCAAGCGCACAGATAATATACCATTGTAGCATTTTACCCGAGAGTATTCTAGGTATCTTTATTTATATTTTTACCACAGGGAAGGTCTAGCATGGATATGTATTGATAACTTATACTATTGAAGGAGAAGTAAACCTGCGCCTTTTTTTTGTAGCTGGGCGCATGCATCAGAGGCGGGCGCAGGTTTTTTTTCCTCTCAAATTTGCTTCGCCGTTTTTTTTTCTAGGGGCAAAAACGTCTTTTTAACGGTCAGTTAACACCGTTAGCTAACGGAATTGACAGCAGTGTCAAATTAGGAACAAAAGTTGAAGTCAGTGTCAAATAGGGAACGAAGAAAATTTCAGGGCCAAGAAAGGAACGACTCATTTTCCCAGTGTCAAATAAGGAATTCTCTCATTTGCTAACCCATGTGTTGTTAAATGTTTTTGTGACTCACATCCACCACGTACATGTTTACACTCATGATTATTTGCATATGTACAAGGAAACATGCGATAACAAGCAAATGTTGCATATGTTTCAATCCAATGTTTCAATTGTAAATGCTTGTTTATGAATGCTTGATGATCATGCTCATGCTATGGAAGTCAAGTTATGCAAGGCTAACACCTAGGGTGTTACAGCCCCTCCCCCTTATAAAAATCTCATCCTGAGATTTGCAAGACCTACCATTCTTGGAAAAAGGTGGGATAAACTTCTTGTAAATAATCATCTCGTTCCCATGTAGCATCTTGTTCACTATGATTGTTCCATACCACCTTATAGAACTTAATAATCTTACTCCGTGTTACTCTTTCCATCTCCTCTAATACTCGAATTGGCTTTTCTTCATAGGTCAAATCCGATTGAAGTTGTATGTTGGAGGGTGCAATAGCTTTATCAGATACTCGAAGACATTTCTTTAACTGAGATACATGGAAGACATCAAATATTGCACTCATCTCAGGTGGAAGTTATAACTTATAAGCAACATTCCCTTTTCGTTCCAAAATCTTGTATGGCCCCACATATCTAGGTGAAAGCTTCTTTTTCATCCCAAATCTCTTCACCCCTTTCATGGGCGATACTTTCAAGTATACATAGTCACCCACTTCAAAAGTCAGTGGTATCCTCCTTCTATCAGCATAACTCTTTTGTCTCGATTGAACTGCCTTCATATGTTGTTGGATGGTACGTACTTGCTCTTTAGCTTCATTGACAAAGTCAATACCAAAGTATCTCCTTTCACCAGGCTCAATCCAATTCAATGGAGTTCTACATTTTCTACCGTACAAGGCTTCGAATGGAGCCATCTTGATACTCGCTTGATAACTGTTGTTATAGGAGAACTTAGGTAAAGGTAACCATTTCTCCCATGGACCCTTTGAAGATATAACACAAGCTCTAAGCAAATCTTCTAGGATTTGGTTCACTCGCTCCGTCTATCCTGAAGTTTGCGGATGGTATGCTAAACTCCTAATCAATTTAGTTCCCAAAGCCTGATGTAAGTGCTCCTAGAAACGAGCTATGAACTGTGGTCCTCAATCTAAGATTATGGTCCAAGGTACTCCATGTAGTCTCACGATCTGAGAAACGTACATCTCGGCGTACTTCCCCACGTGATATGTTGTGTGAACTAGTACAAAATGTGCTGACTTGGTGAGACGATCTACGATGACCCATATTGAATCATGACCTTGTGTCATTGGAAGGCCTGTGATAAAGTCCATACTGATTTCTTCCCATTTCCAGCCTGGGACAGGCAATGGCTAAAGTAATCCAGCAGATTTCATATGAACAACTTTTACTCTACTGCAGTTATTGCACCTAGCGACATAGGCTGCGATCTCTTTCTTCATCTTAGTCCACCAAAAATGGGTTTTCAAATCTTGGTACATCTTACTACTACCCGGATGGATAGACAATTTGGACGAGTGAGCTTCGTCTAAAATTTGGTTCCTCAGCTCACGGTCTTTTGGTATCACAAGTCGGTCCTCAAACCATAACGCACCTCTTTCGTCCAATCTGAAATGCTTGGTCTCTTGCTCTTGCATTTTTCTCTTGATGTGACTTATTCCTACATCTGTCTGCTGTAGCTCTATGATTTTGCTCTCAAGTGAACAACTGATCGTGATATTGTTTAGTACAGCAGGGTGTAACAAGTTGAATCCATCTTCCAATAATGCTTCTATAGTGTTGCAATGAGACTTTCGATTGAGTGCATCTGCTACTACATTAGCTTTTCTCGGATGGTAGTGTACTTCTAAATTGTAGTCCTTAATTAATTCTAACCATCTTCGTTGTCTCATGTTCAGCTCTGGTTGGGTAAAGATATACTTGAGACTTTTGTGGTCAGTATATATATGACATATATTGCCCAACAAATAATGTCTCCATATCTTTAATGCATGAACAACTGCTGCAAGTTCTAAATTATGTGTAGGGTAGTTGACTTCATGCTTTCTCAATTGCTGAGAAGCATATGCAATAACTCTTCCTTCTTGCATAAGCACACATCCCAAACCTATTCCCAATGCATCACAAAATACATCAAAAGGCTTTTCAATGTCTAGTTGTGCTAGCATAGGTGCTGTAGTTAACAGAGTTCTGAGGGTGTGAAAAGCTGCTTCACATTCTGGTGTCTATTTGTACTTCTTATCTTTCTGAAGTAGTCTGGTCATGGGCTTAGCTATCTTTGAGAAATCTAGAATGAAACGACGATAATATCCTGCTAACCCTAGAAAACTCTGAACTTCATGAACCGAAGTTGGGGCTTTCCAATCCATGACCTCTTGTACTTTTGATGGGTCTACAGAGATTCCATCCCTGGATAAGATGTGACCTAAGAAAGGTACTTTGCTCAACCAAAATTCACACTTGCTAAATTTCGCATATAGCTTATGCTCCCTCAGTCTGGATAAAACAATCCTCAGATGCTCTTCATGATCTGACTCATTTTCTGAATAAATCAATATATCATCGATAAACACGACCACGAACTTGTTGAGCTTGGGTATGAATACCGAGTTCATCAGGTACATGAAGTAGGCTAGAGCATTTGTTAGTCCGAAAGACATAACCAAATACTCATATAAGCCGTACCTAGTAGAGAAAGCAGTTTTAGGTATGTCCTCTGGTCTGATCCTTATCTGATGGTAGCCTAATCTCAAGTCAATTTTGGAGAATACCCTTGCCTTCGCTAGCTGATCGAACAAGATGTCGATGCGGGATAATGGGTATTTGTTCTTGATGGTTACAGCATTGAGTGGTCTGTAATCTACACACATTCTCAGTGACTTGTCCTTCTTTTTCACAAACAAGGCTAGACATCCCCACAAAGATGAGCTAGGTTGGATAAGACCCTTGTCCAATAGATCTTGTAATTGAACCTTAAGTTCTGCTAACTCATTGGGTGGCATTCTATAGGGCCTTCTTGATATGGGTGCCGTACCTGGCACTAACTCAATCTTAAATTCCACCTCCCTATCAGGTGGTAAGCCTGGTAATTCCTCTAGAAATACATCCAGAAACTGACAAACCACTAGGATATCACAAAGTGTGGTGGTTTGGATATCACAAGCTAAATATTGGAGTTCAAAATTGTGGGAGAGTGGTACTAGAAAAGCATTCCCTCCCATGGGTTCTCTCAACATAATAGTATGGGTGCTGGTGTCAATAAGAACACCATGATCCTTCATCCAATTCATGCCTAAGATTACACTTATCGATAACCCGGGCAATATTATCAAATCAGTTGTGTACTCCCTCCCTTGTATAGAGATGAGCACATTTTTGACTATCTTATTTGTAGCAATAGTTGCCCTTGCTGAACTTATATTATAATCCCCTTTTCTTACTTCAATTATTTCTTGATCATGTCTAGATGCAAATGCTTGACTCATAAATGAATGAGAAGCTCCCGAATCAAATAAAACAACAGCGAGATGCTTGTTGATGAGAAACATACCAGCCGTGACAACTTCTCTAGCGGGCACTTCCTCAACAGCGGTATAATGCACGCATCCCGGACATGCTCTTGTGTTTGCCTGCCTCTGATTATTCTAATTTGGGTTGCCATTCTTCTTGGGGTGGGGGCATTCCTTAGCCCAATGACCCATTTGATTGCAGTTGAAACATGGCTGATTATTCCTAGGTCCTGTGGAGCTCCCTTGACTACCAGTCCCTTTTGGTAAGGCAATAGTGAATGCCTTACGGAATGGCTTTTGAGGTCTACTATTCTGAGCTTTAGGTGGTGAAGGCCTAAACTTGGGTGCAGGTGGACGGAATTGTGGCCTAGCTATGATAGGCGCTCTTGCTTGTGAAGATCTGGAGGCACCTGCCTCATATGCCCTCTTGCGACCCTTAGCAACCGCATGCGTGTTATTGTGGTTTTCTTGAGTCAAGGCATCACTAATAAATTCGTTGTATGTGGCACACCTAGAATTGGCCATGGTCTTCATCAGTTTGGTACCCAGACCCCTCTTGAAGCTCTCTATCTTCTTCTCCTCAATATCCACAAAACCTGGAGCATATCTGGACAGGTTGTTGAATGCGTGCATATATTCTGTGAGGGTCTTTGTTCCTTGAGTGAGCCTCATAAATTCAGCCGCTTTCATGCGCATTAGGCCCAAGGGAATATGATGTCCCCGAAAAGCTAGCTTGAACTGCTCCCATGTCACTCGCGCATTAGTAGGTAGAGACGACAAGAAATGTGTCCACCAGATCCTTGCTGGTCCTTGCAGCTGATGAGAAGCATACTCAGCTTTCAGATGCTCAGTGACCCTTAGCAGATGAAACTTCTGCTCAATGGTGTTGAGCCACTCGTCAGCCTGTAGTGGCTCCTCAGCCACCTTGAAGATAGGAGGCTTCGTATCCAGAAATTCCTTGAATTTACTATGCTAATTTGGCTCGGCCCTTGGTTGATGTGGGTGGCCACGAGCGGTGTTTTGCGCGATGAGGTGCAGAGCTTCTTCCATTGTCCTTTGGCTCCCCAAGAACTGGGCAAAGAACTCCTGAGCGAACGATGACGGTGGTGGTGGTAAGTCATCATTATTGCCATCATGGCTGTTACCAGCTCCTGCATGGGTGCGCGTCATCTGCGAAGTTGCAACAATAAGTGATTATTGATTGATGCCACAAGATTGCATATGAATCATAATCATGCCAAACTGAAATTACTGGAGAAAATTCTCAAATTCACAATAAAAACAGAGGCATAACAATTCATTCCTGCAACATGACATCACCAATTTGATCGCTCATCGAACTCATAGCATGTTAATATCCAAATCATGAGCTCAGATAGATCAACTAGAATTAGAGTTTTAACCGAACGTGCGATAGTCATGCAAATAACAATATTACATGATAGTTCAAATCACCAACACCAAATCCAAACTACAGGTCCATTACATAACCAACGACGATACATTAAGTACTTATACTAAGTACTACGTGATCTAATCCTCGTCATGATCACTATCGAGGTCAGAGATAGGATCATCTCCTTCCTCAGGCTCCACCTCTTCTTCTTCATCATCCTCATCCATATTTGGACCATCCTCTTCCCCATAAGGATAGGGTTTAGCTGGTTGTTCAAATAGTGCACTTCATGCTGAAGGTTCATTACTTGAAGCTGAGCTTGTGCAAGCTGTTGACGTAGGCCCCTTTCAGCACGATCCTGAGCGTGGCTCATGTCGTGGTGCCTATCTCGCTCTATCCTTATGTTAGTGACATGGTTTTCTATTGCATCACGCTGGTGTCTAGCTATGGACACCTCCGCATGGGCGGTCTCCAACTGCTCCCATAGTCCTGCAAGTACTGCTTGATCATTAGCTCTAATTTCCTGAGCTGCTGCTCTCTGCTGATCCACTTGCTCCATTTGGGCATGAAGAGTGCCCAAAGCTGCATAAGCTTGGTCAGATTCCTGTCGGGCTTTACTTGTGGCTTTCTTTTGCTTGCACAAACACTTCTTGAGCTTGTTTTGCGTGGCTTTAGCTCTCATGAGTTTGTCCATGCAGGTGGTGTATGATTCCTGCTAGAAATCCCTGGTGTCCTGACATGTACAAAACATCTTCATCACCACGAACATGGCACTCATGGCAGGACTAGAGCTATTGGCCCGCTCATCCCGATCTCTGATCAAAGCATTTTGGCTCCGTTGTTCCCAATTTGTGGTGGACGGATCCACCCAAGGAAACATACTAGCAGCACTGCCGGTAAGTGCACCTCCATGTTGCTGACATATTTGACTTAACACCTCAAAGGCCACTACTTGTGCAGCCTCCCAAGGAGTTTTCCCTTCGGATTTTGCCTTCCACTCCTGCCAAAAGAGTGCTTGTGTGCAGGCTGGTATGGTTAGCTACACCACATACTAGGGCTATCCCTCTAGGGGCTCTTCAATCCAAAGATAAAGAGGTGGCTCTTGGTACCCCATGAAGTGTAGAACTCTCCAAAGCAAAGTAGGAGTCCCGAACTCCATCAGGAAATTCTCACTTCCAACTGGCGCTGCCATCTGTACCATCAACATGTACACTTGGTGAGACAAGGCCATAATGGATAAGAGTTACATAACCGAGTAAGAAATTTATAAGGGGAGGAACAATTTAATTTATGTGAATGGTAATTATCATGATGCATGCTCGTTCCGTACGTCCTCACAAACTTAGGAAAAATTTGTTTCTAACGGTAGACACGGTGGCATACACACGTTCTCTCATATATCGCGTAACTAGTCGAGCTACATGTTTCGTTGTTAGTGTACCTACATAAAATTTCATTTTAGCCCAAACCCATAATGAAATATGCAGAATGTAATTTAAATACTTCCATATATGTATACCCATACATATACTTCCATATCAAGCTACCCGATAATAATTTAAACCCACAATTAAATACGTACCATATACACATGCAAGCATGCATACATAGCCATACCAAAGCTAACTCTCCCCGACCGCACGCTCACATCTTGCGGTCATACACTCATCATTTTACCTTGGCGTAGAGGCATTTGATCCATACATTACCATTCAAGTGAATGGCATCCATACAATAGCACGCTGTATGGACGACGAAGTAAAAACCCCCATGTTAGTACTTAAATAGCCACCTAATAGTCCTTAATTTGGGCATAAGGAAAGTGATCATTGGCACACTTTAGATTTCAAATACCTATTTATATAGCTATTAGTTGCTAGAGATGGGTTTTTGAAAAACAAAAACTTTTGTTTTAAATACACATGTGACAATTAACGTTGAATCTTGCTCTGATGCCAGCTGTCGCAGAACCGACCAATTTATAAGAGTACAAGTACAATGGCAGCCCGCAAGCAGTCGCACTATCATACTTGAACCCATATAAACTCGGTAGTCCGTCGAGTACCACGACGGGTCTCGATAAATGATTTACAACAACCAAGATCATATAGGATTCAACATACATGCCACATATTACATAAAGTTCACAGATACATTTTCATCATCAGAGTACGAATAAAAGTTATTACAAACCGAGTTTGATAGATAAAGCGGAAGCAATTAAGTTCGAAAATAAAGTTTCCAACATAGTTTGATACAGTGCCAAGTAGGATCACGGTCCACAAAAGCAAAGATAGGGATTAATAAAGAAGCCTGCCCAAGGCTTACTCCTCATCCACGGCGGGATAGAAGCAACTCTTGCAATAACCATGATACACAGTGCCATCTGCAACAACGGGAAATAAAACCCTGAGTACGAGAAGGTACTCAGCTAGACTTACCCATCATAAGCCAGAAATAAAATGACTCCAAGGATTATGCAAGGCTGTATAAGTGGAGATAGCTTGACAACATTTTGCATAAAAGCAATTAACTCAGTTATACTATCGTGATTCCATTATCAAGTTAATTATAACTATCCACCTCTAGATTAGCAACTATCCTGTGCCAAACATGTGGTATATCAATTTAAAAGCATACAATAGTAACCATAGCAGGTAGTGTAATTTCGTATTCATTCGAACCATCATGTTCCATAACATAGTTATTACGATGTTGGAGCTAGCCAAGTTTCTCACTATTCGGGAGAGACGGCGATTCGAATCGATTTTAACCAGCTGGGAATTTATTCCTAACACAAACCCAGACATACCGCACGAAGGCAGCCTTAGGTCACCTTTGGTACAACTTAGGTACACATTTCATGGGTCCGTACCGCGCCGCACAATCAGGGACACCAGATGCCAGGACGTTCAGGCCTAGCCTGCCCTAGGGCTCAGTCTGATCGCCCCCCGCAAGGAGTGCACAACAGAATGGGTCCCGGCCTGAGTTGAGCAACTTGGCTTCGCGATCGGAATGAGTTATCCAGCCAGCTAGGTGATAGGCATGCGTTCAATCTTGTCAAAAGTTCCAACAATGGTACGGTCCATGATCGGCACAGACAGAATCATATGAGTCATCCTACGCATAGACTCTGTTCGGCCTCGATTTTCTTTTACCCCCATGGTTCTGTTCCACGATAGCAAATATAGCCAACCGTGCTCCGGTATCCACCTATATCTCATAGGTGATAGGACATTACCCGACTTCTACCGGTCTAAGCATGGCTAAGCATATATTCGATCCTGGACCTATACCGGTTAAAGGTGTAATATCTGGACAAGGAATTTATATGCATCAAGTGGTTCCATTCAACTCTTATAACCTAATGCATCAATCATAAGTACTTAAGTAATCATTTGTAAAATATTAGGATACTTAGAATGCTCCGGGGCTTGCCTCGCAGAAAGGAAGTGGGGTGGTGGTCAAGACACTCCGGAAGCTCTTCAGGATTCTGCTCCTCGCCTTCGGGAGCTGCGACTTGAGGATTCTCCTGTTGGTCCCCTTCCTCTACTTTGTCGAATTCCAGCAACGTTATTTCTTTCTCTGATCCTAGATGCATGAATATGGCATAAGATATTGCGAATGCATATATGTTAACAAGTGCATCATGTTCTACTGAGTAGGTGCATATCTCTTCTTGATTATGTAATTAACTACTTCAACAATGCATCTACTATTTCACAAACAGCAGCTACTTGTTTTACTCATAACTGGAGTTCTAATTATCCAAATGCAGTGATCCTGGACTTTCTGGAAATCTTATAAAATTATCTACAACTCTTATTAAATTCACAAAATCTAATTCACAACATATCTTAGCCAAAATAGACAATCATATCAGTGCTGTCCAGAAATTCTAGAGAGCAAGCAATTCGGAAACACTAACTTTAAAAAGCTATAACTCCTAAACTGTTTGACCTATGGTCCTGAAATTTTAACACAAGACATATGATGAATTTATCTACAACTTTGTTATTAACCATTTTTACAACAAACATCATTTTTACCATGCAACTTAGCAAACTACATAATCTGTCCGAAAACTCTTCCAATTCGCATTATAACGCAACAATACTTCTACTTCATGTAATCACTCACAGTTTAACAACACAAAGTTTACCAATAGTTTAAGCATACCAAATACACTCAAGAAAACCTAATGGTGAAGCCCAAACTATTTCTTTAAATGCCTTTATTATTTTATTTAGATACATAGGTTAAATAATAAATATATATCAAATGTGCATCATAAATTCTTAAAATTTATAGTGCCTTACTAATGCTACCAAAAGACTACTGTAAAAGTTTTATACCATTTTATACAGTAAAACATTCTATACAAAAATGATAAGACAGAAAGGCTTACAATAGCAAAAATAGAAAACCCTAGTGAAAAGTGTCAAGCAACAGATTTCCTATTTTTCTTAGCATCCATATGGTACTAGAATATCCTCCAACAAATTTCATGAATAATGGATTCCTAAATAATTTATAAAAATTCCTACAAGGATCTCTTAATTATAAAAGGAAAACCTATAACTACAAATCTACGCATGCATTGACCCTCAAATTTTTACCAGAGATTATACATGTCAAGAACAGCTTACCACAAAAATTTCATAATTTTTGGAGCACAGGAACTCTAGATATAAAATAAACAAGTTTGCATGCATTCAAAAACACATTTCAAACTTCCATTTAAATCTTCCACAATTTCTACTGTAAGTGTCAAGAATATATTTTTCTTAAATACTACACTTCCTAAGGAACACTACCAAATTTATTTCATAATTTTTGAAGCTACCAAACTGGAGATCTAAAAATCACAAAACACATGAAATCAGGATTTAAATGAACTATCCCTCATTACTACTGTCGCTGACCGGTGGGACCCGCGAACCAGTGACCCCACACGTCAGCGAAACAAGAACAGAGCAGGCGGTGCTACGCTACTGGCGCGGCCAGAGCTCACCGATGGCGAGCTTGCCGGTGGTGACGTCTTCACAACACGTTCTACTGAGCAGCGCGCGTCGAACGACCTAGGTGGTGGCAGTGGAGGGTGGGTGGAGCATGCTCGTCGTCGGTGATGGCGGCACGGTGGCGCTGCGCTGTGGTGTGCCGGCCATCTCCGGCCATGGCGAAGCTCGGCGAAGGGTGCGATAGCACCACGACATCTATGTGACTATGACTAAGCAACCTAGGCGGCAGGAGGTACTCTGACGAGGTACGGCCACGACAACGGCCATGGCGGCACTCTGGCGAGAGCGTTCCCGCGACGGCGCAAAGTGAGCAGCGGCTCACCTAGGGCACAAATGAGGGCACTACAAGGTGGGGACGGTGGAGAAGGTTCAGGCAGAGTTGCTAGCTCGACTGATTGGCCACTGGAGCGGAGGTGAGCGTTGAAGATGGCGACGGCGGAGGTGGGGAAAGCTCGGCTTCACTGCGGGCGAGGGAGGAGGCCGAGGCGAGGTGAATGGCGTGCGTGGCTGAGTGCGGGCGGGTGCGGGCGATGTTAAGGCGCTCTCTGGCTCGCCTTGGCCACACGTAGCGGGGCGCCGGCGACGCGCGGCCGTTGCCAGCCACCACGCGGCATGCGGACTCTGTTCGGTGTCGGCCACTGAACAGCATTGATCAGTTCATTCAGTCACGCGAGCACGACCTGACAGTGAGTTTTCATGTCGATGTAACTGCTAATCCATGGCTCCAAAGCGTAGACGATCTTAACAACAATCATAGCCCTATGTACCAGCTCCAACATTTGTTAAGGAATCATGTTCTAATTCGCAACCGAAATCGAGTTAGATCATCCTGAAGGTCAGCCTATCAGGCTGTTCAGTTAACAAGGACTTAGTAAAATTACTAAGTGTTGAAATGTTGGTTTTGCTGATTCTTGTGATCCAAATTCAAGCATGTTAGGAGCTAAATCAGTCAATGACCCAAAAATAAAAGTTGTTCCCCTTGCCAAATACTACAACTTTGCTTTAGTGACCACCTCCATGCAAGGTGTCTAACACATAGTTCAAACTTAGTCAAACATGTCACATTTAAATAATGATATGCTTCAAACTGTGGCTTAATGACCTAATTACCCTTAACCATGAATATCAAAGTTGTTCATAATGATACTCTAAACATGTTTAAGCTAATTGCAAGGTCATACAATCTTTTCATGTATTAGTCACACATAGTGCTATCTAGGTTAGCACATGAAATCTTAAGTGTTTGGTCATGAAAGGTGACCTTCATGAACAATGTCCTATTTGCTAACCCATGTGTTGTTAAATGTTTTTGTGACTCACATCCACCACGTACATGTTTACACTCATGATTATTTGCATATGTACAAGGAAACATGCGATAACAAGCAAATGTTGCATATGTTTCAATCCAATGTTTCAATTGTAAATGCTTGTTTATGAATGCTTGATGATCATGCTCATGCTATGCAAGTCAAGTTATGCAAGGCTAACACCTAGGGTGTTATAGAGGTGGTCCTAGGTTTCCTTCTGCTCATGAAGGAAACGAGACTTCCCCCAACTACGAGCGATAAGGGACTGAAAGGAGATGATGGTGAGAATACAAAAAATATATATAGAGAAAGAAAAGGGCGAAAAGCAGGATAAGGCGAATACCTAGCTAGAGGGAACAACAACATCGTGCAAGGCACCTCAGGCGTTGTCTAGGGCTTCGAGCACGGACACAGCCCCCACGTCGAGGCTCTCCCACTCCATGCACTCTGCGGCATCGTCGAGAGTGAAAAGTGTCAACGTTGGATCCTCTAGGCTGGCCCACCGGAGCAGGGGCGAGCCCCGTGTAGGCGAGTCACTGCCCACTGACATCAGGGCTAGGGATGGCTCCCCGCTGGCTCCGATCGCTGCTGACCCTTCTCGTCGTGATGTCCCTAACAGGACACTCCCTCTGGTGATGGAAGGGGTCAGTGGTACGAACGTTGACTCCTCTCCCAGCACCATGACCTTCGTAGACCCCTCGGCCATGTCCTCCTCCATCCGACCCACGTCAGACACCGTCACCTGGGCCACCAATGGCGTAGGTCGCGCCGGTTCCTCAGGCACCGCCATGATAGTGCCCGGCTATGACCCGCCTATCATAGCTGCCACCACCTTTGCCAGCAACAAAGGAGTCCTATTCGGCTATGTGGCACCCACCATGGTCGGCGTCGTGAGCATAGTCAGTAGCCCTGTCCGCCCCATCGTCGGCAGCGGTATCACCGCCATCGTTGGATGTTCTGCGACCTCTGAAGGCATCCCTTGAGCCACCACGCCTACCCGTCCTACCGAGGGCACGGGCATCACCGTGGACGGTGCCTGATAGGCTAGTGACCTAGTCACACTGGTGCCACTCCTATCCAAAATGGGCGCGGCGCTAGCCGACGGCTACCGCCTCACTTGAAGGGCGACACTCTTCTTTGGCGCTGGCGTCAAAGGATTACTCTACCTCTCGACACTGCAAAAGATGAAAAGCATAAGTCACGATGAAATTTGACCAAAATAGGGAAAACACAGAGGAGCTAATGACTCACCTCAGCATCGTTGGGCGGTAGATACATTTGGGGGCTGAACCCCCCCCCCCCCCAACCTCTGCTCTGCCTCATCGGGGCGAGGCCGTTTTGAGCCTATCCTCTGCTCCTAGGCAGAGGGGATCACTCTCCTTGGATCTTGAGGCATGACGGTGGAGCCACCCGCCTCCACCGGCACCTCGGGCACAACAGCAGAGCCACCCACCCCTGTTGGCCCTGGGGGAGGCCGATGGTATAGCCTATCTCTGTTGGCTCCCCAGACGTGCCCTCTCCCCCATAGAACAAGAAGGGTCCTGACTCCTGCAATGACGAACCGATACCTGTCAGCACATCCTCGTTCTCCAGGTCATCCCACTCGATATTGTCGACTACCTCATCATTATCTCTGTCATCATCATCATCACCGTTGTTGGGGTCCCCCCTTGCTCCAGCGCCTACATCTTCCGCTGCTTTCTTCTTCCTCTTGTCCTCCTTCACCTTCCTTAGCCGCTCACCCTCGACGTGATTCATCGCCGTCATGGACGAATCTCTCAGCAACGACGTCGGGTGATCTGTGAAGATGAGGTCCCTCGGCTGGTCCCGTCCCTCTCAAAGTTAGTGTCAAGAGGTTGGGAAATCGATTGAAGAGGAGGCATGAGGAAGGGAAACTTACGAAGACAACATGGCCTGGTTCTGGCCACATCGAAGGATGTCCTGGCACCGGGTAGATGAAATTGAGGAGGGCGCTCGGGTCATCCCACGAAGGATCCATCGCCTCCTTAATACGTTGCGTGACCTCGGAGCAGGGGAGCGCTCCCTCGGCAAGTGTCGTTCCGTCAAACGACGCCTCAGCCGCCATCGTGTACTGCAGGAGCGCACGCATCATCAACGACGCCACCCTCCTTGTGTGGTAGGCCCCAATGACTCCTGATCCCTTCAGGTCGCTCTCCTTTAGGATCTAGATGGCGGTGATGTGGTCCTAGATCTTCTTCTTGTCCTTCTCCGGAATGCCCCACTTCCTCCATGATTTTGGGGCCTCTTCGATCAAGCGTCCAATGAACTCCGGCATAGGGGCAGCGATGTCGTTCTTGAGGTAGAACCACTATGAATGCCACCCCTTGTTTGATGTCGATAGCCACATCGGTGGGTACTCACCGACCTAGTTGTTTCGGAGTTGGATGCTGGCGCACCCAATTGGCATGTGCAGTTCTTGCCTGCCGCTCTTCTCCCTCTTCTTCTAGAGGGTGATGGCGAAGAAGTACCTCCACAGATCAAAGTGGGGACTGATCCCCAGGAATCCCTCACACAGGGCGACAAACATCGCCATGTGCTAGATCCCATTGGGATTGAGGTGCTGCAGCTCGATCTTATAGTAGTGCAGCAGCCCCCGAAGAAATCTATGGGTGGGGGTCACGAACCCACGCTCATGGAAGTGGGTGAACGACACCACATAGCCATCGGGCAGTAATAGTAGATCCTCCTCGCCGGGCAGCAGCCACTCCTCGGCCGAGGTCCACGTATGGAGAAGACCGCAATGGACTAGACCTTCCATGCACTGGAAGGTGATGTCAGAGCGGCACCACGGATCCATTGGAGGTGGGGGCGAATGGATGTGGGCTCGACAATGATAGAGATGCGAAGGCAAGAGACCTAAGCAATTGGTGGCGGTGATCGTGGCTATGGAGGCAAGGATGCAATGTATGGAACTCGGGGGGTGAACCCTTTGGTTTTATAGGGGCGACAGGTGTGAGGAAACTAACTGTCCACCTAGATCTCCATGTCTGCCACGATCAGCCACAACATCTCATTGCGGGAAGTGCGCACGTAATCTCTGTCCGTTCCCTCAGAAAACTCACCGGAAGTTTTGCCTCTCCGGACAGGCCATGACTTGTCACGAGTAAGAGGATACGGATCAAAAAACACCTCTACGGCCCGCCTAGGCCTAGGAATTCGAAGGTTGGCCCATCGACGGGAACAACAACCGCTCCGAGCACCCTTAGAATAAGGGATGGGCCTGCAAGCAGCTAGTACCTAGGCACATGAAGCTATGGGCATCCCGGCTATAACAGAACCAACCAATTATACGAGATTAAGTAAGGAAATCTTCTGTCGAAGGAGATAATTTAGCAAACTTAAGCCCGTATAACCCGGTAGTCCGTGAAACCACGAAGGATTTCAAACCAATCGACATACAAACCAAGATCGTACAAGTTTAGCAATTACCATCACATGTTACATAAAGTTCGCAATGACAGTTGGATACATCGGAGTTTAGAACATAAAGTTATTACAACCCAAGTTCAAACTGAAATAGCAAAAGCAAATAGTTTTAAAGACACACACACACTTTTGGTTCAGATACAGTGCCAGTAGGTAGTCATCTCCAACAAAAGCATCAGATGAGCGATACATAGTGACCATTGCCCTTGGTCCTAGTTGTCGCCCATCGCCGGATACAGGCAGTTAATGCAATAGCCATAGTACATTTGACCATCTGCAACAACAATGGGAACAACGCCCTGAGTACAAGAAGGTACTCAGCTAGACTTACCCGTCTTAAACCAAAATAAAGCGACACCAAGGATTATGCAAGGCTTTCTTTAGTGGGCTAGCTGACTCGTTTGCGAAAAGCATAAGCTATCATGAAGAAACCATTTTAAGTACTTTGCATCATCTTTATTATGACCTATCCATCTAGGTAAGCACCTATACTATAGCAATCACTTGATTACCCAATAACATCTAGTTACCAACTTAGATTTAGCATATCCCATACCATCCAGATAACCATCAGTGTTCCATCATAATTACTACGATGCTGTAGCTCGAGTCAAGTGCTCACTATCCAGGAGCGATGGCGATTCGAATCGATTCCTAACCAGCTGGTGATTTATTCCTCACACAAACCACACTCACCGATCAAGTGAGCTACAGATCACTAATGACACTTTCCAAGTAGCCACGGGATAACAGTCATGGACCGCACTACCCAGGGACCGCCCGACAGCCAGGACGCACCTTGGGCTCACTCTTCGCGTCCCCATCAAACCCCCTTTAGCACTAGTCTACCAATCCGAGTTTATCCCGGCTCGAATAGTGTCACTAGCTTCGCGGTCGAAAGGTACTTTATTCGGCTAGCTAAATGTGAGGCATACGTTCAACATGACAAGAGGGATGAGCAACGATTGGTCCTTAATCGACATAGATGGAGAACTAACAGCACCCCATAACCCTATCTGGTTGCCTCCAACTTTTCCGTCCGGTCTCTAATTATCCATCACACATGGTTAATTCCGGGATATCATTCTTTCCATAGCTAAATTCTTCTAGTAACCGCCTATAAATGTAGGTGACCGGAAATCACCGATCGCTACCGGTCTAAGCAAGGCTAAGCAGTTATTCGATCCTGACCTAACAGGGTAAAAAGGTAATAAGGTAGGCAAGGATAGTAATAAATGCATCAATGGTTTCAATCAACTCCTACAACTTAATGCAACAATATATAACTCGTATATAGAAAGAATTGCTTTTATAAAATAGGAGACTTAGAATGCTTCGGGGCTTGCCTCGTTCAAACGAACTAGGTTGATGATCCACGCACTCGGGCAAGTCCTCTCCTTGCTCCTCTTCCTCTGGCACCTCCTGTGCCTAGATTTCTTGTGGATCTATCCTGGTCTGCTCTTCCTGAACTGCTACTAGCAACTCCTCCTGCAATCCTGTATGATGCAGATGCATAAGTGCTCATGCATAGGTGCATCGGAGAGATGACATGTAATGATCATGATGCATGGAATGTAGATGAACATGTTTAACTTTATTGGACATAGTAGATGTAAAGCTCTTCTACAAGGTAGCCAACATCATCCAAGAACATGTACTACTATACTACTACTACAACCACTGTACTAACATGCCTAGTCACCACAGCAAGCTAAGATGCTTCAAAGATACACCAAAGCAAACATTATTAACTAAACATGCATTAAAGAAGATTATTTTATTTCATTTTAAACTAGGGCTACAACAGCAACATATATTTCTGGTGCTCATAAAAATCTGAGAAAATTACAGTAGCATAGTACTACTCTAAGTAGACTACCATGAAATTTTCATGGCATTTGGATAAGTAAAACAGCCTACACAAAAATGACAAGCTATGGTTGATAATTAAGCATGAAAATACTTTGTATTATGAAAAGTGTCAAACAACAGATTTGGTATTTTTCCTATGTTCTATACAGTAAACAATCACTGCACAAAAATTATCATACACATAATTTATACAATTTTTTGCTCTCTATTAAAATAACAAAAATCATCAATTAAAGGCACTTGAACTACACATCAATATTTCTCTACAGAACCTGCATGAGATATATTTTTCCTACAAAGTACATCACTAAAGGAGATTAACAAAACTAGAACCATATTTTTCTGATGTATATTCTATTTACTAGACATTTTCTAAGAAATCATTATTTATTTAATTTAAATAAAGCTACACAGAAAAGTATCACAGATTTGACATGCAATATTTTTCTACTGTAGATCTAAGAATAAGAAACATATAGAAATTTGTTTCACCAAAATTGGGGCACCACAGTGACAACTATATATTTTAGAATCCTTTAAATGCATTTTCCAGAAATCTTTTTCTTTTAAAACGAAAATCTAGTCGACCCTATTTGCTAGATTCACCCGGATCTACACCCAAAACCCCTCCAAAGAGACAGACAGGCGGGACCTAGAGGGTCAATTGACCCCACCGGTCAGTCAAACCTGAGCAGGGCTCATGGTTAACCGGCGAGATCTCGCTGTCGGCGAGGTTGCTGGCGACGAGGTCACCACCATCGTGACCACCGTGCCAAGGCGGACACGGCAGTGCAAGCGGCAGGGCCAGAGAAGCTCGAAATCGAGCTCGCCATCGCCCATGGTGGCACGGTGGCGTGGCTCAATGTCGGTCGGCCAGCTCCGGCCGAGAGGTGGCGCGGGGAGTGGCTTGGGAGCTATACCACGCTCAGGCGGTGCTCGTGCGCGTGAAAAGGAGGCGAGAAGGAGGATGGAGGGGCAAGGTCCACGGAGCGACACATCTCCGGTGAACTCGACCCAGCTCTGGCGAGCGATTCCCGAGGTAGGGAAGCTTCCCATGGCTTATTGAGGCGAGCACGGGGTGCGCGAGGTGGAGGCAGAGCTGCTAGCGAGTTGGAGCGGTCGACGACAAGCTATGGTGGCCAGGCGAGCCATTAAGGTAAAACCGATTTTTTTTTCAATTTCTTTTCTCTCCCAAATTCATTCAAATGAATTTTTAAACCTTTTCCAAGTAATTTCAAAAGTTGGACCCAAAATAAAAGTTGTTTAGAAATTTAAACTCTACAACTTTGTCAAAAGGAGTATGGCCAAAATCCAGTTAGATTTTGAACTATAGATTTAAAGTTAATATAAATCAAAAACCCTAATTTTAGAAGAATATTTTTAAAAGCAAAATTTGAGAAAACTTAGAATATACACCTTGCTCCAAATTGCATCCTAATTACTTCTAAGTGGTCTAAGTGATCAACCAAGGTACACACATGACAAAAGAATATAGCATCCAATCTATCAAAATAAAATTATGCAACACATATGTTTCATTAGTATGTTTTAATTCTATATTTCATGTCATGCTTATGAATGCATAATAATGATTATGCTCATGATTTGCAAAATATTAATACATGCTTAACACAGAGGTGTTACAGCCCTCCCCCCTTATAAGAATCTCATCCCGAGATTTTGAGTTACGAACCATTTGTTATAAAAATCCTTATAAGCGTTTTGCAGATATTCTCCTATTTCCCACGTCGCATCACTATCATCGTGATGACTCCACTGTATCTTATATGTTCTCACCACTTTATTCTGAGTGACTCGGTCCTTAGTGTCCAAAACTCGAACTAGTTGCTCATGGTATTCCAAGTCTGATTTGATCCGAATGCTCTGAGGTTCTATTCTCTCTTTCGGAACACGCAAGCATTTCTTCAACTGTGATACATGGAAGACTAGAAAGATTGAACCCATCGCTTCTGGTAACTATAACTTATAAGCCATGGGACCCTTCTTCTCTATGATCTTGTATGGTCCTACAAATCTAGGAGCAAGTTTCTTCTTAATTCCAAACCGTTTCTTCTTCATTGGGGTAACTTTCAAATAGGCATAGTCACCAACTTGAAATTCTAGCAGTCTCCTTCTCTTATCTTCATAACTCTTCTGGCGTGACTGTGCCGCTTGTATGTTTTGTTGGATAATACGGACCTTTTTCTCAGCCTCATCAACAAAATCGATTCCGTAAAACCTTCTCTCTCCAGGCTCAACCCAATTCAACGGTGTCCTACATTTGCTGCCATACAATGCTTTAAATGGAGCCATCTTGATACTCTCTTGGTAACTGTTGTTGTAAGCGAACTCTGCCAAAGGTAACCATGATTCCCATGAACCCTTAGACAATAACATACAAGCTCTAAGCATATCTTCAAGAACAGCATTAACTCGCTCAATCTGCCCATCTGTCTGTGGGTGGTAAGCTGTACTATGAACCAAGCTAGTACCCAAACCTTTATGAAGATGCTCCCAAAAATGAGCGGTAAACTGTGACCCACGGTCAGACACAATAGTCTTTGGTATACCATGTAATCGGACAATCCCTGCAATGTACTTCTCAGCATACTGAGGGGGTCGAAAAGCGTTCTTGACTGGTAAAAAGTGAGCTGATTTGGTAAGGCGATCTACAATCACCAAAATCAAATCATTCCCCTTTTGTGTGGTGGGAAGACCGGTGATAAAAATCCATACTTATATCATCCCATTTCCAATCTGGTACTAACAAAGGTTGCAACATTCCTGCGGGTCTCATGTGAAGAGCTTTCACTCTACAACACATGTCGCAACGAGCAACATACGCTGCAATCTCCTTCTTCATCTTCGTCCACCAATAACGAGGTCTCAATTCTTGGTACATTTTGCTACTTCCAGGATGGATAGACAACTTAGAGTGATGAGCTTCATCCATCAATTTGTTCTTGAGCTCTCGATCTTTAGGTACAACCAGACGGTCCTTAAACCATAACACTCCTTGTTCATCCACTCTAAAGTGCTTGGTCAGTTCTTTCTTCATTTCCTCCTTGATATGGAATATTCCCTTATCTGTTTTCTGACCCTCAATGATCTTGCTCTCCAAGGTACAACTAACCTGGATATTATGCAACACAGCAGGATGCAACAAATTGAACCCATCTTCACACAACGGTTGCACAGCAAGAGAATGTGACTTCCTACTTAAGGCATCTGCTACTACATTTGCCTTTCCCGGATGATAGTGCACATTCAGATTATAATCCTTTATCAGCTCTAACCATCTTCTTTGTTGCATATTCAACTCAGACTGAGTAAATATGTACTTGAGACTCTTATGATCTGTAAAGATATTGCACACATTCCCAAGCAAGTAGTGTCTCCAAATCTTTAGAGCATGCACAACAACCGCAAGCTCTAAATCATGCATAGGATAGTTAACCTCATGCTTCCTCAACTGACGTGAGGCATAAGCAATGACCCTTCCATCTTGCATCAGAACACATCCTAAACTATTCTTTGATGCATCGCAAAACACATCAAACGGCTTCTCTATATCCGGTTGCGCCAGAACAGGAGCAGTGGTTAGCAAATTTCACAAGGTGCAGAAAGCTGCCTCACACTCCTCTATCCAAACGAACTTATGATCCTTCTGTAGCAAACTTGTCATTGGCTTGGCAATCTTTGAGAAGTCTGGTATAAAATGACGATAGTAACCGGCTAATCCAAGAAAACTCCGAACCTCATGAATTGTGCTTGGTGCCTTCCAATCCATAACCTCTTGTACCTTACTAGGATCCACTGAGATTCCATTCTCAGATAACACATGACCGAGAAAAGGAACTGCCTTCAGCCAGAACTCACATTTACTAAACTTAGCATATAGCTAGTGATCTCTAAGTCTAGTCAAGACAATTCTTAGATGCTCTACATGATCCTGTTTGTTCTCTGAATATACTAGAATGTCATCAATGAACACAATCATGAACTTATCCAACTTCGGCATAAAGACCGAATTCATTAGATACATAAAGTATGCAGGAGCATTTGTCAAACCAAAGGACATGACAAGATACTCATACAAACCATATCTGGTGGAGAACGCGGTCTTGGGTATATCTTGTGGTCTAATCTTGATCTGATGGTACCCTGATCTCAAATCTATCTTGGAGAACACCTTGGCTTTTGACAATTGATCAAACAAGATATCAATCCGAGGTAGAGGATACTTGTTTTTAATTGTCACCGCATTCAGTGGCCGGTAGTCCATGCACATCCGTAAGGAGTTATCCTTCTTCTTCTTCATGAACAGTGCGGGACATCCCCATTCCGATGAACTTGGACGAATTAAACCCTTAGTCAACAGATCTTAGGAGTTGTTTCTTCAACTCGGCTAATTCATTTGGAGGCATCCGATAAGGCCTTCTTGAGATCGGTGGTGTTCTAGGGATTAACTCAATGGCAAACTCAACATCTCTGTCAGGTGGAAGACTAGGTAACTCATCTGGAAACACGTCTGGAAACTCGCACACTACTAGAATCTTGGCTAGAAGAGTAGTTTGGACTGCACAAGTTGTACTGGCCTAGATCTATTCTCTGAGGTAAGGTTACTTGAAATGTACCTTCTCCAACAGGTTCCTTGAGAGAAATGCTTCTTCCTCCAACATCAATTACTACTCCCATCTTATTCATCCAGTTCATTCCCATAATCACATCTAGAACTAGCCCTGGCATAACTATCAAGTTAAGCTTATACTATCTATTTGCTATACTCAGGGTTACGCCCTGGATTATCTGATTAGTTAATAGATCAGCCCCAGCTGAACTTATCCGATAAGCACATTCCAATTCAACTATCTTTTGCTCATATTTTCTTGCAAATGCTTGACTTATGAATGAATGCAATGATCCAGAATTAAACAAAACAACTGTAGGATGATTGTTGATAGAAAACATACCGGCTATCATGGGCTCTCCTTCCGGGATGTCATCAATGGTGGTGTGGTGCACACGAGCTTGGTACTGATTCTGCTGCTTCTTGGGATATGGGCAAAACTTCACAAAGTGCCCAGGTTGATTGCAGTTGAAACATGGTCCTCTTACTTGAGTAGCAGCTCCAGATGAACTGCCTTGTCCGGTCTTGGCTTGTGGCACCAGCCATCTTGAATGGCTTCTGATTCCTCTGAGGTTGCTAGGCATTCTGATTCCTCCGCTGGGGTGGCCTGAACCTTGCACTAGGGGCAGGCGGACGATACGCAGAACGATTTGCCATCGGGGCCCTTGGCTGGGATGGACCTGACTCAAAAGCCCTCTTGCGAGTCTTGGATGTAGCATATACATTGTTGTTCTTTTCTTGCTTTAAGCAGTCACTAACCAAAGTCATTGAAACCTAGTTCTCGTGTTGGTACCCACGTGCTTCATCATTCTTGGGATTCAGACCTCTCTTGAAACTAGCGATCTTTTTGGCATCGGTATTCACCATGTCAGAGGCATAGCGACTTAGATTGTTGAATGCATGTAGATACTGTGTCACAGTCTTGGTGCCTTGATTCAGTGCTAGAAATTCTCCAAACTTCATTTCTATCAAACCTAGGTGGAATGTAAACTCCACGAAAAGCCTCAGTGAATTCCCTCCAAGTAATGTGGGCATTGGGGGGAAAGTGGTGCGGTGGTGCTTCCACCACATTCCTGTAGGGCCTTGTAGCTGATGAGCTGCATACTCAGTCTTCAACACTTCTGTCATCCTTAGAACACGAAACTTATCTTCCATGGTGTTTATCCACTCTTCTGCATCCAATGGCTCTGCCGCTTCTTTGAAAATTGGTGGTCTGGTGTCCATAAAGTCCTTGAAACTGCTATACTGATTCGCTTCATGTCCACCTAGGTTTAACCCACGGCGGGTGTTGTCAGCAATGCGGCGCAATGCAGCTTCCATGTTATGCTGCATGCCCTCCATGTTGCGTTGACTTCCAAGGAACCTGTGCAGAAGAACTGTTCCGCGGTGTATGGTGGAGGAGGAGGTGGTGGTGGTGGATCACGGTTCTCATTCCCAATGGGCACTGCCACCTACCTCAGTAGCGTCATACACGGTACTGGCGAGTGTTCGGCATCTGCATATTTCAGCAACAGTAATTATTAGGCGATGTTGTAGAAATTGCAGGTGAATGAAAAATTATGCCGTACTGAATTCACTGGAGAGAATAAATTCATACAATAAAACAGGGGCACAATAAGTCATTCCAATTAACACAACATCACTAATTAGATTACTTAAGCGCACACATCGCGTCCATTATAACCAAATTGCCAGCATACATACACTGGGCTTTTGACGTTCAGATATCGCCACAAACACATCCAAGTTTTCCAACATTACATCAAGGTCTTAGTCCTTTCTACTCATTATTACATGCCAGACATGCCAACCATGCAAAAGGTCATCGCAAACGAAACCCTAGTAGCTAGCACAACAACTACTAGCCTACTCATCGTGGTCGCTGTCTAAGTAGAGATGTCGAACATTGTCACTATCCACATCATCAGTTGTCATCATCAGCTGGTGCCTCAGGCTCTTCGGGGATCCTCGTCCTCATCTAGATCCATCTCTGCTGCTCCAGGAGGAACATAAGGGTGGAGCTGGTTATTCAGCTGATGAACCTCCTCATGTAGGTTGTCATTGTACTCTTCTGCATTGGCCAGCTGCTGCTCCAGCTCAACCTGTCAAGCTCTCAGAACATCTTCTACAGACCAGGCTTCATTCCTCTGGTGGAGCACATGGATCAACATGCGCTCAGCGTTCCTATTGGTGGTGGTCAGATGCTCAACCTGCTTTCTCAGTGCACGTATGCCTCCCTCATAGACTCCAGTCCTCTGGGTTGCCAGATCCCTCTAACAAGTCAACTGAGCCATCTCTGCATTGAGCCTCTCAATCTCGGCGTCGTAATCCCTCTGACGCTGACGTCGGTCATCGCGAGCCTGACCAAGAGCACCAGACACACGTCTTAGGCTACCTTCTACTCCATCGAAAGCCTTCATCACTGTGAACATGGCACTCATAGCAGGGTTATCACTGTTTTGTCCTTCTGCTGCACCAATCTCCAGAGATCTTCCTCTTGCTTGCTACCACGAGTCAGTGGAGGGGTTGCCCCTCAGAAAGACTCCAACTATAGCGGCTGCCAACTCCTGAGGAAAATGATCCATGATATCCCTCAGTATCCCAAAGGCTGTCCTTGTCAGCTGCTTCTTCAGCGATCCTACCAGTTGACTCATAACTGCCAACCAGTCCACTCAGAACCGTCACCTCAGGGATGAACAATGGCCTCCACAGTAATCAAGAGACCTTCCCCCTAACTGCTCATTTGTCTAGAAATAGCAGGGCTCCATTCCATCAGGATAGCCTACATAGCTGAGCACTCTCCACAAGAGTGTAGGCATCCCAAACTCTCCAAGAAACGTGTGGTGCTGACGGGTACGTGGAGCAAGCTGATGGCGGGGAGCTCTGCCTCCGGTGGACTTGCGAAGCGGTCTACTTTGTGCGTGCCATCTGTAGCAAATTTTTATTTTATTACTCACGTGAGAACAAGGTTAAGTTGTCATTTTTATCAAAATGAGATAATCAACTTATAAGGGGAGGAACAATGCCATGAATGATATGTAACAACATGATGCATGCACGTTCCGTACGTTCTCACAAACTTAGGAAAAATAACAATTGCTAGCGGCATAGACGGTGGCATACAACGGTCTCTCATAAACGTAGCTAATACGTACTACACGATAGCGCTGTTATGTACCTACAAAAGATCCACTTCAGCCCAAACCCTGACTAGTATGAAAAATATGCACGAAAGCAGTAAAGTAATCTACTCGCTCTACACTGCATCCCCAGATACGCGTACAACGGTAGCAACTACCCGAACCATCGTCCTATCGACGGCATCGTCACCATAGGATGGAATTCCCCACATATTGGATACCTTCATACAAACTACGCGTATGGCATGTAAATAATCCGGCATCATATAAGCACTTCCCTAGATCGGCAGTGTATCCGATCATGCTCTCACAACTCTCACTTACCGAGGCGTAGAGGCAATGGATCCATACATTACCACTCAAGTGAATGGCACTCATACAATAGCACGCCGTATGAGCAACGAAATAGAAATATGATGCAAAGACCCCCAAGTCAGTACTTAAATAAGCCACCTAGAGTCCTTAACTGGGCATACAGGATATGACCACTGGCACACTATTAAGTTTTAAAACTCAGTTTTAAACACAATTTTGGTTTTAAATACTCATGGGAACAGTAACCTGCTAAACCTTTCTCTGATACCAGCTGTAACAGAACCGACCAATTATACGAGATTAAGTAAGGAAATCTTCCACCGAAGCAGATAATTTAGCAAACTTAAGCCCGTATAACCCGGTAGTCCGTGAAACCACGAAGGATTTCAAACCAATCGACATACAAACCAAGATCGTACAAGTTTAGCAATTACCATCACATGTTACATAAAGTTCGCAATGACAGTTGGATACATCGGAGTTTAGAACATAAAGTTATTACAACCCAAGTTCAAACTAAAATAGCGGAAGCAAATAGTTTTAAAGACACACACACACTTTTGGTTCAGATACAGTGCCAGTAGGTAGTCATCTCCAACAAAAGCATCAGATGAGAGATACGGAGTGACCATTGCCCTTGGTCCTAGTTGTCGCCCATCACCGGATACAGGCAGTTAATGCAATAGCCGTAGTACATTTGACCATCTACAACAACAATGGGAACAACGCCCTGAGTACGAGAAGGTACTCAGCTAGACTTACCCGTCTTAAACCAAAATAAAGCGACACCAAGGATTATGCAAGGCTTTCTTTAGTGGGCTAGCTGACTTGTTTGCGAAAAGCATAAGCTATCATGAAGAAACCATTTTAAGTACTTTGCATCATCTTTATTATGACCTATCCATCTAGGTAAGCACCTATACTATAGCAATCACTTGATTAACCAATAACATCTAGTTACCAACTTAGATTTAGCATATCCCATACCATCTAGATAACCATCAGTGTTCCATCATAATTACTACTGATGCTGTAGCTCAAGTCAAGTGCTCACTATCCAGGAGCGATGGCGATTCGAATTGATTCCTAACCAGCTGGTGATTTATTCCTCACACAAACCACACTCACCGATCAAGTGAGCTACAGATCACTAATGACACTTTCCAAGTAGCTGCGGGATAACAGTCATGGACCGCACTACCCTAGGGACCGCCCGACAGCTAGGACGCACCTTGGGCTCACTCTTCGTGTCCCTGTCATACCCCCTTCAGCACTAGTCTGCCAATCCGAGTTTATCCCGGCTCGAATAGTGTCACTAGCTTTGCTGGTCGAAAGGTACTTTATTTCGGCCAGCTAAATGTGAGGCATACGTTCAACATGACAAGAGGGATGAGCAATGATCGGTTCCTTAATCGACACAGATAGAAAACTAACATCACCCCAGAACCCTATCTGGTTGCCTCCAACTTTTTCGTCCGGTCTCCAATTATCCATCACACATGGTTAATTCCAGGATATCATTCTTTCCATAGCTAAATTCTTCCAGTAACCACCTATAAATGTAGGTGACCAAAATCACAGATCGCTACCGATCTAAGCAAGGCTAAGTAGTCATTCGATCCTGACCTAACAGGGTAATAAGGTAATAAGGTAGGCAAGGATAGTCATAAATGCATCAACGGTTTCAATCAACTCCTACAACTTAATGCAACAATATATAAACTCATATATAGAAAGAATTGCTTTTATAAAGTAGGAGGCTTAGAATGCTTCAGGGCTTGCCTCAGTTCGAACGAACTAGGTTGATGATCCACGCACTTAGGCAAGTCCTCTCCTTGCTCCTCTTCCTCTGGCACCTCCTGTGCCTAGATTTCTTATGGATCTGTCCCGATCTGCTCTTCCTGAACTGCTACTAGCAACTCCTCCTGCGATCCTATATGATGTAGATGTATAAGTGCTCATGCATAGGTGCATCGGAGAGATGACATGTAATGATCATGATGCATGGAATGTAGATGAACTATGTTTAACTTTATTGGACATAGTAGAAGCTAAAGCTCTTCTACAAGGTAGCCAACATCATCCAAGAACATGTACTACTATACTACTACTACAACCACTGTACTAACATGCCAAGTCATCACAGCAAGCTAAGATGCTTCAAAGATACACCAAAGCAAACATTATTAACTAAACATGCGTTAAAGAAGATTATTTTATTTCATTTTAAACTAGGGCTACAACAGCAACATATATTTCTAGTGCTCATAAAAATCTAAGAAAATTACAGTAGCATAGTACTACTCTAAGTAGACTACCATACAATTTTCATGGCATTTGGATAAGTAAAATAGCCTACACAAAAATGACAAGCTATGGCATAAATATGAGCATGAAAATACTTTGTATTATGAAAAGTATCAAACAACATATTTAATATTTTTCCTATGTTCTACATAGTAAACAATTACTGCATAAAAATTATCATACACATGTTTTATACAATTTTTGCTCTCTATTAAAATAACAAAACTCATCAATTAAAGGCACTTGAACTACACATCAATATTTCTCGACAGAACATGCATGACACATATTTTTCCTATAAAGTACATCACTAAAGGAAATTAACAAAGCTAGAACCATATTTTTCTGATATATATTCTATTTACTAGACATTTTCTAAGAAATTAGCATTTATTCAATTTAAATAAAGCTACACAGAAAAGTATCACAAATTTGACATGCAATATTTTTCTACTATAGATCTAAGAATAAGAAACATATAGAAATTTGTTTCACCAAAATTGGGGCACCACAACAATAACTATATATTTTAGAATCCTTTAACAGCATTTTCCAGAAATCTTTTTCTTTTAAAACGAAAATCCAGCCAACCCTATTTGCTAGATGCACCCGGATCTACACCCGAAAACCGCTCCAGAGAGACAGACAGGCGGGACCCAGAGAGTCAATTGACCCCACCGGTCAGTCAAACCCGAGCAGGGCTCGCGGTTGACCGATGAGATCTCGCTGTCGGCGAGGTTGCCGGCGACGAGGTCACCACCATCGTGACCACCGTGCTAAGGCGAAACGCGGCAGTGCAAGCGGCGAGGCCAGAGAAGCTCGAAATCGAGCTCGCCGTTCGCCCACTGGTGGCGCGGTGGCTGCTCAACGTTGGCCGGCCAGCTCCGGCCGAGAGGTGGCGCAGGGAGTGGCTTGGGAGCTATACCGCGCTCAGGCAGTGCTCGTGCGCATGAAAAGGAGGCGAGAAGGAGGACGGAGGGGCGAGGTCCACGGAGCGACGCATCTCTGGTGAACTCGACCCAGCTTCGGCGAGCGATTCCCGAGGAAGGGAAGCTTCCCATGGCTTACCGAGGCGAGCACGGGGTGCGCGAGGTGGAGGCGGAGCTGCTGGCGAGATGGAGCGGTCAACGACGAGCTGTGGTGGCCGGGCGAGCCAACTCTGGTGAGGCGCTGGTGCGGGCGGTGGCGGAGGCGAGCACGTGCGTGTTTTGCTGCTGTGCTACGGCTGGAGAAGTGGAGAGGCGAGTGGGGAGCGCGGCGCGGTCGGGCAGGTGAAGGCGAGCGCGTGGAGTGGCGGGGCCCGCCGGGGTGCCACCCGTACGCCGTCGCCGGCGTTCGGCGGCCACGCGGCGGCCGCGTCCTGACACCGGTCGGGCGCGGCGCGCACGTGGGCGGGCGAGCGAGCCAGCATGGAGGTAGGCCGGGCCGACCTGTGCCTACTGGGCCGAAAGGGAGGCGGCGGCCCATTAAGGTAAAACCTGATTTTTTTTTTCAATTTCTTTTCTCTCCCAAATTCATTCAAATGAATTTTTAAACCTTTTCAAAGTAATTTCAAAAGTTGGACCCAAAATAAAAGTTGTTTAGAAATTTAAACTCTATAACTTTGTCAAAAGGAGTAAGGCCAAAATCCAGTTAGATTTTGAACTATAGATTTAAAGTTAATTTAAATCAAAAACCTCTAATTTTAGAAGAATATTTTTAAAAGCAAAATTTGAGAAAACTTTGAATATACACCTTGCTCCAAATTGCATCCTAATTACTTCTAAGTGGTCTAAGTGATCAACCAAGGTACACACATGGCAAAAGAATATAGCATCCAATCTATCAAAATAAAACTATGCAACACATATGTTTCATTAGTATGTTTCAATTCTATATTTCATGTCATGCTTATGAATGCATAATAATGATTATGCTCATGATTTGCAAAATATTAATCCATGCTTAACACCGAGGTGTTACACCGGCCCACGATCGAGTCTCGACCGGGAACGATCCATGGTTTCTCCCTAGAGAAAGGCAAAGAGCCCTCGGGACCGGCCGAACGAACCCGAGAACTATATGGATTGACCGCTGAGAATCTAAAGTCGATCACCAAGCTGACCCTAGTCGGATCCCCGTGAATGGGATGCCGGGACCCCACTCGAACAAGCCCGCTAACAACCCACCAAGTCTCACGGCCATACCCGCGAAGGGTCTGACCTCGACGAGAGGGAATCACCGTCCCGGGGACAAACTGTGGGCAGCAAAAGAAGGCTAGGGCCCTCAGAGTCCTCCCGTTCGAAAAAACCTCCGAAGGAGTATTCTACTCCTCCGCAGGCTCGGGGGCTACTGTCGGGGACCAATACGAGGGTACCCGAAGAGGAGGAGCTAATAACCATCAACGTTGATTTATCCGAGCAGTCAAGAGCACGACTACAGCTTCAACCGACCCCCAGGTGCGCAAACTCCGACTCGCCTGACACCGAGGCCGTGGGCTCCGCCTCGCCCGACCCCTGAGGGTGGCTCCGCCTCGCCCGACACCGAGGCCACGGGCTCCGCCTCGCCCGACACTAAGGCCGTGGGCTCCGCATCGCCCGACCCCTGAGGGTTGGCTCCACCTCGCCCGACACCGAGGTCACGAGCTCCACCTTGCTCGACCCCTTAGGGTGGCTCCGCATCGCCCGACATTGTGGGGGATATACCCTTGGATACCACAAGATGGTACATGGGCCGCACCATCTGAGGTGGCCCGGCCCGTAAGATCAAGGCGTGCACATCAAGATTACAAGTTGTACTAGATATTGTAATAGTACCAAATTGGATACTTTACTTGTAACCTTGTCTCTTTGGAGTATATAAGGAGAGACAAGGGTCCCTTAGACGACAGGTTAATCTGTATACATCTCAATACAATACACCAAAGACACAGGACGTAGGGTATTACGTCGACTAGACGGCCCGAACCTGTCTAAATCACTGTCTCTGCGCCTTGTGTCACCATCTGGTTCCTGATCACACGCACCGTCTACCGACAATCTACCACCACGGGCACCCCCCTCGGTGGACTGCCGACCATATTTCGTCGACAGACACCGAGGCCGCGGGCTTCGCCTCGCCCGACCCCCGAGGGTGGCTCGGCCTCGCCTGATACCGAGGCCACGGGCTCCGCCTCGTTCGACCCCTGAGGGTGGCTCCGCCTCGCCCGACCCCGAGGCCGCGGACTCCGCCTCGCCCAACCCCGAGGCCGCGGGCTCCGCCTCGCTCGACCCCTGAGGGTGGCTCCGCCTCACCCGACCTCTAGGGTCTGGCTCCGCCTCGCTTGACCCTTGGGTTTGGGTTCCGCCTCGTCCGACCCCGAGGCCGGGGGCTCCGTCTTGCCCGACGGAGACCTATACCACCGCCAACCACTCCAGGTCCAAGCGTATGGCCCTAGGTCAAAGCTCTGACACCAGGGAGACAACTAGCACGCCTCGATGTAACCCGCAACAACGATGGGCCATACCTGAGGGTTCACATCAAGAACAACGTCGGGCGTACCAGTGTTGTTCTGCCTAACCCTTGTACAAACACTAACGGACGTATCGGTTCACCACGACGTCCGCTAGGATAGGGTGGAGCGCCATGATCGACGGACGACGCCTGCGCATGGCGCCAGTGACGAACAGGGCCGCGACGTGAAGCTGTCCCTATTGACGTCTACAGGGTCGGCGAGACCCGCATAGAAGAGGACCCAACGATCCTAGATGACTTCTTCTTCTAATTCTCATATTTTTCTCCATTGTAACCCCTGCTTTCCCTTACCTATAAAAGAAAAAGCAAGACGTCCCATTATAGGGCATCGGGCGAACGCTTCAAAACATTGAACCAATAATCACAACACATCGCATAAAACCATCGGACTCGAATCCAATCGATCCAAAAAACCCCAAACATACAACCAAGTAGCAACCGAGGTCTCAGCACCTATTCACCATTTCCTTCAGAGACTTGGGACATGCCCCTCTCTCGTCCGTTTGTAACCCCTACTATGAACTTTCAATGCTAGCAACACAAACGACAGCAACGAACTGAACATAGAGACATTCTGCTTTAACCAGTATAAACCTCGTGTCCTCTTAGCACACCATCCAAGCCAGACACGTAATATTAGAAATTTACTTATTGATAACAACTCGAAGAGAGAAATTTTAGAGGATTTTATTTTACCACGAGGCTAGGAGTAGAAATTACATCTAACAATTTCTCTTCTGGATACTGTCCGGGAACAAACACTGCCAATTTCGAGTTCACACCACTGCAGCCTCCTCCAGCCTCCATCGCTGCACGGGGAACCCTAGCATATACACAACTTAAAAAATCCAACTGACATCTTAACCAACGTGCTGGTCATACATAGTTAAAAGAGAAACAATACAAAAACGTATTGCAACCCGATGCCTGAAATCTTCTCTGAGATTGTCACATATGGCTTACCACAAATGCTCTATATTCCAATCTACCCTGTTCGCTTGAACTTATTAGCATGATACAGTGCTTTTCTCTCACAACAAAACAACATACTTATCAACCGTAGAAACCATCAGCCGAACAGCTTGGTCACAAGTCACCACCATATATGAACTAAACAGCCATGCAAAATATCGTGAATACTTGAAAAATTGAATGTGCAATGCCAAAATAGTTCCTATTCTAGTGTACCTAATAAGGATAATAAAGGCGCAAACCCTAAAATCATATCTTACAAACAGGTACAGAGAGTTCAGCCTAGGAATCCAACTCCAACCAGAATAAACCTTGGTAAAAAAATGGCATAGAATTAAGGTGGAGGTCCACATTTCTCTTCCCAGGCAGCATTTTTTTTATGCCAGCCTTTTTAAGAAAGCTCAACTCACCAATTTGATGTTGGCATCTCCAGGAGGTCATTCTTTCACCTACACTTGACTCCTCCATATTATCTACCTCATATCCATGACTTAAAACTTGCACCACTATGTAATGGAAAGGCCGAAAATGATATTGACAAAGAATATTCGAGGGCGCATCTTGTACTGATTGAAGGCATCATGTACTAACTAATTGTTTGAGTTTCTCTTGTCCTCATATACGTCATGAATTGCCCTGGTATCTCAGCAAGAAGTGACTGAAGTGTAGATACCCCAGTGTCCTGCAAATAAGGATGCACCAATTATAAGACCGCTTGTTCCAGCAAAGATGCAGAATGTGGGAATTATATATGAAAATAATACATGTGGACTATATATGCAAACAGTTCCTGTTGTTTTATACTGACTAAAAAGAATAATCTATTGCCTCTGAACCAAAATTAAGTCAATTTAGTATGTTTGTCCTAAGTGAAATATCTTTAGCTTCGGCCATCAAAAACCTAAAAATCATATAGATCAACAACACAAGTTGATGTGACTAGATTCATCATCAAAAATACTATTTGAAACAATATATTATTAGTCAAAGTACCATATTGGAGATTATCAGATATCGATTCAATACTCCACTTACATTTGGAATCAGAGGGAGTACTTTATATTACATTCGAATCATCTATTTTTCATCTTTTCAGGGAGGAAACTGAAAAAGAAAAGAGAGATTGAATTCTGTGCTATATGCATACCGTGCATATCCTTCATCGGGGCAAACTGTATCATATCCCTTGATGCAACCCTCCCGGTTGAGCTTTCCAGTTTCTCTCCTTTATTTGAATCTAGAAACTACACAACACAAAATTTAATATCAAACTATGTTGACACCATTTATCTTATGCTTAAACATCAGAAACCAAATCTTGTTACTATCACTCGATATATAGAGTACATGGGTGCTGATTCTATGAAACTGAGGAAGTAACAGCTAGAGAGAAGTAGAACTGGAAAAAAAATGAAACATTGAATCATTAACTTCTATTCCTTGAGCTCCAATAGTTGCTGGGAAGGAAATTTTTTATATCCCATGTTCCTACAGCACTGCATCTATGCAGCCAATAACATTTCAATTTTATATCCCAAAGAAAATACTAATAACAAATGAATTATAAAACTGTAACAACTTATCTGGTTCTTACATTACCTCCATTTCCTTGAAATCAGCCCCTCCAACTCCAACAACAATGATGGATATAGGAAAATCTGATGCCTTTATGATGGCATCAATAGTCTCTTGAAAATCAGTCACCACACCATCCTGGAAAATAGTTTGATGTCTAAGAAGAAAAACATGTACAATATTTTTTGATGATGTTTTCAGTTATACATACAGTGACTATTAACAAAATGAAGTATTTCTGTTGATTGTCAGCAAGAGATTGGCTAGCTATCGCCATGGCGGTGCTTATCAACTGACCAAAGAGGGTAGGACCAGCCAATGATACATTACGAAGAGCACTGATATAAGCTGACATAATTCCTTGTATTCCATCAACCTGAGGAAGTGTGATAAGATCAGTTTATGAGTAAATAGCTCCAATGAGAATAAGAATTCTCCAGAACATGAAATGTGCTTTACTTTGTGTTCGAGAAATGTCTTTTACTATTACGAAATAAATATAGCAGCCAATCTACTGTCGAAGTCAGCTTTTGAGAAGTGACATTTGAAATTATTCTGGAGAAAACAAGCATTTGAATAACAACAACAACAAAGCCTTTTAGTTCAAAGCAAGTTGGGGTAGGCTAGAGTTGAAACCCAACATGTAGCAAAAAAAAATAATAATACCTCAGGTTGATAAGCGCTGCCATTCAAGTTGAAACAATGAGAACAAGGACCGTCAATAGGTCTTGCTCCAAAGCCCCAAGCGGGGAAACGCTTCGCTGGGTCATAATATTGTAGAACATCACCAACTTCCAGTATTACCTTCCACAAAACAGAAACAGAAGAATTCAAAATCAGTATATGTTCAGAACCTCAAAAGGCCATCACTCATCAGAACATAAGAATAAATGGGTAATCAATCAGTGGCTCACCTTCTGATATACATTTGGCCGACCTGAGGGGTCAATATAATGCAAAGAATCTGGAAGCCGTGGATTTCCATTTGAAGCTAGAACGGATAAACATCAACAATAACATATTAAGCATGAGTTCATGAATCATGACTAGAAACAGTAATGAGGAAAGGACAATTTGCACTACCATGTCTGTTGCATACCTGTGAAATCTACGCCTACCATAAAATTCAGCTGGCACGCAACAGAAATATAATCTAGGAAAGTATGCCTGTTGCTCTCAACATATTTCTCTACATATAGCTGACTCTTCAATACCTGCATATCAGAATGAAAAACAATATACACAATGCAACAGTTGAAGACATTCCAAAGTAAAAAAATTTACCTCCTTACTGTGACATTCATGTGCATTGCTGGCAGGAACAAAGAAATTTTCACCATTCTTCTTATGGCACATATTTTCCATTTCTGCGACTGACTTGACTATCTTGCTGTCGAATTACAAAGGGTATCTAATCAGAAAACAAATTGGAATTCAAGTATTAATGGCCCAGGCTCTAAGGCACCATAGAACATACTTATGAACAGACTAAAATGGAAAAGAAGCAAATAGCAAACAGATATATCAAGTGCAGGCAGTGAAATGAGTTAAACAGAGGATAATTACCCGACTAGGTCATGTTTGCCATTGCTACTGAAGTTAAAGCACTCTATAATTAGAGGGTTCTCCTGCAACACAATATAACCGTAATGACTAGATTAAAAAAATATTTCATCAATAGCCAACAAAAGTCATCGATTTGGATCTCACATGACACGCAATAGTTGGCGCTTACACAATCAAAGGCATGGTGTTGCCTAGGAGTGTAAGGGTTAAATATAGTCAGATAATAGATGGTTTTTATAGCAAACATCAACAAAAGTACAAATGTAAAAAGGAAGATAGTCTCATGCCTTACTTCCGATCTGTTGCAGATTCAGAATCACTGGCCTCCACCTAGGATTGAGATCATTCTTTCTTACTTCTGTCTTGCAAATTGGAACAGGCATTCCACTATCTGATATTCCAGATATTAGCAAGAAAGTATCCTGTCACAAAGCATGTTTAGAAATCAGGATGGTATGCAACACAAGCAAACAAGAAGGTAGGCTGTCAGAATGGTGAAATATGACACGAGAAAAAGAAGATAGGCATAGCCAAACAGCAATCGCAAATATGTACCAAGGAAAAAGGAACGGAATAGACCGTAAGCTTACACTCTTTGTTAGAAGATCCTTGATTTCAAGATCCGAACAGCGGAATATCATCTCCATTATTGCTTTTGAACCTGAACTTTCCTCAGCCTGAACAGTTAGCTCACCAAATTTATTAGGATTCAGCAAGTTATGATCAGAGACACCAAGCTTCAGAGTCAGCAGTCTGTCCCGTTTGGTGATAACCTGCAAAAACAGTCATTGTCTTCAACGAAGTAAAAAATAGTATTAATCTAAAATTAGGATGGTCTTGAAACATTTTAACATTAAGAAATTCTGGAATCGCAACAATCTTTCAGGTGATGCAACATGCAAGTACTGCCTTGCAGTTGTTTTTTTCCTCGAAAAGCGCAGGAGAGCTGCGCTTCATTATATTAAGAACCCTTTACACCACACACCACACACCACAGTTTGACTGATTACATTTGCGCCCGTGAACTAGCTATCGAGGCGACCAGACAGCTAACCATCAGGGAGTGGGGCAGTCAGGAAGGACAGCCCCCAAGCACCTGCCATGCACCATAACCAGCACAGATGTAGACACAGCTACCAATGCCTCGTACGTGGCAGACATTGATGTCGCTCGCCATAGATCTGCGGAGCAGAGCTGGTGCTGCACATGCCGCTACCGCTTTCACCTCCGCCCAGACACCTCCCATTCCCCGCCTATGCCTCTTCCCTCTATGGAGCTGTGCACCGCCGTCACCTCGACCCGACAGCTCCCAACCCCGAATGAAATTTTTCCCTCTGTGGAGCTGCGCCCGCCGCCGATGCCTCTCCGCCTCCGCCCGGCCACCTCCCGTTACCTGCAGTGCCTCTTCCCTCTTCCCTCTTCCCTCTGGATCACATCACCCATTCCGCCTCCATGCGCGCTACCAGCGATTGCTGTTCCTTCCCCTTTTGTGTGGTGAGTCCACCATCTCTCAGTTTGGTCCTTACCTTGTCCTTCTCACTTTCCCAGTCTCCTCATGTGCTGATTCATACATTCCTCTGATTCTCCTTGGTTAAAAGTCCTCTAATTCTCCTTTGTTAAAAGTTACTATTTTGGGGGCGAAGTTTTGTAAAGTGGTGACTGTTCATGTTCTTTTTTAAAATATATATATATAGTATAGTACAGCAAGGAAAGCCCCCACTATAAGATTTTATTAATAAAAAGAAAAGAAGTTGTACAAGGGACTATTCATGTTCTTGAACAACTGCAAGCTGAAATTGCTGCTGGCAGGTCAGTTCCTAGAGATATTTCACTTCCGAAAGAGAGCAATGAGAAGAGGAGGATGTTTCAGCTATTGAATCTAGCTTCAATTTAGAAGTCCATAGCTTACTTGATGAACCGATAGCTATTTTTAATTTTTTTTATATCAGCATATCCCTGTATCCATGTTTTGGGAGAAATGAAGGGCGTATTTGGTTGCCCTGCTGCCCCAGCCTGCATGACCGGAGCCGTATAAAGATGCCTGAGCAGTCTGTTTGGTTGCTTGTATGCGCTATCTAGCCTGCACGAGTGGATGCAATTTCATGGGCGGATGCAGGATGCAGGATGAAGATTGCGGACCCACACGTCAGTCTCACAGGACAGACAGGCTGCATCCGCTCATGCAGTCAACCAAACATCATCTCAGCTTTCTTGCATCCGCTCATGCAACTTCACCTAACACATTCTTTTCTGAAATACGGTTCCACCCAGCCTGCGTCCGCTCATGCAGGATATACGATGCAATCCCAATCTGGCAACCAAACACACCCGAAGCATCAGAGTATCACCGTATAGCATACCAGTATCCGTATCCACGTACTCGGGCATCATAGATTTGAATTGTGAAAGCAAACAAATAAAAATGGATGGAAGTTTGACTTCACAGGTTCAGCTTCAGAGCTTACCTGCTATTTATTGATCACTAAAAATCACCACGACTCCACACTAGCCAAGTTGCACAGCAGGCAAACATGACAAATATTAGAATGCACATGCATTATGCACTGTTGTAGTGCCTTCTAGTCTCTTTACATTGTTCTTTCCCCTTCCCTTTTTTGTTAAACTATTTGAAGTTCTGTTCATATTACGACAGAAAAATTGTTCTCACTAGAAAATAAAGTATTTTAAAGTCTTCACCAAATTCAATATAACCAGAAAAAAAAACATAATAATTCCATTAGCCAATACCTCTGACAAAAGACAGGTAGCCTCTCCAAGAAACTCTTGCTCCTCCAGTTTAAGCATCTGCATTGTAGAGCAGATTAGCGTATGAATTGCAAAGCAGCTGCAAAAATCAATACGAATGTATGCTTAATGGATCAAATCATGCTTCAAACAGGCAGGAACTCCCAGTTCTCAAGCGTCAAGACCAAGAATATGCAGTTTGATTCTTTTCTGTTTGGAAATTCTACGAAGGGCCAAATGGGCCAGAGAGGCCCGAGACCCAGCCCTGGCCAGGCGCAGGGGACTCCTCCCACGCGGCATGGGGGCGCGTGGCCAGGGGGGTGGGCCACCATCGTCCCATCAAATCCACGAATATCCAGGGAGATCCAAAATAAAGGAAAGTTAAGAATAAAAATAGGGAAAATAATTAGAGATTTGTTTAGGAAATCAAATTGAGATTTATTAGGAAATAAAATAGTTTTGCTTGTAAAAGGAGAGTCCAAATCTATAAGGACTCTTCTTATAGTTTCTTGGAGGTTAAGTCAGATTGCTTAGGGTTCAAGTCTCTCAAGACTATAAATAGAGGGGCGATGTAACCTTTCAATCTTAAGCAAGGAATAGAACCTTTCCCCTTTACCTCTTCCTCTCTCTCTCTCTCTCTGCAGCGCCGTCCCCTCTCCTCTCATGCCACCACCTGCCCTAGCCCCCCGCCCCCCCCACCCCCCCCCAGCATCCCCATGCTGCCGCTCCCTGCCCTAGCCGCCCCTCAACCGATCACCCCCGAGCAGGACCGTGACAAATACTAGACATTTTAAGATAAAAATAGGTGTATATTATATATTTGAAATAACTAAATACTTTTTAAGCACGAAACAAACCAAATCTAAATGTGGCATATAAGGTATAAAAGTATCAGTGAAAAATAAAATAAAAATATCTGAATCTGATTCTACATAATTCCATTTTGAACCCAAGTAAAACAGTAAATAGATCACAAGGTCCTGAAGATTAAAACATGCCAGCTTTTTTCAGCTTGGAACATGCCAATTAACAGTATCAAGCGTGCTTGACCATTAGCAATTAGCAGCCTCAGTGGCCAAAGCAAATACTTCATCCCAAAATATAAGATATGGTTTGACTTAAGAGTCTTTAAGATCATAATTTGACCACTAATTTCTCTTATAACATATTATTCATGGAAACAAAGTTTGATTATTAGAAAGTATTCTAAATACAAATCCAATGCAGGCCCATCCCTGTAGGTGTGTGTGAGGCATGTGTGACATACAGGTGTGCAGCATGTGTGAGTTGACCGCACAGGCCCCCCAATCTTCTTTGCTACGACCCAATAGCACATCAGGCTTACCCTCTACTCCTTGACCCAATTTCTAGAGCTGCAACATGCAAGCCCGACCGTGCATATGATAGGACTAGTCAACCACAGAATAAGTGCAAGCTTGTTTATTGTTTGATATATGATGTATATCCCTAAATTTTGTTCTTTTCATCTTTTGTATACATGTGCATCGATTGGTCAAGACGTCTAGTGTTCCAAGATCCAAGCCATGTCTTTTGCAAATCGGTCTAGAAATTATGAATCAGGTTACCAAAAGCTTTTCTAAATTGAAGTTATTGAAGTCATACTTGCATTCTAAAATGAATCAACAAAGGATTAATGATTTGCACAATAGTGCTTGAGAGTGACATATTGGAGAAGATTAATTATGAGTATATAATTGAAGAGAATTTCATTTCAACAAACTCCAAAAGAATGTTGTTCAAGTAAAGATTATGCAACCAAGGGTTGAATAGGTACAATTCTTGATATATCCCATTGCAATGTAATACATTTTCATCCATATATTATTATATCATTCTCTTTTGCAGTTTGCTAGCCTGCTAGGCCCCATTTTAGACTTCAGCACTGGGTCCCAATTTATGCCAAGACGGCCCAGATCCAATGTAACCACTTTTATATCACAAACTTTTCATAATGTTAGACTAATTGTGGGTCAAATATCACTTAGTTTAAATCTTAAAATGTGTGCATGCCATGTATTTTGGATAGAGGGAGTACAACAGAAGAAGTAATACAGAATTGCAACAGTAGTCACCTTTTCACTGACATCATGGAACTGCTGCTGGATGTCAAAGACCTGAAACCTGCAAATAAAATTATCAGTTAAAGCAATAAGATAATTAAGAGGCAACACGTTAAAGCAATAAGATAATTAAGAGGCAACACCCACTCTTAACGAATATATAAGATACAACATTGGAGAAGTTTAAAGTATACATTGACAGAATCTTACACCAATGGCTGAAGAACCTCAAACTGGTACTGCACACTGATTTTGGTCGTCCAAAATGGGTTCAATGAATTTAAAATTACTTCACTACGCCCAATTTCTTCAAGTGCCCCATCTCTCCTTTTGGAATACACAACCACCATGGGATTACTCTGAGGGAAAAGAGAAAGCCATTAACAAAGGGAGGCAACATAAGAACTCGACAAATATTCAGAGGTAACATGGATGCAGAGAGAAAGGTAGCTGCAGCTATTTTCCTTGAAGCATTGAGCAAGGAAAGGTGCTAGAAAGGAAACAAAATCTATCAACTCAAAGTGCCAGTTCTATGACGTATTTCGAAATTCACTTTCAATAAAGGCCTTGGAAACAACGATGAAATTGGAGCTTGAGAAGGGGTGGTACATGTGAGGAAGCTATAGAAGGTGGAAGCAGAAAAAGGGAAGACTTTGGTAGTAACTAGTTGTGTGTATGGTAGAACAAGTGAGGAAGTGGGTGTATAGGACATGGCACCCGCCTGTGACTGCAAGTGTGTCAAGCTTAGTGATGAGAAGAAAGAGAGGGAAGGGAAAAGAGAAAAAGGAAGGGTTTAACTTCTCTCTAGAGTGTGTTTAGAGTCTGCGGGTTTGTAAGGGTTCTCCCCTTTTTATCTTAATATAATGATACGCAACTCTCCTGCATGTTTGAGAAAAAAAAAAGGAAGGGTAAAAGGTAGAGCTGACAGCTGACCCAGTGTATACTGCTGTGAGAATATGACTGGGCAGCCACATAGGACAAAACCAGGTGATTAGGCACAGAATTAATGTGCACTGGCTTTAAGATTTGTGGGATGCAAATTAAATGATAGTAAGAGTCCCAGGGGAACTAAAGTGGATTTCTTCCTTATAGTTTTTATTGTCTTGCTTTAACATTGGGAGCATAAGAATATGCCACAAAATTTGGTGATATAGGTAAAATAGTAAATGGTAAAGTATCATCTGAAACACGAGCTAGCTTCTCAAGTTTCTATTACAAGTTTACTGGGACATAATCAAATGTTAACCAAACAGAATTAAATCATGCATAGAGTCCTTAAAAATAAATGACTTCACCATAAGAATGTTCTTGCCAGTACCAACCTATACTTATGCAGCATATTAAGGTGCCATTTGGATGATCCGGGATTCTAAAATCTGGATTATCTAGCATGAAGGTGATTCTGAGATTTTGAAAATTTGTGTGATAAGACTTTGAGAAATTGCCTTACTATCTCCACCATTTGGATGGCGTACAGATTTTTCAGAATCCCAATAACCTATTCAAATGGGGCTATGTTACAATAGCTGATTAACACTGTGCACTATGAGATAAGGAAGTCTATTGTTTCTGTTATAATTAGCCTGCTACTTCCTTTTTAAGCTTTGCATTCTTAGAAATTAATGATAACTGCTCAATTAAACACTTTAGGCTTTTAAACAAAAAAGATGATTCAACATGCACTAACAAATCCATTCAATAGTGACATGACAGGGCAGTATATATAGATTCCAGTGAAAATATGAAGAAGAATTTAACACAATAAGTAGTTCTTTTGCTTGTCTTTTTAAAGGAGATGCAAGGAAATGAAAAATAGCAAGTCACAAATGCAAGAGGTGCAACAAGGAGCATACCTTGGGAAAATATTCTTGATCACCCAAATTTGATGCTGAGAGAGATAACTGCAACATGTTATACTGGCAGAATCAAAATACTACACAACTAAACAAGCCTGATCAATTCAGTAACTAAAATTCTACTACTACAAATGACAGATGACGTAATAGAATCAAAGTAACACATGACATAAAATCACATATATGACCACAGTCCTCACATGGAGCAAAATTGGAGTACCAAACCCTTAGGAATCAGTACCACATAACACTAAAACAGCAATATGAAATGCCCAGGTACCCAAATCAAATAATTCCAAGTAACTGTACCTCAGAACATAGCATTAATGAAGAAGTTGCTACGGTCATACTGCTTAATTACAGCTTAAAGCATGCTACTCACAAAATCAGCGAAGAGCCGCAGACTAGATACCCAAAACAGGTTGTGAACAAATCAATAGAGATATCATAAAACATATGACTCAACCATCATAACCATCTTCAATCACAGCTCAATGGCAACACAGAAGCCACTGACCACAATCAGCAGAATTGTTGGAAAAGCACCAAACCAGTGGCCAGCGTAGTCAAATAAGCCTAGTGCCCAACCATCACAGCATATATGTCCTCCCTCCTAATAATAAGTGCACTTCTAGTTCTATCATTTAAATTTTGCCCCACAATAAATGGACTTAACCACCTAGCACTAGAACGCTTGGCTACTTTCTCTATTTCAAAAGTGCAACTATTGTATGTTGTGACAATTTTTGACAGGGGTACCAATGTCATTTCGTAAAAACACTAATCTGCAAAGAATCTTAGAAGCCCATTTATAGCAGGACGAGGGAATAACGTAGTAACATGAGTACATGACAGTGTCCTATCCCAGCCTAAGCCCACGGGTCATTTTCCCGCGCTGCCACTTTTAGATCGCGTGAACCAAATGGTAACACATCGAATCCTCACAGAAAGGGTAATCCGCAGCCTAAAAGGCGTGACGGGGGACCAGATAGCTAGTAGTATCAGCCGAAAATACTGAGAATTCCCATCACTCCAATCACAAACAAACTAGTCCCCGCTACCCCCGGTGTGTCCTCCGCGAACGCCACAAAACCACAGCACCGATCCGCAAACAAGCAAAGGGACAACACGCGGTGGGGCCGAGCCGTCGCCATAGCCGGGCGCAATGCCGGTGCCCGAGCTGCTGGCTGCTGGCGCCCGCGCCGCGTACCACTGACCCAACGCTGGAGATAGGTAGAACCTTGAGGATACTGGGGGGCTCCGTACCTCGATCTGCGTGGACGCGCCGGCGCCACGGGAGCGGAGGAAGCGGTCGGCCGCGGCGGAGGCTGCGGAGGCGGCTTTGGCGGCGGCGGCGCCGACGTGGTGAGCGCCGGCGTGGCTCACCTCGTCGGAGCAGCAGTTCCCCATAGCCGGAGGGACCGTCCGCCCGTCAGCCGCTCGCCGGCGAGGCGGGTGAGATCTCAGATATCGGATGGGAGCGAGCGCGTGGGGATGGGAGTTGCCGCAAGCAGCCAGAGCCAGCAAGGAGCAGCAAGCGGAGCCGTGAGACGACACGGAAACTGGACCCAACCCACGCAGCAGCACAGTGAGCGCAGAAAGGCAGAAAGACGGTGGGGCCGGCACAGGAAACGTGGCGGAATTTACGGCTTTGTCCCTGGAACTGCTGGAGTGAGGTTTGACTCTGGCCCGTTGCCCTTGTCTTTTGTTGGACGTAGAGCAAGGCCTAGTTTGGCATGGCTCCGGCTCCGCTACTATAGTGCTACTGTAGCGCAGAGCCGGAAGAGCTCGAAATCGTGGCTTCTCCAGCTCCTCCTCTTCTCAATTCATTTTCTGTCTTTGTTTCCGAAACGACTCTTGCTACAGTGCTCAAACAGTGATGCTACAGTGCGCGCGGAGGAGGAGCCGGAGCTGCGCCAAAGAGGGCTTAAAATTAGTTCATTCTGCACGATCAACTCTAGCAGGATCTTTATGTGAACCTCCATAGGCATGGCCTGTTATTTTCTGTACAGAAAATAAACTTTAGTCTCGAACCATGTTTGGTTCTAAGAACTAGAGAAGACTAAAAGGCATTAAAGCTGTTGAACAAAAATTAAAATACCCTTGAGAGGGTGGGGGACTGAGAGGGGTGGGGACTAGTGAGGAGCATAGGGTGTCAATTTAGCCTCATACAATAAGTCTCGTCTTAAGAGACTTATACCTTTTAGTCTCTCGTCCGTGTTTTAGTCCTTCCTATTTGGTTAAAAGGGACTAAAAGAGATTTAAATTTACTCTCTGGTCCCTATTCCCATGGAAATAGACAGGCCCTAAATATGGGTGTCCAGTCCAAAAACGCAGCTCTAGCAGGACCTGCTTAAGCCCCAATTTGTGGTGGGCACCCAAATTCACCCTCTAGACCCCATTCGTGTGGGACATTGGGGCTCACCCCTCGGCCCCATCCGGCCCATGCTACAGTCCCCTCGCGCGAGCGTAGCCGCCCGCCTCCACCTCCATCACGCCGCCCTCCACTCCGGGCTCCGGCGAGCGCCAATCCTCCCCTCTCGGCGAGCGCGAGTCCCCTCCCCTGCCCGGCGCGAGTGTTCCAGCGCGGCCCCGCCCTAGCTCGACACGGCCCGACGGCGCGACCACCTCCTAGCGCGGCCTCCTACCGGCACGGTGCGCCCTCGCCGGTGCTTCCCGACGTTCCTGCTCCGCCTCTTGCGATCCGCTCGGCCTCTTGCACTCCCCTACGCCCGACAAGCTGCGGGCGCAATGTCGCGGATCTGGCGTTGCTTGCCACTTCCCCTCTACCCCGTGTGTATAGCTCAGTAGATAGAGCGTGAGGATGATGAACGGGTCCCTTTCATCAGTGTTTACCTAAATAGATTTGGGGGTCTAAATTTGAGTGTTGCTGCTGGAGTGAAAGAAAAAAATTAGGCTAACAAAAATAGTGGAGAGCACCCAAATAAAAAATAGGGGCTCTGATTTGGGTGCCATTAGAGTTGCTACGATCATGTCATTACGGCTTTTATTTCAATATAAATATACATCTCATATTATATTTATTTGGCATCATGAATATTAGTGAGATATATATATATATATATATATATATATATATATATATATATATATATATATATATATATATATATATATATATATATATATATATTTGAAGCTAATAGACACCTTAAAATACAAAAATTTAAGACAAAGGGGTAAGTAATATCTAATTTTTAAAATTGTATATTTAAATCTATAAAGTCACTAAGTCACATTAGTATCTAAAATTATTGTTATTTACAGTAAAGCACATGTAGAGCCCACATGTCCCTTTCTCGATCTTCTAGTGTCTTTGTTAATAGATGGTGGTTGTTACTTGGAGGCACTTGACCTCTCGTGCGACCTTAAGAATGGAGAAGCGAAGCTCGAGGGGTGGCCCTAGCAAGGAGACGGGAGGGAGAGAGCATGTGGGCTCTACCTGTCAGGTGCATAGTTTGCAGCCATGTATACGGTTTATCAAGAATAACACTAATTTGAACCTAATGTCAAACTTGTCAATACCATTTTGATTGCTATTTCAGCTTGCTCATTGGAATGAAACGTTTCGGTACCAACGATATCGATGTACCATCACAATATTGATAAATAGAATAATTATAGGTAACAATAACACAAACAAATATGAAGTGGCATTTATACATCATAACTTTAATAAGCCGGTAACGCTGACTATATGACTATTAGTGGGCAAAAAAAAGGCCATACATGTCTCAAGGGATGTGCGGTGGATGGAAGGCAATAAGCTAAAGACACTAGCTTCCTTTTTTCATTCAAGGGGGAAACTCATGAAAAGAATTAGAAAGCTTCCTATTGTGGCCTTACCCATTGCATGTGGCTCCACACACACCGTGCAGGCATAGGTGTTAGTGGTTCTAAAAATACCTTTCCAGCATCGACAATTGTGCTAAGAGTATGTGGTACAAGGAAGTCTGCAAGCATTGGGGTGGCAATACCGATATCGATGGAGTCGAAAAACGCTTGGAATTGACCAGAATTGGTCAGAATTGTGCTGGTGTGAGATTTATCTCATGTTCAACCTGTTCGCTTGTTGGTTTCAGCCAGCCCAAACCAGCCAACCAACAGTGTTTTCCTCTCAAAGCAAACTAGCACCAGCTAGCCCAAACCAGTCCAGAAACCAACCAGCGAACAAGCCAGTTGTGCTAGTCTATGTGGCAATACGAGGCATTTTGGTTGTTCTGATTATGAGCTTATAGTCCTCTCAGGTAAGTGCTTTTGGTGGTTAATGACAACTTTGTTGTGTGAATAACATGTGTGTTTTGGAGAAACATGTTTGATGTTAGGTCACCAAACATGAAGATGAAAATGTTCTCAAATGATGATGACAAAAAAATTAAGGATAAGCTGGCATGTGTGGCTAACGTATGCTTTGGATAATTAAGTGTAACATTAGGCCACCATACATGAAGGTGAAGACAACCTTAAGAGTTGATAACAAGACAATAAAGGACTCAAGATTGAAGATAAATATCAATCAAGAGTCAAGCAAAACAGTAGAGGACAAGGGCATAGATCTCAAAAGAGTCAAGTATTGCAAGTGAGGACTTAGGATTGAAGACCTTTCAAGAGTTAGGCATCGTAAATAAGGATATGAATGTGAGAAGCTCGACCAAATATTTAGTGTGCATGATGGTGCATTCTTGGTAAACAAATGGTTTAGGAAGCTTGGGTATGTAGTATGGAATCCAAAAAAACAAGTTTCACTTTGATAGAGTTCATATGGAGAAATTAGAAATGAAACTAAACACCTTGAGAAAAAGGAACACACCCGACAATTTAAAATTTGGGTTTATTACCACTAGAAAAGTATAAACTACTCTAGCAAAATGTGCACTTAAGGTTCTTCTAGTGTGCTCTAACTTATCCTTAACCCATAAAGAGTTTTGCAACCTAGAGTCAATCCTATTAACTAGCCTAAATCTAATATAGGAAGGTAAATGACACAAGCAAAGTACAAGCGGAAGATATAAATATGAGAAGTAAAGGGATAGTGATAGAGAGAGCACACATCTGGACACATGACGATATATATATCATGGTACCAGTTGCCAAATCACAATCCTTACTGCACATCCGAGTTCCACCAAGGTATGCTCCTAGTCACCAAGTCTCTTCTGGTCACGGTGTTAAATTCGCCATACAAGGCCTCAAGGCTAATATGTGTGTCACGCAGTCCCACCGCTACCAAACATAGAGATGTCAATGGGCCCCGTTCCCTGTTTCCCCGTGGAGAATTCCTTTATTAGGGCTTGTTTGGATACCCATGTATTGACCCCTAATCCATGTGTATTAGAGTAGTATGTTGTGGAATTAAACTAAATTCCACACCAAACCACTCCAATACACATGGATTGAGATGGATACATGGGCATCCAAACAAGGCAGACTAGGATGGGACAATTTTTACCTCCATGGGGATCTTAACAAGGAGAAATTGCCCCATATCGAGGGTGGCAGGGACGGGGATGGGAAACCATCCCCCATCCTTGTTCCCCGCAAGGCCCCACGCACATAGCTAGTGTACAGGTCCAAAATGTCAAGAACATCCCCATTGACATACCTAACCACATGACTCTTCCATTCTCCTTGAGTTGTGTTCACTATGGAGCTTCTCCACACAAGGGGTGGGGTCTCCTCATCCCGCACACTAATATGGCTTTGTTCCACATGAAGAACATAGGGTTGTCACCTCAAATCTCACCACGCCTTCATTGGAAGCTCACAACAACCTAAGGCGCTCTAGATCGCCACGGCAACACAACCCAATCACTCAAAGATCTCAAGTTCAAAGGCCTAAACCTCATAAGGATGCAATATAGTGTCTGTCCTAACCTTCAATGAAATTTAAAACACTTGAGAGTGTAAATGGATTGTAGAAACACTTGTTGTAACTTGTAACAGTCTTAGGGCACTCCAACACACTCAAACGACTAAAGCAACCTCATATATATATATATATAGCCACATCGCCCTTAACTAGCAGTTGAAAAAAGTTTGCTAGAAAAATATAAACATTGGGCAATCCACTGCCTTCAAAATATTCATCGTCGAATCAGGCGGTGCTACTAGTCGTTGAACTAGCCACAATTTTTCAACCACCGGATGGTCCAATATTGTCTTTTTCTTCAGTTGGGCTGTTTAGTGCATGCAATCTTTTCTGTCCACCTTCTCTAGTATGCATCGGATGATCTATTGTTGTGTACATGCTTTCGTTGGATTGTCTGGCGCACACCATTGCACAATGTCACATAGTGTCTAGGCCTCTAGACACCGCTTGCCTTCTTAAAAGCCCTAGTTTAGTTTTGGCTAATTGATGAAACCTAAGTACTAACCTATGTCATTAAGTGTGAATATGAGCTAGGTTGGTACATCCAAGCAATGGTGCTAGATGATGGTGATCAAGGTGATGGTGATAACCAAAAGAGACGATCAAGTGCTCCAATTTAGAAAAGAAGAAAAACAAAAACAAAAACCAAGTGTTGATCAAGGCAAAGGTATCAAATATGTTTTTGTTTTGGCACTCAAGACACCATAGAGGGTGTGAGTGTGTTTAGGATCGATAGTCGTACTATTAAGAGGGAAAAACCTTAGCTAAGCAGTTATCGAGTGCCACTAAGTGAAATGATTCTTGCATATGTATTAGGACCTAGTGTGCTAACAATTGACCCTTGAAAAATGCTTGGAAAAATGCTGACACATGTGCACATGGGCTATACACATTGTAGTTAGCAACTTAGAAGCAAGGGTGAAGTGTTTGAGAAGATAAAAAAAGAAAAGGAGGAGACTGTTAGGACCGGACCCTAGCTTTTGCCAGTGACCGAACCCTGACAAGTCGAGCCCGTTCAGTGTTTGGTCTATGGCTGAGGGGCTGACAAACGACCGGACCTAACATGGTCGAATGACCGGACCCAACGCTCAGGGTCTGGTTGTGCGGTGCTGTAACACCCTGTGTGTTTTCATCATGTTAAAACCCACTAAAAATTTGAACTTTTTAAAACTTTACAACAAATTAAATCCTGGACTATTTATTTTCCGCAAAACTGTTTTGAAAACATATTTTCGAAAATCGTGCATCAAAATCCACCATATGCATTTTTGGGTCATGTAGGATTTAATTGTAGCACTAGAGATATTTTCTAGGATTAGAAAATCGCTTCGTATTTAAATCATCTGAAAGTGCAATCAAGCTCTAATTATGGATTTTGGTGATAATGACCATGCAATTATAGAACTAATGAGATTTATCGAGATGACAAGCAGGGAATTCATGTTCGAGGATGCTACACGAAACGAAGGAGCCCCCAATTACAAATATAGATGGCTTCAAACTCAAAGGAGGTTTAAATTCTTTTATATTTTGAATTTGAGTATAGGAAAAGTCGTACTATAATTGGGGACACAATGCTTAAGCTAATATGTGCTACCAAGTGCTCAAACATACATATGCATCCTCAGATTCACAGCCAAGACAACCTAAACTTCACTCTTATCCTTGCTATTATCAAAGTGCCACTAGATGCTCTAACTCATTGCATATGCATTTAGGATCTAGTGGAGTGCTAACACCCTTGAAAATGTTTGTGAAAATATGCTAACACATGTGCACAAGGTGATACACTTGGTGGTTGGCACATTTGAGCAAGGGTGAAGAATATAGAGTTGAAAAGAAGTTAGTCACGCTGGTCACATAGTGATCGAACGTTGAGGTCCTGCATCCGATTAGTGGAAGCAGTGAAAATGCTGGCGTCGGTCTTCGACCGGACGTTGGGTCACTTAGTGACCGGACGTTGATGGGGTGCGTCTGGTCCTGCTGATGTAGTAGCACACTATGAAGAGGGTGACTGATCAAACACTGGGTGAGTCCGGTCAAGGGTGACCAAACGCGTCCGATCGTGAAAAATTGTCTTTGGATGCTTACTGGAAACGACCAGACGCTAAGGTCCTGTGTCCGGTCACTTCGAAGAAGCGTGTCCGGTCACAACTTAAATGTACTAATGACTGTTGAGATCGGGCGATCAGTGTTTGAAGCAAGGGCCACGTGGCGTGCATCGCGCGATCGGACGCTGTGGTCCAACGTCCGATCAATCTGATCGGCGCGTCTGATCGCCCTATTTTTTAGTGGACTGAGGAGCCAACGGCTCTATTTCGTGGGGGCATCTATTTAAGCCCCATGGCCAGCTCAAGCTCATACTCTTGGCCATTTGCATTGACATAGCAACCTTGTGAGCTTAGCCAAAACCCTCCCACTCATCTTCATCATTGATTCAACATCTTTGTGAGAGTGGGAGTGAATCCAAGTGCGTTGCTTGAGTGTTTGCATCTAGAGGCACTTGGTGTTCGTGTTTCGCTGTGGGATTTGCTTGTTACTCTTGGTGGTTGCTTCCACCTAGATGGCTTGGAGCAGCAAGGATCGTCGAGCGGAGGTTGGTGATTGTCTCCGGCTTCGATCGTGGTGATTGTGAGGGGTTCTTGACCTTTTCCCGGTGGAGAGCCAAAAGGTACTCTAGTGTATTGCTCATGGCTTGTGTGATCCTCATCTTATGTTGGTTGTGTGGCACCCTATTGAGGGTTTGACGTGTGATGCCAATTAGCGCGTGAACCTCCAAGTGAGTGAATCGCCACAACGAGGACTAGCTTGCCGGCAAGCAAGTGAATCTCGGTAAAAAATCATTGTGTCATCATTTGATTCCGAGGTGATTGGTCTTCATTGGTATTCATTCTTGTGATTGATTGGATCCTTCTCGACATGGCAGTATAACCATCTTGCTCACTCTCTCTACATTACCGCAAACTAGTTGTCAAGCTCTTTAGTGTAGCTAGTTGTGAGAGTTTGTTAGTTTGGTTAGTGTGGCTCTTTAGTTAGCCTTTTGAGAGCATACTAACTTGGTGTTGTGACATAGCTATTGTGTTGATAGAAACTATATAAACTAGAATTTGTGGTAGGTGGCTTGTAATTTTAGTAGGCTAGCGCAACACTCGCTTCGCCTTATAATTGTCTAACCGGTTTGCTAAGTGTTGTTGTAGAAATTTTTAATAGGTTATTCACCCCCCCTCTAGCCATTAGGACCTTTCAGCGTCGCTTGTGGAGCTTGCCAACTTGTATGGCAGCTCCGAAAGGTTTGTAACCATCTCTTGAAGCTAGTAAACTCACCCTGCATCTCAAGAGTTAAGTCTGTTGACTTGAGAATGAGGAAGGGGGGTTGGAAAGCTCTAAGCCTTAGTGGCTAACCTCAATGACGTGGAGCCAGGCAAGCCTTGGTGGCAAGCCAAACCACTGGGATAAATCATTGTGTCACTTGTGCTTGATTTACATTACTTGCATTTCATATTATTGGTTGAGGTGATTTCTAGGGTTTCTAGTCGATCTACTTGTGTGTGGTGTTCCTACAACTTCTAGCTCTTGATCTATGACTATCATACCTGTAGTAGGCTAAGAAATTTCTCTAATCTAAGTTTTCGTTCACTTATTTTGAACTGTGACTCAAAGTTATCTACAGGTGCGGTAGCACCGCTGTTCTGGTCTAGCAGTGCCATAGTCCGGCAGTGCCATAGGGTGAATTTGATAAAAGTTTGAGTGTTTATTTTGACAAACCTATTCACCCCCTCTAGGCCAACCAAAGATCCTACAAGTGGTATCAGAGTGGGTTACCTCATATACGCTTCACTACGTGAGGTATGGAGCTCAGAAGAGGAACTAGTGGCGTGAAGTGGGTAGATGTCGACATGGACAGCAACTAGCTGAGCGCATTGACAGCAAGCAACACCATGCTACCACATCTTGAGGCTACCGATGTCGAAAGAGCTCTTAATGAGAATGAGAGAAGAAGGAAGGAGGCAAGAAAGCTAAAAAGAGAAGCAAGAGAGAAGAAGGAGGAACAGTCGTTAGAGGACAAGAAGCAAAGAAAAGAAGAAAGAAGGCTCAAGCAAGAAGCAAGAAGAAAAAGAAGAGAAGCTAGGAAGAAGAAAGAAGAAGAAGAAAAGGCAACAAGTACATCATCAAGCATATCAAGTAGTTCTGAAGATGGAGATGATGATGAGTCATACCAAGTGTCGAAGGTGAACAAGGAGAAGAAAGGAAAGGGCAAGGCCGACAACAATAAATATGCCGCCATATCCTTTAACTATTCTTCTATTCCTATGACTAACCATGATAGGAGGTCTTTCATCAATGTGCCCATGGGAAAGTTACCTCATTTCAATGGGACTAACTTTGCCAAGTGGAAGCACTTGATGAGAGCCTATCTTATAGGTCTTCACCTCGACATTTGGGAGATTGTTTGCAATGGATTTGAGCCACCGGTTGATCTAAAGAACCCAACACTAGAAGAGATGAGAATCATTCACCTCAATGGTCAAGCCACAAGTGTGTTGCTTAGTGCCTTGGATGGTGATGAGTACAATAGAGTGATTGGAGTTGATGTTGCCAAGCAAATATGTGACACTTTGCACCTAGCACATGATGGGGTTGACAAAGTGAGAAAGGCAAGAATTGACTTGTTGATGTCAAAGCTCAACCGGTTTGTAATCTTGGATAGAGAGGGGTCACAAGAGATGTTTGATAGGTTGATGACAATGGTGGGCAAGATTAGAGGCTATGGTTGTGATGAGCTAGATGATCACAAAGTTGTCAAGATTATGTTGGAAGCTTATTCATCTAGAAATAAGACTATAGTCACTCTAATTAGAGACTAGAAGAAGTTTGAGTACTTCACACCAAATGATGTACTTGGGAGGATCTTGACCTTTGACATGCAAAGAGAAGAAGCAAATGAGAGAAAGAAACTTGGAGAATTGCAAGCAAAGCTAGAGGGTATCAAGATCAAAGATGTAGCTCTCAAGGCCAACAAATCAAGCAAGCAAGGCTATACAAGCAAGTCCAAGATCAACCAACAAGATTCAACTAGCAAGCCCAAAGCAAGCAAGCAAGTTCAAGAAAGAGTATAGACTACATCATCTTCAAGTAAAAGTGAAAATGATGATGATCAATATAAGAAGATTGATGAGGTTGCTCTCTTTATGAAGAGGTCTCACAAGGGGCTAAAAAAGCAAGGTGTCGGTGTAGAAAGTGACCAACAAGTAAATATTTGTAGTTTTATCGTACGTTGTGATCAAAGGTGGCCTAGCACTCAATGACACAGGGTTTATAATAGTCCAGGCAACGTGCCCTATGTCCAGTTTGAGTCGGTTGGTGACTTTATTCCTGAGCCCAGGTGCTCAAAGTTTGCAGTGGGGTTACAAACAAGAAGGAGAAAGATGGGGGTGTACAAGAGGTCTGGTTGGAAGGGCCGAGGGCGACAGGAACTCCGCTATGAGCTAAGTGTTCAAGCATGTGCTTGAGGTCCGAACCTGGTGGTTCTGTGGTTGTGAGCTAGTGAACTTGATCGATCTGGGTTAACTTGTATGAACTTGAATCAACTGCCTTTCTTGGGAGAGAGCGCATTCCCTTTTATAGATGAAGGGGATGGCCTTACAAGTGAGAGGGAGAGAGTTCGTATGCTTCTAAGTCTTGTTGCCCACGCTGGTGGGTACAGGATGATGGTAGGCGCCCACAACATTGTTGGATGTCAGATGCACGTGGGAGGTTACGTTGTTTTTTTTTCGGGTATGGCAGATGTCGGTACCTACAAATACTATTGATGCCTAGAGGCATGTGAGGAGTTTCACCATGTTCGTTTGGTACGATAAATCCCAATGCCCATAACACTGTCGATGCCTAGAGGCATGTGGGGGGCTTTACCTGATGAGGACATGACACCCATGCATATGACCATGTTTGGCACATGGTATGGAGGGGTAGGAGGCCAGCAAGGGTGTCCAAGTCAAGAAGGAGGCCCGAGGCTAATTCGGTTTGAGTCCCCAAGGTAGAGGCCCAAAGCAACTCAAGTTCGAGTCTGCCTCGGCCTCCAGGACCAGACTACCTTAAACTGGTCACCCATGACTCATCTGGACTCCGTTTTCGATGAATCCTATTGATTTTGAAGGGCTTTTGATGTGAGACCACTTGGATTGGTTTGCTTATCAAATTAGCTTTCCAACCATATGTGGATCGTTGAAAATGGAGTCTGGATGCGTCCTGGGTGACTAGTTTAAGGCAGACTAGTCCTAGAGGCCGAGGCAGACTCGAACTTGAGTTGCTTTGAGCCTCCACCTCAGGGACTCGAACCGAATTAGCCTCGGACCTCCTTCTTGACTTGGACACCCTTGCTGGCCTCCTACCCCTCCATACCATGTGCCAAACATGGTCATATGCATGGTGTCATAGTCCTCATCATCCTCTCCCTTCTTGACAAAAAGCCGTCCTCGATGTCGATTGTGCTTGAAACTGATGCTGCACAACATAAAGGAGAACGGGGTTGCGAAGACAAAGGAAACTGAAATAAGTGTGAGAAGGAATGTGACCATGTTTCCAAGAAATTTCAGCAAGCATGTAAACTCCATGATCCGAATGCACACGATTATGTCAACACTATCCTGCAAAAGATTAGAACTAACCAAAGACAATGTAGGAATAGATGGTCTAGCAGACATAGGTAGCCACCAACAATGCTCCCCTTCTTGGAAGTGAACTTGTTTCTTTGAGGAACATGAGAAAATATTTGTATTATTATGGCTGCCCTCTAAACTGATCATAACCTTGTACAACAAAAGAAAAATTCATATTACTACGAATGTATACTCGATGTATCATATATTGTCCCTTGTTGTTATATTTGCCAATAACATGATATGTGTATTTAGAAAACCAAGGCAAATTAGCATATTTAGAAAGGCTCTCCTTCAAACAATCTAGGTTACACAAAACATCAAATTCAATGTAACCCAAAGTATGTAAAGAAGACAACAGTTTGAACTCATCAAGTTTTATTAGCAATATGAATAACATGTTTATTTTCAGCACAAGTGACTGGTTCCAAAACATGTAAAACTGAAGCATCATCAACCTAATGCATCTTTATCACAAGGAACTTCAAGCAATTATCATGAGATAGAGATAAATCAAGAGAGGGTTCCACTAACAATTGCTCTATGATAGCATGGTTTGTGAAAAAATTTAGTACATTAAAACAATTCTCACCTTCCATGAGTGTAAGCACCATGGGCATTACCTGTGTTCTCAGCAGGAGTAATAGGTGCATTGTAAAGTGATGGTTCTAAATTTGCATATGAGGTTGTGAGCTCCTCATTTTCTTCCATGTCATCCTCTCGCTTATGTACATTATCCTATAGAAGGTTAGTCATAGCAAGAGGAATAACAACAAACTCTTCCTCTAAATGGTGCACCTCAACATATGAAGTCAAAATAGGAGTGGATTAACAAAGGTTTCTCGCATAAGGAGTTTCATATCATTCCAAGTTTGAGGTTTATCAGAAGGATCTCAAGACAACAACCAAATTGCAGATGAATGATTAATCTCATGAAGTTGGGGTCGCACAAACCAGCGTCCAAAATCTACCAGGGTGATACGACACCATCTTTTGGTCCGTTGGACCATGTATTATGTTTGGACCCATTAGGGGGCGCGCCCATGATAAGCGACGACCCTAAGACCTTTATAATCATATGCCGCCGCCGACATTAGGTTTTGGGTTTTGCTTAGATTAATTTGTCAAGAACAGTTTTCACCGTTCATCGGTTTGTGAGACCCCAACTTCATGAGATTAATCATTCATCTGCAATTTGGTTGCTGTCTTTCTTATTCTTGCTTGTGTTCTTCGTTGCGCAAGCAGGGATTAGCCTTCTTGGCAAGGTCAACCGGATTCGTGTCTCAGTTGATAACTAGAGGAGTTGTGGTGCTAAGATTATAGGGTTTGATCTTTCGATCTGAAGCCGGATCGGTGTGTCATTCTCTGCCACAACGATAGTTACCTCTACCTGACGAAAGATCGGGACCCCGTTCCCATTAAAAGCTATGTAAGGCAAATTAAAGGAACTAACTGCCCTTTTGTTTGGGTAGGGGGAATTTCACCATATGATAGTAAACAAAATAGGGAGGTGGTAGTGCATCCTCATGGAGCCCCCCCGAGCGACCTAGGCCAAAAAGTGTTCGGGTCGGGGTGCTCTTATCAAAGCAAACACTAAGTAAATAATGTAAGACTAAATTTTAGGGGAAGAAAAATCACATAGGTGTTCCAAGCGTTCGGTGAGAATGTCGTCGTTGTTGTCCTTTAGTTGGTAGGCATCCGGTCGGATCATCTCAACCTTTAGTCATCTGGACCCTTGCCCGCTATGCCCCCTTTCTCGGTCGCTGCTTCTTTGCCTTTTCTTCCTTTGGCCCATCGGCCTACCACAAAAGGTGCTTAAGGAGCTATTAGTCCTTGTAGAGGTGTTTGATGGGGTAGTCATGGTTGGTGCACGGGCTCTCCACGAGCTCATGGAAGTGGCCCGGAGGGTCCTACTAAGGCTGTGTGCCCGCATGGTCAGCCATGGCGACCAACGTGAAGTTGGCCGGTCGGCGGTGATCCTTTCTGTTCTTTTTCTCCTTTACATGGAGGGCCCCTCATCCTAATCCTGGTGCTTCGCCTTGCCTTTGCTTCGGCCTCCATTGGAGCACGGTGGGAGCGATGCTTGCTGGAGGTGTTGGACAAAGGTCTATGGTCCTAGACCATTAGGGCTAGGACTCCAGTCGCTACTGCATGTGTCTCAATTCAGCCCGAGGCGTGTGTATACAGGCGGTTGGTGTGGAGCGGTCATCAAGTCAAGACGAGGTGCTAATGTAGCCTCCTGTGCCGTGCTCAGTGGTTGTAGCGGTGATCGGATGGAGCGACCCATCTGCTGTGTCCCCATTCCCCTAGTGGGGAGCAAGGTCATGGGTCAGTGTCGTGAGACAAAGCTCTCCACTTGTTGAATGACGGTGGTCTCCACTAGTGCCCGGAGGTTCTAGTGGATTGCCTGTTCACGAGGGTCGTTCGGCTCGGACAGGCCGTGCAGAAACCTTGCCACGATGGCGATGTTCTGATTGCCCGAGCGAACTATGGGGGATCGTTCCCCCTATCAATGGTGTTGTGCTAGACCCGACAGGCGTGACCCTAGGTGCCGCTCGCTGGTCTACGCGCATGGGGCGTAGCGTGGTGTGCCGAGCATGCTAGCATAGTCGGTGGCTGGTGTTGCCACTGTTGTCGTGGTTCCTCGCCGTGCTCCTGTGCGAGCTTGGGGGTCTCCACATGAGGATCTAGAGGGGTGTGAGTTTATGAGGACTGTGTTACCACTGGTGGCTGTCCTAGAGCATCTATCATAGCGCACTCCCAGGATGGACGGTGGCTAGGTGCCACGTCACCGATGCTAGAGCTATCACTCTCGACATCGTCATCCATAAGGTCGAGGAAATAGGTGGGAGCATAGCTCGCCATCCCCATGAGTTCAGATGTGAGAGGGGGCGATGTCAGCATCCTTCGAAGCCCCTAGGTGTATGCGTTCATGGGAGACGCGAGGCCGTAGGAGAACCGGTCATATGGCGGTCGTGTTGGGGACAATAGGGTCCCTCCAGGTAATCAGCGGAAGATAGAGAATAGTAAGTAAATAACAATATGTATATTACTCATAGTGGGGTTTGAGTAGAGAGTTTGCTCGGATTGAAGCGCAGATGCTGCGTCCTCAAAGTCGTGTGTCCCGGAGTCGATGGAGGGCGCCCCTCCAACGAGTCCTGAAACGAGTGCCTCCTAGCGGAGGTATAGTACACCGAGCCGGTCGGCGATGAAGTCCAGGCTGTAACACCCTAGGTGTTTGTCCCTAGTTAAGCAATGGGTTTGAACTCAAACATGACATGTTAGGTGGTGATGAAGGTGTCAAGATCAAATCTAGAAGAGTGAGCTCCAACTTAAACTTGGACAACACACCTTTGCTTACATGTGGACCCTTGTTAAGATTATGCAAGAGTAATGTTAAACATACTTATTTCATGTACATTACATCAACATGCATCCATCTTGACCAGTGGAAAAGTTTCGTGAAGTTTGGAATCAGGAAGCCACTATGAAATGATAAGTTATAATCTATCTTGGATTGCTTTATTATGTGAATGGAATTATAGGTCATCAACCAAACCTTGCTACCTTTCCCAAATGACTCTAATTGAACTCTACAACAAAAGTCATGAAGGGTTCGTGTTGAGCTGAGGTCAAGAAAATGCCTTAATTGGTCTAAAAGCCTAATTCCAAGGTTAACAAGACTGCTGCTTTGACCAAGGTGAAGAATTGGTTCATGTACTAGATATGAAGTTTGACCTTTAATAAAGGTTGAAGTTTGAGTGGAGTAGAACAAACTTTGTTTTTGGACCAAGAGCCAGATCAATTTGGAACTAAGTCAAACAGAGGCTCAAAAATTGAATTAGCGGCTGCTTTTCAGACTTAGAAATATTCTAAGTCAGGAATTCATCGTCATCGGCAGTTGGCATGTCATGTTCTCAGTGTTTTTGTTAAGCAGCTTGACTTGACCCCAAAATAAAAGTTGAGTTTACATCTTGGAGAAGGACATACAAAAGGTTGGGATCAGCTTGACCATGTTTGGACAAAGTAATTGGAGCACAAGCAGAGCAAGGCTTAAACCTCATCAAGTCATTGACACTATCAACTTGGGGCTTGATTAACCGCTAATGGAGAGCTCTAATGACCATGGTTTCTAAATGAAAAATGAAGAGGAGTTTGCGGGCTTCAAACTTCATTTTAGGCCCAATGTCCAATTCGCATCCGAGATAGCCCAAATCGGCTCCCCACCTCACCCTCACCGTCGCCCGCCACCTATTCGGAAGTTTGCCTCAATGAATGTCACGTGTTGTGGATGTGGCCGCCATGCATCCCTGCTCTCTGCCATGTGCCTCCTATGCCCGATGTGGATGGGGAGAGCCCTGGCCGAGCTCTCCACTTCCTCCCTCACTCGCTCCCTTGACCTCTACTCTCTCCTCGCTCCGCTTCGCACCGGGATGCGCGACCGCCATGGCCGCCAATGCTGAGTGTCATGAGCGCGCGCGGATAGAGAGCCATGAGCATCCTCTGCCCTTGCCTCTAGCCCCAATGCCTTCCCCTACCAGCTCTGTCCCTTCCGCGCCACTTCTTCAGCTGGAACCGCCATCGCAGCGCTATCGTCGTTGGAGCCATGGCCGCCATGCCGCCTGCTCACATGGCCAATGGGCCTTGGGCCACTATGGGGCAAGCCAATGGCACCTGCGGGTGTGCGCAAGTCCCTCGGTGCTTCCCCGCCACTCGCCGCCACCTGTGAGCCCTCCTCGACCGGCCCCCAAGCTTCCTCTGCTCCAAAATCCCGCCAAGGACTGCACCCAAGAATTTGATAAAAGGGAGGGATCGATCTGCGAAGTTATGACTCGTTTGAATAATGCTCATGAGGACCTCTTCGCTTGAGTTTAATTGGTGTTTAATGCAGGGTCCCCGATGCAAGATTTACATTCCTTTTCTTTTGATTTTGGCATATTTGGATTATCAACTTTAAAAACTCATAGTAATTAGTAGAAAAATCGTAAAATAGTAAATGAGGACTTTTTGGAATCCTTGTGAAATTATCTATGCAGTAGATCTATAATATGGCATGTTTTAGTTAAATATTTGGCTGTAAAAATAGATTTATGCAGTTAGGTTCTTAATACTAGTTATGTCTTGTCTTTTTCATAACTGTAGTTGTGTTGCTCAAATAAATGTGAAATTTTTATGGAGTGTTACTCAGGTGATGGTTGATGTCTGGTAAAAATTTAGGAGTTTAGGCTTTATAGTTTAAGAGCTATAAAAATAACAAATGCCCTGTGTTGCTTTGCTCCTATTCTAAATAGTCCTACATGTTTGAATTAATTGGCTCAGTTAAGTTATGAATCATGACTTTATGATAATACATGAGTTGTAGTACTTTTCTTAAGCTTTTGAAAAAGCTAAATAGAATAATTTTTGGTTAAGTAGATCTGAGTTATAGTTGCTTAAATCTCTATGGCTGTTTCTGCCCAAATCTAGATAGGTTGCCTTGTTGGTACCGTGGGGCCTTTTTAATAGTAGAATTAGCTTTAGGTGTTTACAACAAAGTTGTCTAAAATTTTCTAAGCTTTCAAAAAAATATAGAATCACATTTATTAGACATACATAACTCTAGTTATAGCTGTTTAAAGTGACATGTCATATTCTGTCCATGTTTTAGATAGAAATGCATTCAGTGGAGTAATTGACCCTGTTAGCTTTAGAATCATCTAATGATGAGAATAAAAAAGTTGTAGGTAACTTCCTAAGCTTTTCAAAAAGTTATGATTCATGTCTGTAGGAGGTCTAGAACTCCAGTTATGCTTCTCTAAAGTTCCTATCAGTTTTCTAGTACCACTACTGTTTGGGCTGCATGTGCAGTTTTGCTTGTGCAATTATTTTCGTGGTGTAAATGATGTTTGCTGTAGTTGTAGTGAGTACCAAAGTTGTAGATAATTTCTTAATATAGCTTGCTGATATAATTTCATGACCATAGGCCTGATAATTTAGGAGCTATAGATTGTACTAAGTTCATTGTCAGGTTTTTTATGCTCTCTGTATAGATCTGAATGATTGTGTTGTTTGACCCAACTAAGCTTTGAATCATGTCTTGGAGATAACATAAGAAGTGTAGTGATTTTTATGATCTTTCCAAATTGTTAAAGATCACTCCTTTTGGTGGTCTAAATCTCTAGTTATAAGCTTGTGAAGTCGATATGGCAAAATCTGTCCAAGTCTGGACAAAGGTGCTCAATTGTGCTTGACTTGACCTTGTTAATTGTGGAATCACCTTATGATGATAATAAACATGTTTTAGATAATTTAATAATCTTTCTATAAAGTTAAGGTTCATGCTTATTTGATGTTTGTAACTCCAGTTATACATGTTTGAAAGTACTACTACTTTTCTGTCCTAGTTCTGTGCCAATCTGAAACATTGGCATGTTTGACCTGGTTAGCCATGGAATAAGCTGTTGGTGATAATAACAATATTGTAGGCAATTTCATTAGCTTTCTAGAAAGTCTAGGATCACCTTCTTTGGATGTCTGGATCTCCAGTTATGGATAAAACAAATGATTGATGTGCTGCTGTCTAGATTTCTATACATGTGCTCGGTGATTGCTATAGCTTAGCTTGCTCTTGTTTTGGCTAAACATGTTGGTTAGTTCTTGATCAATGCATGGGTGCAATATCTGAACTTAAGTTCACTTGTGTGCCATGCCTAATATGCTTGCTATCCCTCTATATTAGGTTGTGTGATGTTTAGTTAAATAACTCTAGGTGCCTATGTTTTGCATGATCTTATGTTTGCCTTGAATGCTATTATATGATGCATCTCATATTACCATTCTTCATATTCATGCACTTTGCACCTTTCATCTCATCTAGGTACACTAGATGCACCACATGAAGGACATGATGTTGGAGCCAAACCCAAAGACGGTGTATGGTGGACCTATCCCGAAGATGGAAGGACTGGACAAGTGCTAGGATGGGAGATACTCACCAAGCGAGTGTCATCTAACAAACACTGACTTAGTGTTGGATCACATGCAAGCCCCGAAGCATTCTAAGCCTCCTATGTTTTTACAAATATCAATTGAGTTCTTTATATTTGATGCATTAGGTTATAAGAGTTGATTGGAACCACTTGATGCATAGAACTACCTTGTCTAGAAATATACACCTTTAACCCTATGTAGGTCCATGATTGAATATATGCTTAGCCATGCTTAGACTAGTAGAAGTCAGGTGATTTCCTATCATCTGCGAGATATAGGTGGATACTGAAGCACAAGTTGGCTATATTTGCTATCGTGGAAAAGAATCATGGGGTAATGTAAATGGAGACCGGGTGGGATGTTGATAGAGAAGCAACAAGACATGGAGGTCTTGGGTGTGAATCTATCCCTGTCTATGTCGATTAAGGACCATACCATTGTTGGCACTGTTTGACAAGATTGAATGCATGCCTATCACTTAGCTGGCTGGATAACTTGTTTCGACCGTGAAGCCAAGTAGCTCAACTCAGGTCAGGCCTCGTTCTATTGTGCGCCCTCTGCAGGGAGTGAATCCATAGACCATGGGCAAGCATGACCTGAGCGACCTGGTCCGGGACCGTGGGTAGGCATGGATTGAGCGACCTAGCTACTGTCAGTCCTTGATTGTGCGGCGCTGCACGAACCCACAAAATGTGTACCTGAGTTGTACCAAAGGTGACTAAGACCACCTTGGCGTAGGTATGTCTAGGTTTGTGTTAGGAATAAATTCCTAGCTGGTTGAAATCGATTCAAATCACCATCTCTCTCGGACATTGAGACACTTGGCTAGTACCAACATCGTAGTAACTGTATTATGGAATGTGATGGTTTGGACAAACATGGAATTACTATACCTGGCTATGGTTACTATTGTATGCTCTTAAATGATATATCACATGTTTGGCATAGGATAGTTGCTAATCTAGAAATGAATAGCTATAATTAACTTGACGATGGAACTATAATTGTATAATTGAGTTAACAGCTTTTTTTATGCAAAATGGTGTCAAGCTACCTCCACCTATAAAGCCCTAGCATACTCCTTGGTGTCACTTTATTTATGGTTTATGACGGAGTAAGTCTAGCTAAGTACATTTGAGTACTCAGGGTTTATCCCACCATATTGTAGGTGAAGTTCTTGGCCTGCTAAAGATGGTGGCTAACCACCTGGTGGGCTCAGTGACTCTACATTTATTTCTCATCTATATACTTTTATCTGAGGATGTCACTTATGCTAGCAATGTATTTGGAAATTATATTAATGTAATCATTTGAAAGCTATGTTGTTTTCACTAATCGGTTTTGAACCCAAACTGGTACTATTATTTGTGAACCCATTTATAATATTATCTCCACTGCAACTCTACGTATGTGATGTGTATTTGCTTAATCACACTGATCTTGGTTGTGATGTTGATTTACTGAGGTCCTTCATGACACTCGGCGGACTATCAGGTTTATATAAGCAAAAGTATGCAGCGTGTCAATGTGTAAGCGGGGACAACCATACTTGATCTTGTATAAATTGTGCTGGTTCTATCACACAAGCTTCTGAGGAGGAAGGCCTAGGATGGCTCGAAGATGGGTGGAACCCACATCCCAACAGGTGGAGAGCGTGGGAAACTCCAGTGAGCCGAAGTGAATCGAATTGCCAGAGCCCTGCCACAGCGAGGGTGGCGGAAAAGTGAGCCATCCGATGACCAAAAAAGTGTTGAAGTACAGCAGTCTTCCCACATGGACTGATGCCTACTATCAGTGCAGAAAGTGACCAACAAGTAAATATTTGTAGTTTTGTCCGTACGTTGTGATTGGAGGTGGCCTAGCACTCAATGATATAGGGTTTATATTGGTTCAGGCAATGTGCCCTACGTCCAATTTGAGTCAGTCGGTGACTTTATTCCTGAGCCTAGGTGCTCAAAGTTTGCATTGGGGTTATAAACAAGAAGGAGAAAGATGGGGTGCATGAGAGGTCCGGTCGGCTCTGGTCGGAAGGGCTAAGAGCAACATGAGCTCCTCTATGAGCTAAGTGTTCAAGCGTGTGCTTGAGGTCTGAACCTGGCGGTTCTGTGGTTGTGAGCAAGTAACTTGATCGATCTAGATTAACTGACTTTCTTGGGAGAGAGTGCATCCCCTTTTATAGATGAAGGGGAGGGCTTTACAAGTGAGAGGGAGAGAGTACGTATGCTTCTAAACCTTGTTGCCCATGCCGGTAGGTACATGATGATGGTAGGCACCAACAACACTGTTGGATGTCGAAAGCACGTGGGAGGTTACGTCGTCTTGTTTAGGTATGGCAGATGTCGGTATCTGCTATACTATTGATGCCTAGAGGCATGTGAGGGGTTTCACCATGTTCACTCGATACGGTAAATGTCGACGCCCACAACACTATCGATGCCTAGAGGCATGTGGGGGGCCTTACCATATGGGAGTTAATGGCGCCCATAATACTATAGAGGAAAATATCGGCGTCTACAACACTATTTGTGTCAGGGCAGTTATAGAGTACTATTCCTATAGGTGTACAGGGTATGGTCCCTGGTATCATGGTTTGACTTGTGCGATTTGCCTTGCTTTTCTCTGTTTGTTCCCTGGTCCTTTCCGGGTGGGCGTCCCCGATTGGTTGGTCCCAGTCGGCTCTGGTTGCAGCAGTTGGAGAAGAGCAGTGAGAAGGGTCTTTGCGTACCCCGATCGGAGATGTGGGGTCAGAGTCGGAAGTAGTGCTCTTTCTAGGCCTTCCGGTCAGAGAGGCCATCTAAAGGCGGGCTTGAGACCAAAGCGAGCGCTCCGGTCAGAGAGGTGGACTGAAGTCAGAAAGTAGGTGATGTTCCTCCTCAGCCAGGGCCTTCTAGTCAGTGATTGGATCACCCTTCTGGCCTATTGTTCTGATACTTGGGCTAGCCCAAGAGTTGCGTGTTGTCTGCTTGGGCCGAGGCTTATGCGGGGAAGCCAGTCCGCGAGGGACCCTAGGGTTTATGAACCTGACACTTGGTGTTGACGGTACTTAACATTCATCACAAACCATCAATATACCTTACATAAATGACTAAAATGGATCACCAACATAGACTTAGGGGTTTAAACTGATAATTTCCATGAGTTTTGGTGAATCTATGTTTTCAGTAGAATTTAATCAGAAAAATCAGTCAAGGAGTACCTATTCAGTCAAAGGAAATCACAGTTTATCCATGATAGTACCTATGTGGGAAGACTCTAGAAGAAAAATCATTGAAGCACACCACAAGACTCTAACATGTGGGGAGGACCTAGCCCCACCTATAGGTCGGCCTGGCCTATGGGCCCCACCTGGTAGCCTCTCCTGCCTATGTCGGTTCTCCACCGCCTCAAGAATCACATTTACGCCATTCTTTTAAGTCAGTTTGATCCAAGGGTTCAGGATGCTTGAAGGCTCCTATATATACCTGCCTATACCCCCTTCTTTAGGGCATTCATTGATCCTGAGAGCCCGAAGGCTAGAAACCCTAATTTATATTTCTACCAGGATCAGAGCTAACAATCAAGAGAAGATTAGTCCTCAATAGGATCCAGTCTTGTATTAGAGATAGAGAGATAGAGTGTGAAGGAAGAGTTTGGAGGAAGTGTTGGCCTGTCAGTGCTCTCTCTCTATGGCTTTACCCTGGTAGAATTAAGTTCTTAAGCTTGCTTCTGAGATTTCTCTGGTAATCAACTTCTAATTCAAGTAAGCATCTTGTTTATATTGTTCTTTAGGTTTGCAACTCGCTTTGAGTACTTTAATCCTTGTAGCTCCTGGGTTAAAGTAGTATTCATAGTGTAAGTGTGGTGCTTAGACTCGGTTACTCATGAATGTACCCTAATTTCCGCATCGGTGTAGCTCATGAGGGTGACTCTTATAGCCTCGTTGAATCCTTTGTAGTCTACCTCCTATTTGTAGGCCTAGCAGGACCTTGTTACTATAGGAAACATACTTTTCCTGTGTTTTCTGTAGTAATATGCCCATAATTGAATAATAGAAAACATAGCTTACCAAAGTTAGAACTAGAAGACCTTTGCAATCTCTTTTATACTCCTATTATCTAATCCTTGTTGCAAAGTTGGGTTAAGCTAGATTTAGTTATTCTCACACACATTTCCTTGAGTTTGATATAAAACTAGGATACTTCCGGTGAAGTGCTACATTGGTATAATATGTGTGTGCTTGCTGATTATTCTATGTGCGTTAATATATACCAACAAGCATTTCTGGCGCTGTTGCTAGGGAAATAGTTGCTGAGTTAACTTCAAACCTAGCTTAACCTTGTATCATTATTTTTTTATTCTTTTCACTATGGATTTAGAATCCATCCCTATTCACCAATATGTTGCACCTACTGAGCACACGCCTAGAGCCACCTAGAATCTTCAAAACCTATCCTTACACCTGGCTATGAGCTAGCGCCCGTGTTTAATCGACATGGTCCGGGATCAATCTTTTTCGGACTGAAGATGATGAAAATCCATACTCCTACCTAAGTGAGTTTGAGCAAACCTATGCATGCTTACACATTGCAGGCATGTCAGATGAAACTTTACGATGGAAGCTTTTTCCTTTCTCTTAGAAGGGAAGAGCTAAACATTGGTACAAGCAAACCATAGGGAGTAACAAGGAGATTGGGAAGCTTTGTGTTCTAGCTTTTGCTTGCAATTCTTTTCCATCTCTAGAGTAGTCAGCCTTCGTTCAGAGGTTCTAACTTTTAAACAAGAAGAAAAAGGAATCTCTAGGTATGTCATGGGATCATTTTAATGCTCTCATTAATATTGGCCCTGACCTTACCATTCAAGACCCCATTCTTCTTCAACACTTTTATATGGGTCTTGATAGGAAAACCTCAAAGTATCTTGACAAAGCCTTAGGAGGATCATTCTTGCATGTCTCCTGTTAATTCGGGGAGAAGCATTCTTACTAAAATCCTAGAGAACACCCCTGAAGAAGTAGAAAAGAAGCCATTAGAGGAGGAACCCTAAATAGCTGAACCAGAACTTTTGCCTAACCCATCACCAAGCTTCAGCTATCCCAAATCCTGAACCACCAAAAAAGGAGGAAACTCTAATTTTGGATTTTATGCTTAAATTCAAGGATGAACTTTTTGATGAATACAGAAATACCTCGAATGATCATACCATGAGGAGACCCTAGAAGCCTAGGAAATCATCATCTCATGGAGAAATCATAGACCCTTGTGAGGAGGCTTTCCTTAAAAATACTACGAAAGAGCTAGTGTCCATTATAAGCAATGAGTGGTTAGAAGAATCAGAGCTTTCCTCTGATGTGATTTGTCTAGATTCACCTTCTATCCATTCATTGTCAAATTAACAAAGATCCTTTTGATGCTCTTTACAATCCATTTGTGGGTGTTAATATCATGTCTGCATCTTTTGCTCATGATTTATTGAAAGACATGCCATTAACCCTAACAACAAAATTGTTAAAAAGTCTTTTAGGACACATTCTCCCAAGTCTGGGGATACTATATGTCCTCCCTATCTAGGTACAAGGAACCATGGTTCATTTGAGCTTTTATATCTATGATAACATAGAGTTCGACCTGTTGATAGGACAACCAAGTGAAAGACTTATCTAAGAAGGACAAATAGGGAAATTGAAAATTAGTCTCAAGGAAAAACTTTAAAGTTTCTATACCCATTACTCATTCTCTAAATGCTGAGACTAAGCCGATTCCCAAGCAAGACATAATGGAAGAGGTTAAGGTTGCATCTCTTGATGACTTGATCGAACCCAACCTTAAAGATGATGCCCAGTTCTTCATCGAAGAAGAAGACTGAAAATCCTACAGAGCCTGAACCTCTAGATGAATTACTAGAACCACCTGAGCCCTCTATTGATTTTGAATCTTGCCTTCTAGCCTTAGGTATGCTTTTCTCAATAATGATCAGGATTCTCCCGTGATCATAAGTGATAAACTCTCTCAATAAGAATCCCTCTGCTTGATAACTGTCTTACAAAAGCATCGCTCTGCTTTTGTCTACTCGCTCTAAGACCTTAAGGGAATTAGCCCTACTCTTTGCACCCATCACATCCCTACAGACCCAGAATCTATACCTTCTAGAGAGCCACAACAGTAGGCTTAATAATGCTGACGAGAGAGATTGTTAAGAAAGAGGTTTTGAAACTCCTACACGCCTGAGATCATCTATCATGTTCCATATAGTGAGTGGGTAAGCCCTATTCAAGTTGTGCCTAAAAAGAGAGGCATGACTGTTGCTAAAAATGAAAAGAATGAATTAATCTCCCAATGAACCTGTTATAGGATGGTGGATGTGTATTAATTACTGAAAACATAACAAGACAACAAGGAACTATTCATTTTCTATTGCCCTTCATTGATGAAATAGTTGGAGCAACTGGTAAATCACTCTTTCATCTGTTTCCTTGATGGGTATTCAGGTTATCTCTAGATACCAATCCATCCAGATGACCAAAGCAAAACTACCTTTACATGTCCATATGGAACTTATGCTTATCATAGAATATCTTTTGGACTATGTAATGCTTCAGCTTCTTTTCAAAGATGCATGATGTCTATATTTTTTGATATGATTGAAGAAATCATGGAAGTTTTCATGGATGATTTTTCTATTTATGAAAAAACTATTGATGATTGTCTTGAAAATTTAGACAAGGTTTTGCAAAGATGTGAGGAAAAGCACTTAGTCCTTAATTGGGAAAATGTCATTTTGTGGTTAGAGAAGGCATAGTGCTTGGACACTTGGTGTCCGAACTGAGGGATTGAGGTAGATAGAGCTAAATTGAAGTAATTGAACAATTACCTCCTCCCTGTCAATATCAGAGGGATCCACTAGTTTTCTTGGTTATGCGGGATTTTACCGCTGCTTTATAAAAGATTTTTCACATATTGCTAGACCATTAACAAATCTTTTGGCCAAGGATGTTCCCTTTGAATTTGATGATGCATGTTTAAAATCTTTTGAAATTATGTGTGATGCTAGTGATTATGTTGTGGGGGTAGTTTTGGGTCAAACAAAAGATAAGAAGCATTATGCAATTGCTTATGATAGTAAAACACTGACAGGACCTCAACTTAATTATGCAACAACTGAAAAAAAACTACTGGCTATTATTTTTGCTATTGATAAGTTTAGATCTTACTTAGTAGGAGCAAAGGTGATTATTTATACTGATCATGCTGCTTTAAAATACCTACTCACTAAGGAAGATGCTAAAGCCACGACTTATAAGATTGATTTTGCTTCTCTAAGAATTTGACTTAGAAATAAAAGATAAAAAGGAAGTAGAAAATTCTGTTGTCGATCAATTGTCCAGGATGTAGTTTGAAAATCCATAGGAATTGCCCATCAATGATTCAGCTTTGGGACGACATGCTCTTCAAGATCACAAAGTCTGACCCTTGGTACGGGAATATTGTTAATTTTATGAGTTGCAGGTATGTACCACTAGGGGAGAACAAAAGGAAGCTCATCTATGAAAGTTGTCTCCACATATGAAATGAGTCATACCTCTTTAAAGTCTGCTCCGACAGCCTACTCAGAAGGTGTGTACCAGCAGAAGAAGGCATCAAGATCATTGAACTAATGCCACTCACCACCATACAAAGGACATTATGGTGCATTCCACACTCATTCGAAGATCTAGCAAAGTTGATTCTTTTGGCCAATCATGTATGAAGACACGAGGGACTTTGTTCGGAGGTGTGGATCATGTCAGAGGCATGGAAACATTAATTCAAGAAATGCCATGCCACTCACCAACATCCTCTAGATTGAGCTCTTCGATATCTGGGGAATTGACTACATGGGACTATTTCCAAAGTCAAAGAACTATGAATATATCTTGGTGGTAGTTGACTATGTCTCCAAATGGGTTGAAGTCATGCCACAGTAGAGCTGCTAATGCTGAAGAACTCCAAGAAGATGTTTGAAGAGACAATATTTCCACGATTCGGAGTTCTAGAGAATGGTGATTAGTGATGGAAGCACTCACTTCACTGACAAGAACTTTTACATGTACTTGTTAAGACATGGGATCCGTCATAGCATCGCTACTCCATATCACCCTTAGACAAGTGGCCAAATAGAAACATCGAACAAACAAATCAAGAATATTTTGCAGAAGATGGTCAACGAGATGGGGACTGCATGGAAGGATAGACTACCTAATGCATTATGGGCTTACAGAACAACCTATAAAACACCATTGGGGATGTCAGCCATACCAACTTGTCTACGGGAAGACCTGTCATCTACCTATTGAACTAGAATTCAAGGCTCACTAGGCTATCAAACTGATGGAACATGGACTTTAAAGCCATAGGAACTAGGAGGAAGATGCAACTCTCTGAACTTGATGAATGGCATGAAAAAACATATCACAACTGCCAAAATATACAAAGAGAGAACAAAGAGATCGCATGATAAGAGGATCAAGAAGGAGTTTACCCCTAGAGATAAGGTATTACTTTTTAATTCCAAGGTTAAATTATTCAGGGCACGGAAAACTTTGGAGCAAATGGGAAGGATCATTCAAGGTTATAAGCATCTCATCGCATGGAGCGGTAACACTTCAAAATGACTGAAAGTACGTTATTCAAGGTAAATGGTCACTACCTCAAGATCTTTCTAGAACCTAAAAAACCACCTGATGATTTGGATGAGGTAGATTTTATTATTTTTCCATAGATTTAACACCTCTGCCCTCCATCTTATGATTCATAACATAGTAATATATTTTTTGGGATTAGATAAATATTAGAAACCATCGTGCAAAAAATCTCTGTGAGGTGGTGACATGTGGGGCCAGCTAGCTCCACCTATAGGCTAGTCAGCCCACCTGTCTGTCTCCTCACCCCCACTCGATTATCTCGCGAACCTTCCAAAGATTTCTCGCAAGAATATCTAATTTTTCGATGCCATTTGGGTTTTCATCGTTATGAAACCTCTAATAGATAGATCTTGGCCCCTGCTACAAGTTTTTCCCCCTATATAAATGAGCCCCTACTTGCCTTCATAACCATTCCAACAAAGCCTTCCATCTCTAGCTGCACACAAGCTCTCCTCCTCTCAAGTTCCAATGGCCAGTAGAGAGGTCATCCCCAACGGAGTTGAAGAAGCCATACCACTAATCATCATCCCACCATGAGAAGTAGCTCCTATTCCCTCCAACCAATCCTACTTTGCCCAAGCCATCCATCATTCGGTGATTGCTCCGCCACTGCCGCGTCTACTTCTCCAGGGCAAGCCACGCCAGTCGGAGGCGCCAAAGATCAAGGTCCCGAAGGAGATCAGCCACCTTCCTCCAAGGCCAAACAAGATGCTGACCAGGGTGAAGAACAACAAGTTTGGAGATGTCACATGTGGTAAATACAAGTCAGTCTTGCCTTGTTTGACCATAGATGGTGTTTGTGCTGCTCCTAAGCAAGTCAAGGTCATGCCGCCAAAGGAGAAGAAGAAGAGGGTGCCACCCTCTGCCCTAGAGAATGAGGAGAAACATCAATGCTAACCATTGCTATAGTGTAGGACAAGATCAAGGCCCTCACCGAGTATACTCATGCTCTACAACATAGGATTGATAAAGAGCACATCCATAGTAGGAACTTAGAATATGAGCTTACTATATTAAGCCGCTATGTCGTCAACCAGGACAAGTTTAAGAATAAGAGTTAGGTTGATTGATAAGGCACAATTAGGTCAATTTTTAGGTTGTTTGCTTAGCTCAGTGGTTAGGTTGGTTGAAATTTGTGCTAGCTAGTTGAAAGTTTGTGTTTAGTTGGATAATGTAATAAAGTGCCTTATCAATGAAATCTTATTGCTACTACCTACTCTCTATTCTTTTGTATATGCGTTTGTCTCCACTGTTGTGCATGAAGGAAAATAGGAAACAAGTGTGGGGGAAGCATACCGTGACAACGAAACAAGATTTGATCATGAAAATCATGAAATTTAGAAAGCAATGGACCAAATACCACGCTCGCCAAAGTTGAACCAAAATGGGTCTGAGAATGGGCCACTCGGCCACCTACATGGGCTAGCCGCCTCACCTCGCGCTTCGTCCTCGGTCAGGTTTGAGTCCAATATGTTCTATTTTCACCTATCTCACTTTTGTTTCAAACCGAATTGAAGATCCTTTGATAAAACAACTTTAAAATCTGAGGAAAGATTATTTCACTCATGACTAATGGATAGATTCACATTACACTCTTCCTAGAAGTCTTGCTACTATTGGGAACTTATTAATAGGGACCCATATTACTTATGTTGTTGTGGAATGAGATATAATAGAATAATGAGAACTTGATTCTTGATGTCTTGTTATTGGAGAATTTTATTTCAAAAAGTAAAAGAACAGCTACACCTTTCCTTTGTGGTAAACAATGTCCTACAATAGCCAAATATGATAGACTAGGAAACCTTATACATATACTACATGTCATTGTATTGAGTTTGGTCAAACCTTGTGACCCTTGTTGAGAAATTTATCATGCTTTCAAGATCAAGATCACATACACTCCACATATATCTGCTACTCCTATACTAGGGGTACGTAAAAACATGTTTTCATCCACCCAAAAATGTTCTACTCCTACACTAGGAATAGACACAAAAATATGATTGTTAGGATAAATGCTCCAAGTTCATGTAAATATCTCTCTTAAAAAGTTTCAATCGTAGAAAAAGAGGCATGGCTATGCAAAAGTTATTCATAAAAGAAAAAAAGAATTGAAAAAATAGACAAGTGTCCAAGATATTTAAAACAATGGGTACTTTGATGCCCACCTAAAAAAGAAGAAGAACAAGATAGCCCATGTTCTCTTGCAAGTGTTCCACGTTCTAAACAAGGGAGATATATTTCAAGGAGCATAGTATAATTAGGTTAGCTACCATATCCATATCCACACTATCGGTGTTTCGAACAAACACCGGCTAGTAAATTTATAATTGTTGCACGTTAGTCTTGGATGGTGTACTAAAGGACACAAGGTTTATACTAGTTTAGGCAGAATGTCCCTACGCCCAGTTTGCTACTGCTCGTGTTATTAGTACCAAAAAAGGTTCATAGTAGGGGGTACAAATGGTCGAGAGAGAGACAGGTCCCATGTCTCTGATGAAAAGTTGAAAGGATGCCAAGAGCTCGGTTGCTTCTTGGCTGTGTGTTGTGTCAAATTGATCCATCAAAAGTTGGTCCCCTTAGTGGGGTGCCCTGCCCTCCCTTTTATAGACCAAGGGGGTTGCATGCATTATAGATGGGAGAAAGAGGAAAAAACCAAAGGCAGAGAAGGTCCTTCAAAGGAGCCAGGTCTTCCTTTTCCCCTGTACCTGCCCTACTAACATGGTAGACCATGTTAGGGATGGCGTGTTCACTGATCCTTATAGGGCCATGCCCTAGCCTCCTTCAGCAAGTGGGTGCATCCCATCCTACACTAGCGGATGGTGTGGTGTGCTAGAGAGCCGAGCTATGACCCTTTGGGGAGTAGACAGGGAAGTGACCATGCGTCCGCCACTATAGGTGATGTGAGTTCTGTCTTGGATCATAGTGGTCCTCATATGCTTGTGTTAGTATCCATGTCCGAGGGCTGATGGCGGTGCCTACAACACTGTGGGACAAAAGTCGGCGCCTACAACACTGTTCGAGCTCTGTCAGGTTAGAAAGGGCCTAAAGTGCCTATCCCATCGTATCCTAACAGTACCTTCCTATAGGCATGTAGGGCATGGCCCTCAGTACTACGGTTGACTCGAATGTCCTATCATACCCTGTGCTCGTCTTGATGAAGGAGCAGGGTGCAGTCATCGAGCGAGGCGGAGCTTGCCCTCAGCCATCGGGCGGGGCAGAGCTAGCCCTTAGACGTCGGGCGAGACAGAGCCTGCCCTCAGCCATCGGGCGAGGTGAAGCCTACCCTCAGCCGTCAGGCGAGGCGGAGCCTGCCCTGAGCCATCGGGCGAGGCGGAGCCTGCCCTCAGCCATCGGGTGAGGCAGAGTCTGCCCTCTAACATCGGGCGAGCCTACCCTTAGCAGTCGGGTGAGGCAGAGCCTTAGCCCTTGGGGGTCGGGCGAGGCAGAACCAATCTTCCGTCATTCGGGCAAGGAGTGTAGTAGTGTCCCTATCTAACTAGAAGCGTTAATGTTCGATGGTTATTAATTCCACCTCATTGGGTACCCCGGTATTAGGTCCAAGATAGTAGCCTCCGAGCCCTCAGGTGATTCAAGTAGAATCACCCGGGGGGTATTTCGATTTGCTAGAGGGTGCGCGCGAGCGCACCCGATGATTTAGCCCTTGAGCCCCTGGTTGATTCGGGCAGAATTGCTCGGGGGGTATTTTGATTCTCCAGAGGGTGCGCGCGAGCGCACCCAATGGGTGTAGCCCCCGAGCTCCTAGGTGATTCGGATAGAATCGCCCAAGGGGTATTTTGATTCGCTAGAGGGTGCGCGCGAGCGCACCCGTCGGGTGTAGCCCCCGAGCCCCAGGTGATTCGGATAAAATCGCCCAGGGGGGGTAATTTTGGACCCTTCGCGGGTATGGCTGTGAGATTTGGTTTTTGTCAACTAGATGGTTTAAAGGAAACCCTGGTATCCCATTCGTAGGGATTCATCTAGGGTTAGCCCGATTGGGACTTGATTTTGCATCGAGGTTTCCTTGAGGCTTGTGTGCCTGAGTCCTAGCCGCTCGTGGGCCCATCCCTCATTGGGACAGCTGTTGAGACTGTTGGGCCGGCCCTTGACCTCCTAGGCCCAAGCGGACTAGAGAAAAGCTATTTGACCCATATCCCCTCTATGGGAAAAGAGTCCTGGTCTGCCTGGGGAAGGAGAAACGTCCAACGCGATTTTGGTGGGAAAGGATAGGGATTGTGGGCACATATCCCACGATGTGATGTGGTGGTGTATCATGGTAGGCTCGGAGACCTAGGCAGGTGGTTGCTCTTCTCGCATCCATCACCCCTATAAAACCAAAGGGTTCGCCCCCCGGGTTTCGTACTTTGCCTCCTCGCCTTCGCATCGACAACCTCCACCACCAATCGCCTGAGCCTCCCGCACTTGCATTGCAGCCGCCATCAAGCTCATAGCCGCATCACAACCACCGTTAAACTCACATCCACCCCCTTCCAATTGTTTCAATGGAGCCGTGGTGCAGATCCAACATCACCCCTTAACGCCTGGAGGGCCTCGTTCACCGTGGCCTCCTTCGCTCGCTGACTGCCACCGAGGAGTGGCGGCTGCCCAGTGATGAGGACGAGTCATCACTGCTCGAATGGTATGTCATGTCCTTCGCTCACTTCCACAAGCGGGGATTCACCATACATGCTCACAAGTTCCTTCGAGGGCTGTTAGATTACTACTAGGTGGAGTTGCAGCACCTTACTCCCAATAGGGTCCAGCACATTACGATGTTCGTCGCCTTGTGTGAGGGGTTCCTAGGGATTAGTTCCCACTTTGACCTATGGTGGTATCTCTTCGTCGTTAACCTATCGAAGAAGCGGGTTGGGAAGCAAGAGCTGAGCGTGCCGATAGGATGTGCTAGCATTCATCTTTGCAACAACCAGGTGAATGAATACCCATCAATGCGTTTGTCGACCTCCAACAAGGGGTGGCATTCACTTTGGTTTTACATCAAGTACGACATTGTCGCCCCCTTGCTAGTGTTCTCCGGGCGCATCATCGAAGAGGTCCCGGGGTCATGGAAGTGGGGTGTCTCGAACAAAGACAAGAAGAGGATCAAGGACCATCTCGCCACCCTCCAAATTCTGAAGGAGAGGGGCATGAAGGGATCAAGGATCATTCGACGCCTACCATACGCGGAGGGTGGCACCATTGATGAGCCACGTGCTTCTCCTATACCTGATGGGGCCCGGAGCATCACTCAAAGGGGTGGCGCTTGTCGACAAAGCACTCCCCCCTCCAAAGTGGTGCAACGCATTAAGGAGGCGATGGAGCCTTTGAAGGACAATGCCAGCGTTGTCCTTGATTTCGTGTATCTGGTGCCAGGGCATCCCCCAATGCAGCCAGAACCAGGGTTCATCGACTTCGTAAGTTCTCTTTTCCCATGCTTCCTTTTCACTTGAATTTCTTACCCCTTGATGCTGACCTTAGGATAGCGGGACCAGCCAAAGAGACTCATCTTCTGGGATAGCCTGGCTTCACTATCGAAGGATAGGATCCTAGCGACAGCAAATTGCACCATGGTCGAGTGGGATAGGAAGACAAGGGAGCTCAAGAGGAAGAAGATGCTACGGAAGCAGCAAGCACGAGAGTGAGGAGAGGAGATAGGCAGTGATGACGACAATGACGACAAGGAGGAGTTTGATGAGGTAGTAGCTGATGTGGAGTGGGATGTCCTAGAGAGCGAGGATACGCTGACAGGCACCTACTTGTCCACGCAGGGACCCTTCCCATTCCATGTGGGGGGAAGTGAGTCCATGAGGCCGACGGAGATGGGCCAAACCATCAGCCCATCCTCAGGACCGGTGGGAGCGGGCGGATTAGCCGCCACACCCAGGGTGCTAGCAGAGGACCAGTGGATGGGGGAGGTGGATCTGCTATCGCCCCCACGAGCTGATAGGGGTGGGCGGATCTGCCGCCACACTTGAGGAGCCGACAGAGGGGGTGGCCCCATCGCCATGCCCGAGGAGGCAAGGGAGACGAGCCCCCCTACCTAGGAGTAGGGGGTAGGCTCGAAATGGTCCTACCTAGATGAGTTTGAGCAGGGATCTAGAGGTTCATCCCCAAAATGTCCCTACCACCCAATAGTACCAGAGTAAGTCACCGAGCCCTCTGTTTTTTGTTTTTGTTTTTTAGTGTGACCTTATGCCTTTTACCTCTTGTAGACTCTTGCAATGGGGCAATTCTTTGGCACTGGTGCCCAAGAAGAGCGTTGCTCTTCAAGCAGAATGGGTGTCATCGCCAGACGTCGCTCCTATTTTGGGTAGGAGCCGAGCTGATGTCATGGCCTCGTCGGCCGGTCAAACGCCGCCCGTGGTGGCACCCGTGCTGTTGGTGGGCCAAGCAGGTGCGGGGCTGAAGAAGCACCCTCGGGGCTCGCTAAGCAGATGATGGTGGTGGTGACTCCTCCGCCTATGTTGGGGCAGGCAGAGCTACTGCCTGTGCTTGTGGCACCCTTTGTAGTGGCGTGGCACCACAAGTCAAGGCCCCGGCATCACAAGTAGAGGTGGCAACGACTGTGCCAAGCTTGGAGCAGCCGGACATAGCCACAGTGGTGTCCGAGGTGGCCTAGGCGATGGAGCCTGAGGTAGGCCAGATGGAGGGGGACACAATTGGAGGGTCCTCAGGCGCTGTGGTGGTGGTGGAGAGGACCAGCAGGAGGTTGCCCTCGGCTTTAATGTCAGGGGGCAGCTGCTCGCCTGCATGGGGCGAGCTGCCGCTCTAGTGGACAGATCCCTGAGATCCAACTTTGACTCTTTTTCTCGCTCGATGATGCTACCAAGAGCATAGAGCGGGGAAGTCTCGACGAAGGGATCTTGGTGATGATGGATGTCCTGAACTAGGACAGGGGCGTCCTACGTGACGTCATTGTTCCCAATGGCTAGGTATTTGCTTGATCTTCTTGCTTTCTTCTTTCTTCTTGTATTTTTGTATTTTTGACACTGGTCCTCTTTTCAGTCCCTTATTGCTCATAGCTAGGAGAAGTCTCGGTTCCTCCATGAGCAGAAGGTAGAATGGGAACACGCCACCAAGGAGGCTCGACTGTGCGGAGATGTGGGTGCCTAGCTTGCTATCACCCAACAGTGGGAAGCCAAGGCGTGTTGAGACGTGGAGGAGATCCATGGGATGTTTTAGGACCTGTCGGCGAGGGTGCAATAAGACAAAGAGGCGACCGCTAGGTTCTGAAAGGAGTAGGATAAGCTGCTCTAGAAGGATGCTGAGGCCAGCCAGTGGACCATCGAGCTCCTAGAAGAGCTAGAGAGGGAGCAGAACCTCAAGCTAGAAGCTGAGGAAAGGTCCATAGCCCTACAGCAGAGGGCAATTTAGGATGCTGAGGTGATCATCCAGCTGCATAGGGAGCAAGATGAGCTATGCCAGACCACAGAAAGACTCCGCTCAGAGCATGGCACGGTCCATGAGGAGCACGACCAGGCTATCCAAGAGCGTGATGAGGCGCGTTAGGTGGTCAACTCCCTCTGGGCGGATCTTGGAGTCACGGTAACCCAAAGGTTGGAGGCCGAGAGCATCTTTGCAGGGCTGGGCATGGAGCTTGTCGAGGTGCGGGGGACTCTTCAAACCAAGAGTGATGAGCATGATCTTCTGCGCACCACCGTCAGGGTGGTCTTCGATGACCTAGGGGTGGCACGGCCGGAGGAAACCAACTCACTTGCGGCTCGTGCCATGGATATCATGGCACGGGTGGGCCATCTTGAAGAGAACGCCTTTCACGCTAGGATCACCCAAGCCTTTACTGTTGCCCGCCCTCATTATGATTAGGAAATCAACTTGGAGGTAATGAGCCTCGGCTTTGTGCCTGGCTACGAGAACTCTAAGCTAGATGAGATTGAGAAGGCGGTGACTCCCATTGTGCGAAACCTAGCGAATAGGCTGAAAGACATAGTTCTCCCTTTGAGGAAGTAGTTAGTTGAATAAGTTTGATAAACATTTATCTGTAATATGTGGACAAGTGTTAGTACTTTTGTGTCCAAAAATAGATTCGTAATTTCGTTTTGCAATTTTGTTTCATTAGTTTGGGCTTACTTTCTTCCCTTTTGCAATTGAGAAAAAAGGTTTATGCCATCCGACCCTTCCGTTCGTTAAGACCATAGGGCCTGAGGTGTATAAGGGGGAAATTTCATTTATGCTAGTGAGCAAAGTTACCGTAGCCGTCGGGGCATGGGCTTTTTGCTGTCTTACCAGGCATGCTTCATTTATCTGCTCCCACAAACCTTGCCGCTAACCTTAACGCAAGGAAGAGGTCTGATGTAACGACTGTTTTGAAAAAAGGAGGTATTTTTACCTTTATCAGCCCCCAAGTGAGATCTAACCCCTTGCGGTTGCTGGGGCCGGATGTTACTGGAGACCAAAGCGAGGGTAGCGAACTTACTCTTGTATTCGCATGTACCCCTTACTTAGAATTTTGGTGATTATTTTGTGACCGTGTGTTTGGTCTTATTGCTGGCCCGGCCTTCCCCGAGCCCCCGCGCGTGGCGGGGATTCGGTCAAGGGTCGGCTCATTTTGTGACTGTCGCCCTATCTACGGTTTCCGCAACTAGAGGAATTGAGGCGATGTCACTTGCCTTGATGGCTCGAGTGACATGCCTAATGAGGTTGCTAACAGGGATGTTCAAACAGAACTTGATCCTGTTGCTTCACGACAGGGTCAGCAAAGCCCTCGAGTGGCGTTCCATTGCTCCTTGACCTGTGTTCCAATAGATTCCCCCTTAATGGGGATTCTATGGGCTCGGCTAAAGGTTGGATTGAACTAGAAGGTCAAGATGACCCTATCCTCCTTAATGCGGGTGGGCAAGAGGCCACTGAGGCTCATCTGTGTTTTCTCCCCTGGCTCTTGTTTGACGTGAGGCAGCCTCAGAGCCTTCACAAGTTAGCCTTCGAACCTCGGTCTCTCGATCTTGGATCAAGCGGCTCGAGCCCCCGAGCCCCTTAGGGTCTGATAGAAGTCAGCCATGTTTCGCGCGTCACCCCTTCCTCGGTTTCCACAACCAAATGGGCTGAGTTGATGACACTTGCCTCAATGGCTCGAGTGTCACGCTCAATGAGCTCGCTAACGGGTATGTTTGTGTGGAATCTGGGTCCATCATTCGCTGACGGGGTTAGTAGAGCCCTCATGTGTCATTCCACTACTTCTTAACCCATCTCCCGGTAGATACCCGAGCCATTTGATAGGCTCTGGTGGCCCGTTGGCCTCTCCTTGATGGAGATTCTGTGGGTTTGGCTCGAGGTTAGAATCAAAGGAGAAAGGTCAAGATGTCCCTATCCGCTTTTGAGCAGGGTCAAACAAGGTTGTTGGGGCTCATCTTGGTTTTTCCTCCCCTGGCTCTGTTTGATGCGAGGCGGCCTCGAGCCCTTCGCGGGCCAGCTTTTGAACCTCGGTCATTTGCCGCTTATATCGAATGAGGCGACTGCCGCTTCGTGACACGACATGAAGCATTGAGATGCAACGATTGCATATGTGATGTTTTGATGTATTGGTTTAATGTATGATTTAATTGAAACAAAAATAGGGGTCGGTAGTGTTACCTTGGTGGTATGAGCAACGAGAAGTTCTTACAAGATGTTTATGTGGGGTTTGAGTCCGACGTTCGCGATGGGGCCGGTGTAACCTGCACGAGCATCGCAATTTTTTGTTTCTATCTCTCAATGGTGATCCAAGCCATTTGATTAACTTTAAGTGACCAGATAGCTTCTCCTTGAAGGAGATTCTATAGGAGGACCCCTCTGAACCCTTCTCGAGAAGGCAGATGCTAAAGCTTGGGGCGTAGGCAACTATGAATTCGATTATGCTGGTGAACAAGGACACCGTAGTCATTGGGGCGTAGGGTCTAGCGGTTCATCTAGTTTTACTCAAAGTTTTACACCCATGCCCCGTGTCTCTGGTTTTTAATGTAAGGAGGGGTTAGGTGAAGAGGATGTCTAAACAAGTAGACACTCTCGGTAGCCCCCGAGCGATGTCCATGCCCCTACCATTGCTAGGGTCAGAAGGTTGGTAATGAAATTAACACGCAAAGTAAGTAAACAGAGGTGCTTATCTTTCAGTGGCTGTTCATTCGTCGTTTTACCTGGGCTGTCTGATCGACCTAGGAGGCCCGTTGGCCCCCCCTAGATGGGGGTTCCATTGTCGGGTTGTTCCATGTCCTGCCTAGGGAAGCAGAGACTCGCCTACATGCGGGTGCACCTTAATTCTCATGCCTGGTGCACAGTAGTGGTGGCCCATGCCTAGGCAATGTCCTGTTTGACCAGACAACATCTCATCGATCAGAGCATGTCCCGTCGGTCTAGGCATGTCCCCTCGAATTCCTGTCAGCATCGATTTCCCATCTGCATTGATTAGGGGAAGGGAGAGAGTTTTTCGTCCCAACCTTTCACCTTTCCTCAGCTATGGCGCCTCTTCCTTAGATAGGGAGGTGGAGAGGAGTTCTCGTCCCATTCCTTCGCCTATTCCTGAGCAGCCACCTCTCCTTCTTTCTCCTTCTCGCCGAGCGAGTTCATATGTCGCAGTGATTCCTAAGTGAGAGGGTAATGCGATGGGGAGGAGAACTCATAGATCCATTCGTGAATCCGGAGTGCGATGTCAAGCTGGAGGTCATCCAACATAGATGAGATGGTGTCGGTCACCTTCACTGAGAAGGGGCCACCTCCACCGAAGAAGGAGGTGCACTAGAGGGTGCTGAGCGTCGTCGGCTTTGCCATCGTTTGTGGTGGCCTTTCTTTAGCGAGAAACGCCCCTCGCCCAGATGCTGTTGTCAGGGTTGCGGCTGATCATGATGGCGTAGTCCCTGGACGCGCCAACGTAGGTGCTGTTGTCAGGGTTGCGGCTGATCATGATGGCCTAGTCCCTAGATGCCTCAGCAAGGGCACCACAGTCGCCGATGTGGTGCTCAACATTGTAGATGACGGTGCCCTCGAGGATCCCGTGGGGCAATAGGATGTCGCCAATGGAGAGCGCGGCACGACGACCGTAATAGTGCTCATAGTAGAACTGGTCAGAAACTGTAATCAAATGAGTTTGTGGGGGAGCCCCCGAGTGAACAGTCTTTTGTATTTATGAATACATTAGTCCTTTTTGAGATGAAATCACTTTGTAAGCGATCAATTTGTGCCAAAAATGAACAAGTTTTCAACTTTTGTTACGGCAAACAGTTTTTTAGCTCTTCTCCCTCTTTTTGTAAAAGAGGTTTGGTGCCTTTCGACCGTGTAACACCCCAGGTGTTTGTCACCAGTTAAGCAATGGGTTTGAGCTCAAACATGACATGTTAAGTGGTGATGGAGATGTTAGGTCAAACATATGAAAATGAGCCACCACTTAAACTTGGACCATGCACCATTGCTTACATGTTGCCTTTTCTAAAAAGTAATGCTAGATGTACTTGTTTCATATGGATCGCATCAATATCCATCTATATTGATCCATGGAAAAGTTTCATGAAGTTTGGAATCAAAAAGTCACATGAAATGATAAGTTATATCCTTATTGGAATGATTTTACTAAGTGCTTGAATTGCACTATTAAGTGAATGGAAATGTAGGTCATCAACCAAACCTTGCAACCTTGCCCAAAGGACTCTAATTGAACTCCACAACAAAAGTCATGAAGGGTTCGTGTTGAGCCGAGATCAAGAAAATGCATCAATCGGTCAATAACTCTAATTTAAGCTTTACAGTGACGATACTTTGACCTATGTTGACCACCAACTTACAGTGCTTGTATGGAGTTTCACCTTAAATAAAAGTTGAAGATTGAGTAGAGTAGAACAAACTTTGTTTTTGGAACAAGAGCTAGATCAACTTGGAACTAAGTCAAATAGAGGCTCGAAAATTGAATCAGCTGTTGTTTTCAGACTTAGAATTTTTCTAAGTCTGGAATTCATCGTCGTCGCCATTGGCATTCCGCGTTCTCCGAAATTCGTTAAGAAACTTGAGTTGGTCCAAAAATAAAAGTTGAAGGTTATATTATGGAGAAGAGCATGCAAAAAGTTGGAACCCGTTTGGCTTCGTGTTGATGGTTAATTATGAGTTTTTCCTAATCACCATCGTCACGCTGACAAACCAAAGTTAGGAGCACGTTATCTGCTAAACCATAACCCTAATGACCCTGAACCCTTAAGCAAAGTTGGAGAGCATCAGGTGTAGACCAAACTTCATTTTTGACCCATGGACCAATTCGGACCCGAGCCAGCCCAAAACGGCGTCCCACCTTCCCTACTCCGGCGCACGCCACCTGTTCGCTGAATTGCCTTTATGGGCGACGCGCGTTCGGGAGCGTGGCAGCCATGCATGAGCTCACCCCTGCTCTCTGCCGCGTGCCCCGCGCCTCACTCGGCATAGTGGAGCACTAGAGCGACCCGCCGAGCTACTTTCCCACTCCCTCTCTCGCTCCTCCTTGCTCTACCTCGCTCCGCTCCGCGCCTGACCGTGTGTCCGCCATGACCGACGGGCTGAGCTCGCCGTCGTCGCCGTTCCTTGGCTTCTGAGCCCCCTCATGACCTACCGCGTGAACCAACAGCTCCGCCTCTTCCTCCTCTACGACCGGCACACCACCGCGGAGCCAGAGACCACCGGAGCAGCCCGGCCATCGGGACAAGTACCGTCGCCGCGCGCTGCTGCAGTGGCCGCGCCGCCACAGACCATCTCAAGCCGAGCTGGGTAGCCCAATGCATGTGCGCGGGACCCCTGGTGCTTCCCCACCATTCCCCCGCCGCCACCGGCCCTTCTCCAGCCGCCACCGGCCGATTCCCAGGCCTCCTCTGTTCTCAACTGCGACCAGGGGCCTCGGGCTCAAATTTGATGAAAGGGAGGGGTCTATCTGCGAAGTCAGTGACTCAAATGAATAGTGACGATAAGGACCTATTTGCAGTAAATTTGCTGAATCTTTGGAAATTCATAGTAATTCATAGGAAATTCGTAAAATAGCAAATGAGGACTTTTTGGAATCCTTGTGAAATTCTCTATGCATTAGATCTATAATATGGCATGTCTTAGTTTCAAAATTTTGCGGTAAAAATAGATTTGTGCAGTAAGGTTGTAATGCTAGTTGAAATTGTTATTTTGCATAACTGCAGATCTAGGGCTCCAAATGAAGTGAAATTTTTGTGGCATGCTACTCATGTGATATTTGATGTGTGGTAAAAATTTCATGAGTATTGGATGAAGTATGAGTGAGTTATTGGTTTATCTTGCTCTCACATGATTTCTTGCTTTAGCAACTTGTCTTTTTCATAGAGGTTGCTATACATATTCAAATGGAATGAAATTTCTATAGTAGAATATTGAGAGGATATGTGAGCCACTGTAATTTTTGTAGAATTTATTGTATACTTTTGGTATATGTTCATTAAGTCACCTTGTTATCTAAAATAAATTAAGAAATGCATTAAAAGAATTTATTTGGTCATGGACACTAGGTTTTCTGGTATTCTTTAGTCATGTGTGAAATGTTGGTAAAGTTGGTTTTGCCCAATTATGAATTTGCAACATAAGTAAATAATTATTTTCTTGCCGATGTGGTTTATGGACAGATCTGGGAACTTAGCAAAGTTCTTCATGACAATGTGCTTTGTTGTGAAACTTGTTTATACAAAAGTGGTAGATAATTTATGTATCTAGCTGCTGTTAAAATTTGGTATCATTTGGCTGAGTAGTGTTTGAGTTACAACTATTTAAAGTTAGAATACAGGATTTGTTGCTCTCTGTTTTGTATGAACCAGTTTCTGTAAATGTATAATTTTGACCTACTTAACTTGTGAATCATGCTATGATGGTTACAGATGAAATGTAGATAATTTCATAAGCTTTCCAAAATGTCTTCTTGCAAGTCATTTGGATTTGTGTAACTCCAGTTATAGCTAAATCTTGTAGCTGCTGTTTGCATGTCTAGAAATTGGCAGATTCCAATTATAGTGTTTGCTTGTATATTGTTAAGTGTGACTTATGCCTTGAATGATGACTGAGTTAGAGCACCTGAGATCTTGGGAAACTTGTGTCATGCTTGGTGTTGTCATCTTCTTTGCCATCTTAGCATGATAGATTGTGTGATGTTTAAGTTAAGCATCGCAAAGTACTTAAGTGTGTTAGTGTAAACTATGCTTGTCTTGCTTGCTATTTTGTGATGCGTCTCATGGTACTATTCTTCATATTTATGCACTTGCATATTGCATCTCATCTAGGTACGCTAGATGCACCACGTGAAGGATGCGATGTTGGAGCCAAACCCGAAGATTTGGTTTGGTGGATATATCCCGAAGATGGAAGGACTAAGCAAGTGCTAGGACCGAAGATGTCACCACGACGGTGCAAGCTAACTGAACTAACTTGTGTTGGATCCCAGGCAAGCCCCGGAGCATATTAAGCCTCCTAATTTTTGAAATGCAGTTACAGTATTATTGTTACATATATATATTGTTGCATTAAGTTTAGGTGTTGGATGCAACCACTTGCTGCATTGGTTATCCAATCCTTGTCCAGATATTGATACCCTGAATCCTATGTAGCTCAGGCTCATGTAGTGCTTAGCCCTGCTTAAACACGGTAGAAGTCAGGTGATTTCCTGTCACCTACGAGAGATAGGAAGATACATATGGCACGGTTGGCTATATTTGCTATCGTGGAAAAGAACCAGTCTTAATTTGAAATGAAGACCGGACGGAGGCTTGCCGGTTTGCAGTGACTCTGTTTGTGTCGATTATGGACTGAATCTTAGAGCCTTTCCTGTTCATGTTGAACGCATGCCACTCTCTTAGTTGGCCAGGTCTGGAGACCGACCACGAAGCTGAGTAGCTCACCTCCGGCCGGGAGTCGATAAGTATAAAGTACGCCTCAGAAGGGAGCCGTAGGCGTGAGTCCAAGGGCAGGTGATTTAAAAGTCCTGATCGTCCTGGCAGAAGGGTAATCCCGGAGAGCACTGGCGCTGATCGAACCCGCGAAAATTGGTTCCTGAGTTGTCCCAAAGGTGACCCACGGCTACCCTTGCAAAGTATGCCAGGGTGAGAGTTAGGAATACCCCCTTAGCTGAGTTGTAATTCGATTCGAGTCGCCGTCTCTCCCAGTTAGTGAGAACTTGACGGGCTTATCTCCAAAGTAGATACACTAAATAACATAATGGTTCAGAAATGATGATATGATGATGACAGCCTTATTATACCTGCTATGGTTAATATTGTTTGCTCCTAATAAGTGAGTGCTCTAGTACAGGTGCAAATCTAGTGGACAGGTAAATGATGATAAACTTGATGCGAAGTTTAAATAGGTTACTATATTCATAAGCTCTTTTATGCAACTGTGTCAAGCTAGCCCACCTCATAAGCCTTGCATGACCCTTGGTGTCCTTTATTTCTGGTTTTGACGGGTAAGTCTAGCTGAGTACCTTCTCGTACTCAGGGTTTATCCCACCATGTTGTAGGTGAAGTTCTTGGCCTGTGAAGATGGTGGCTAACCACCGGTGGCTCAGTGATTCTATAGTTACTTCTCATCTATATGCTTTTGTCGGATGATGTCACTTATGCTAGCAATGTATTTGGAACATATATTAATGTAATCTTTTGAAAGCTATGTTGTTTTCACTAATTGGTTTTTGAAACCCAAACTTGTAATATTATTTCCGCTGCAACCCTGTGTATGTGATGCGTATTTGCTTAATCACGTGATCTTGGTTGTGATGTTGATTTACTGAGGTCTTTCGGGATACTCGGCGGACTACCAGGTTTATATGAGTGAAAGTATGTGTGTGTCAACGTGTTAGCGGGGACAACCGTACTTGATCTTGTATAAATTAGGCGGTTCTGTTACAGCTGGTATCAGAGCAAGATTAAGCATAATACTATCATGTACATTGTTTTAAAAACAAAGTTTTGGTTTTAAAAAGCCTATTTTAACTAAAACTTTAGCTATAGGCAAATTTGTCAAAACTAATTTGCAAAACTATGCTAGCGACATCCTCCTTTATGCCCAGTTAAGGACTATTAGGTGGCAATCTAAGTACTAACATGGGGATTTTTGCTTCGTCGTCCATACGGCGTGCTATTGTATGGATGCCATTCGTTTGAATGATAATGTATGGATCAATTGCCTCTATGCCTAGGTAAGTATGAGTTGTGAGAGCATGACCGTCCAACTGTCGGTCTAGGGGAAAGTTAGCTATGGTTACTGGAATATTTACATGTCACACATATGTATATATGAAGGTACTTAATTGTGGGTATATTTATCAGGTAGCTATGGATATCGAAGTATATACATTTGGGGATGTATATATGCAGAGTATCTTAGTTTACTGCTTTCATTGTGTGCTTATTTATCTCTTGTGGGGATGGGCTGCAATGAATTTGCCTGCAGGTACGCTAACCATGAATGCGTAGATTGAATGTAGTTGATGACTAGCTATATATTGAGAGAGTATGTGTTATGCCACTGACATAGAACGTGATTGCCACCTTAGGCTGGCAATTTCGTGAGGACGAATAGGACGAGCATGCATCATGATTATGCTTGTGCATAAATATGCTTCCCTCACCTTGTTCTAATACTAAGTAACTTGTAATCAATGTGATGTTACTATCTTCCCTGTGTGAAGCTAGACAAAATGCCTTGTCCCAGGCTGCTTGAATAGCTATGCTTGAAGTTAGTGGGTGATTAGCTTTGCCTCGTATGTTGGCTTCCAAAGGAAATAGATGACGAGTTAATAGTTAACAAAAAAAGTTCACCCCTTTGAAAACTAAATTGCTAAATATAAGTAAAACTTGTTTTGTAGAGATATCCACCTACTTAGTAAAAGGGAAACAAAAGATAACAGTGCCTTACCACCATGTTTTGCCTGATATGTGTAGTGGTGTTGTTGTAGGTGATTGCTTGTTATGTACGAGCTTTGTGCTTCGTAATAGCCATTTAAGCTAATTGGATTGAGTGTTTCGAAATACTCGCTTAAGACCATGATGTATGCGTGGATGCTCGTTATCTAGGTAGTGTCGTAGTTGTCACCCTTTTGTCCTCGGTAAGCATACGAGTGTCAAATAGCTGTATCCTAAAACAACGCTCAAGTTACGTAATCGCACAGTTGTCATCTCCAATTAGCTTCTCTCTTGGGAGCCTGAGCCTGTACACGTGGTTGCTAGTCTTGAACGTTGTGCTACGAAGACTTTATCTATGCCTTTGCTTGACCTTAGGCCCAAGCTTAGTTCCCTTGAATGCTTACATGTTTTGTGGTTGTCCCGCTCCTGTGTGGGAGGACCCTGCTCAAAAATCATTGTTAGATCTTATTGCTCCTTCTTTTACAGATGATCTGGTGCAATGCTAATCGCTATCTATCCTAGCTTTGGAACCTTTTCCTCACAGATCATGTCATTGCTTTATCAACTCAATCCCTAGTCAGTGCAATGGCTCTGTCCCTCGAATCTCATTTATTTTGCCTCCAACCCTTTCAAGTCTCTGGATGTTTATCAGTCTTGATCTTATGATGCTACTCGATAAGACCAAATCTTATGTTAATCTTTATCTGGTAATCACTTGGGTGGACACAAGACGTATATGGAAATTAGCAAGAGTCTCCTACTTAGTTGCCTTTGGCAATTAGGCTATGTTCGTTTGCGCTATGTTTTGATCTTCTGATCGCCTCCTTGTTGATCCCTAACCTTGTGACTATCCTTGTTTGCTATCCCTCTTTCGCATAATGCTTGTTCTTACAATCTAATTGGTGCCACTATAAATTTCACTATTGGTTGTATGTTCAGTAATGGTGCCACGATTAGCGATCTATGGTGCCGTGATGGAACCTAGGGCCTCCTTGTAGGCAGCCGACGCATGGTTGTGCTGCTGGGTGTGCGCTGGTATCGAGGTTTCTAGTCATGATCCATTGCCGAACTGCACCGATGTGTTATTTTCACGTGAGCTCTTCCTTGGTTATCTCTCTGTATCTTATCGAAGATCCATATACCAGACCAAAAGTAGTAGAGCTTCCTTTTGAAGTCACAAAAAGGATATCCTTTGAAGAACTGGTCACTGACATAAACAATAACAGACTGCAAGAGGTGGTAAACAAGCGACTCTACCTAACTGTCCCTATAATGACGTCGATCGTCTGATGAGCAACTTATGTCATCCATGTTGGATCAGAAAGGTATCCAACACTTAATGTTGGACAAGTTATCAATCTAATGATAATGGATGGCGATATCATGTGGTGTAATAGGTCACCAGGTGCTCATGAACCTCCCGTTCAAGTTCTTGATCTGTAGGTGCATGATGGTCATATAGTTGAAATCAACCATCTCTAGTGTGACTCATTATCTGCAGACTTCGATGGCGACCGTCTGTTTGTGCCTCAATTGCAATTATTGTTGTGGTCAAGAGTAAGAAATTGGAACTTTGAGCGTTGAGAGACAACTGATTAGTTACTAGTCGGAAGCTTAACCTCCCGCTAGGTGACAACTTTTTGCTAATTACGAAGGTTATGTCTCGCAGAGCAATGATAAGCAATGTAATAGCAAGCCATTTAGCAATGCAGCTACTGCTTTATTTTCCAAAACCTGTGCTATCAAGTCAATTCCATCTTGGACAATCACACAGATAGTACAAGACGTTGTATCGGCTATGTAGGAGCTAGCAAAAACACATCCCTAGTTTCGATCAGCATCATTGTGGCCTAGGTACCACAAACGGGTTTGTTCAAGGCTCTATTGGACGTAGTGCTAGAGAATATTCAGAAATGGTTCCTTGTCTTTATAGGGATGCCCTCCATGTGAAGTAATGCTTTGCGCCCTGTGAAAATAGCCCACAAGTCCAATGCTTGTGCATAGTTAAGTTGGTTTCAAGAACGATGGTTGAAGTGTTACCAGAGAAGCTTGTGAGGAAAACTCTAGCCTCCATCCTCAGCTAGAGAAAGACTGCTGCTGCTTTGAGAAAGGTTAGAGAGTGCAAAACACACACCTCAACGTGTGAAGCAAAGAAAGGGGAGAACACGAAATCTGTCCAGATTTTGTGGCACGAAACCGGTTATCTTCAAGCCAGCGATTAGTGACTCAAACGAAGTTGGATTGACCCCAAACTTGGTTATCTCATTCCTTGCTTAGGACCCTTCAATGTCTTAAGTTGGTTTGAGTATTGGTTGAGTAAAACATCGGATTTGAGAGATATCTTGTCGGCTCGGTTTGCTGCCATTTCAGAACAGAGCAGTTTTGGTAGATGAATTGTTTGGATGGTCAAACGGTGTCCGGTTGAGTTGAATTTTGGTGAGTAGTTAGAAGACCCATGGATCTACATGCCCACCAAAATTTGTGCATATTGGAGCAGTAGTTTGTGAGATATGAATAGAAAACAAAAAGGTACAGAATCTGCAATTTCGCTGTGACTACGATCATCCTTTGCATTAGACGGTTGTGTTTGTAATTAATGCCAAGAAATTACAACTTGTAGGTGTATTTCTGTTAGACAACCCTCCTTACCCTTGAGAAGACTAATTGCACCCCTATGTGCCTTGCTTTTGCCCTCTTAGATCAGCAATGCGTGAGCAGTCAAGGTGTTCTAGAAGTCAAATTGTGCCCTTGCAATTCGAAAGTAATTGGAAAGTTGTCAAACCGTAGATTTTTGTATTATGGTTTTTGAGATATCGATTGGCCTAAGAATGGAAGCCTCGACGTCAAATATAGTTTAAGAAAGCTGGTTTTGCTACGATGCAAGTCAACCCAACTTGCTGTGCTACTGCACCACGAAGGCAAATTGTACTTAACCTGCTTGGTAGTGAACTAGTCCCTAGTTTTGTGATTACTTGCAACTTGTGTTGCCCTCCAAGCTTCGCTAACATCCTTCTGCATCAATGGTTCTCCAATGCTGACATGCCTAAGGTGTCTTCCATGTGTTTTACCCAAGGGGTTGCCTCAGATACAACTCAGATAACGGTTGCCGCTGGGATACGAGAATTCCCTTAAATAATGGTCATAAAAAACGCTGAGTCAATAGAGTCAGCTATCACATTCACCACTCACTCAACAGACTTAGGTAATACAGTATTGTTATCAGAGAAAGAGCACTGCACACATGGAACATTATGTAGCTTTCCATCAGTTGACATCTGAGTGATTGCACCGCTACAACCAGTTTGGATATTGGTTAACTAGCTTCTCATACCCTCAAAGGATGTTTACCCCATCTATGATCACATCCTTTACGAGAAGTTGTGCTCAAGCCACTTTAGTAGAGAACTGCTTTTCAACCCTTGGGAACAAATATAGCACCGTTGCAAGGAATATCCGTCAACCGACTATGATCTAGTGCAAAGTCCATAGGTCTATGCTATATCCACTAGGGAAGTAGATGTTACAAGTATTTAGTCTATGCTTGTATCACTCTTCGTACATCGAGGATGAAGTACGTAGGACAGTGCTATCTTGGATTCCTCCAATGTAATAATGCTTTATGGACGCCAACGAAAGAAATTCTTCAGACAACAACTTACGACGAAGAGCAAGTATCAGAAAGTGTCGTGACCAAATTAGCCTCTCTGATACTCCGAAGTTAAGTGGCCTAATGCTATCACTGATGTTGGAAACTGGATGACATGTTTCTCTTCCCTTAAAAGTCTTTCACACCGAATCTCGGGACGCGATTCCTTTAAGGGGGGAGGGTTGTAACACCCCAGGTGTTTGTCACCAGTTAAGCAATGGGTTTGAGCTCAAACATGACATGTTAAGTGGTGATGGAGATGTTAGGTCAAACATATGAAAATGAGCCACCACTTAAACTTGGACCATGCACCATTGCTTACATGTTGCCTTTTCTAAAAAGTAATGCTGGATGTACTTGTTTCATGTGGCTCGCATCAATATCCATCTATATTGATCCATGGAAAAGTTTCATGAAGTTTGGAATCAAAAAGTCACATGAAATGATAAGTTATATCCTTATTGGAATGATTTTACTAAGTGCTTGAATTGCACTATTAAGTGAATGGAAATGTAGGTCATCAACCAAACCTTGCAACCTTTCCCAAAGGACTCTAATTGAACTCCACAACAAAAGTCATGAAGGGTTCGTGTTGAGCCGAGATCAAGAAAATGCATCAATCGATCAATAACTCTAATTTAAGCTTTACAGTGACGATACTTTGACCTATGTTGACCACCAACTTACAGTGCTTATATGGAGTTTCACCTTAAATAAAAGTTGAAGATTGAGTAGAGTAGAACAAACTTTGTTTTTGGAACAAGAGCCAGATCAACTTAGAACTAAGTCAAACAGAGGCTCAAAAATTGAATCAGCGGCTGTTTTCAGACTTAGAATTTTTCTAAGTCTGGAATTCATCGTCGTCGCCATTGGCATTCCGCGTTCTCCAAAATTCGTTAAGAAACTTGAGTTGGTCCAAAAATAAAAGTTGAAGGTTATACTATGGAGAAGAGCATGCAAAAAGTTGGAACCCGTTTGGCTTCGTGTTGATGGTTAATTCTGAGTTTTTCCTAATCACCATCGTCACGCTGACAAACCAAAGTTAGGAGCACGTTATCTGCTAAACCATAACCCTAATGACCCTGAACCCTTAAGCAAAGTTGGAGAGCATCAGGTGTAGACCAAACTTCATTTTTGACCCATGGACCAATTCAGACCCGAGCCGGCCCAAAACGGCGTCCCACCTTCCCCACTCCGGCGCACGCCACTTGTTCGCTGAATTGCCTCTATGGGCGACACGCGTCCGGGAGCGTGGCAGCCATGCATGAGCTCGCCCCTGCTCTCTGCCGCATGCCCCGCGCCTCACTCGGCGTAGTGGAGCACCAGAGCGACCCGCCGAGCTACTTTCCCACTCCCTCTCTCGCTCCTCCTCGCTCTACCTCGCTCTGCTCCGCGCCTGACCGTGCGTTCGCCATGACCGACGAGCCGAGCTCGCCGTCGTCGCCGTTCCCTGGCTTCTGAGCCCCCTCATGACCCACCACGTGAACCAACAGCTCCGCCTCTTCCTCCTCTACGACCGGTGCACCACCGCGGAGCCGGAGACCACCGGAGCAGCCCGGCCGTCGGGACAACTACCGTCGCCGCGCGCTGCTGCAGTGGCCGCGCCGCCACAGACCATCTCAGGCCGAGCTGGGTAGCCCAATGCATGTGCGCGGGACCCCTGGTGCTTCCCCACCATTCCCCCGCCGCCACCGGCCCTTCTCCGGCCGCCACCAGTCGATTCCCCGGCCTCCTCTGTTCTCAACTGCGACCAGGGGCCTCGGGCTCAAATTTGATGAAAGGGAGGGGTCTATCTGCGAAGTCAGTGACTCAAATGAATAGTGCCAATAAGGACCTATTTGCAGTAAATTTGCTGAATCTTTGGAAATTCATAGTAATTCATAGGAAATTCGTAAAATAGCAAATGAGGACTTTTTGGAATCCTTGTGAAATTCTCTATGCATTAGATCTATAATATGGCATGTCTTAGTTTGAAAATTTTGCGGTAAAAATAGATTTGTGCAGTAAGATGGTAATGCTAGTTGAATTTGTTATTTTCCATAACTGCAGATCTAGGGCTCCAAATGAAGTGAAATTTTTGTGGCATGCTACTCATGTGATATTTGATGTGTGGTAAAAATTTCATGAGTATTGGATGAAGTATGAGTGAGTTATTGGTTTATCTTGCTCTCACATGATTTCTTGCTTTAGCAACTTGTCTTTTTCATAGAGATTGCTATACATATTCAAATGGAGTGAAATTTGTACAGTAGACTATTGAGAGGATATGTGAGCCACTGTAATTTTTGTAGAATTTATTGTATACTTTTGGTATATGTTCATTAAGTCACCTTGTTATCTAAAATAAATTAAGAAATGCATTAAAAGAATTTATTTGGTTATGGACACTAGGTTTTCTGGTATTCTTTAGTCATGTGTGAAATGTTGGTAAAGTTGGTTTTGCCCAATTATGAATTTGCAACATAAGTTAATAATTATTTTCTTGCCGATGTGGTTTATGGACAGATCTGGGAACTTAGCAAAGTTCTTCATGACAATGTGCTTTGTTGTGAAACTTGTTTATACAAAAGTGGTAGATAATTTATGTATCTAGCTGCTGTTAAAATTTGGTATCATTTGGCCGAGTAGTGTTTGAGTTACAACTGTTTAAAGTTAGAATACAGGATTTGTTGCTCTCTGTTTTGTATGAACCAGTTTCTGTAAATGTATAATTTTGACCTACTTAACTTGTGAATCATGCTATGATGGTTACAGATGAAATGTAGATAATTTCATAAGCTTTCCAAAATGTCTTCTTGCAAGTCATTTGGATTTGTGTAACTCCAGTTATAGCTAAATCTTGTAGCTGCTGTTTGCATGTCTAGAAATTGGCAGATTCCAATTATAGTGTTTGCTTGTATATTGTTAAGTGTGACTTATGCCTTGAATGATGACTGAGTTAGAGCACCTGAGATCTTGGGAAACTTGTGTCATGCTTGGTGTTGTCGTCTTCTTTGCCATCTTAGCATGATAGATTGTGTGATGTTTAAGTTAAGCATCGCAAAGTACTTAAGTGTGTTAGTGTAAACTATGCTTGTCTTGCTTGCTATTTTGTGATGCGTCTCATGGTACTATTCTTCATATTTATGCACTTGCATATTGCATCTCATCTAGGTACGCTAGATGTACCACGTGAAGGATGTGATGTTGGAGCCAAACCCGAAGATTTGGTTTGGTGGATATATCCCGAAGATGGAAGGACTAAGCAAGTGCTAGGACCGAAGATGTCACCACGACGGTGCAAACTAATTGAACTGACTTGTGTCGGATCCCAGGCAAGCCCTGGAGCATATTAAGCCTCCTAATTTTTGAAATGCAGTTACAGTATTATTGTTACATATATATATTGTTGCATTAAGTTTAGGTGTTGGATGCAACCACTTGCTGCATTGGTTATCCAATCCTTGTCCAGATATTGATACCCTGAATCCTATGTAGCTCAGGCTCATGTAGTGCTTAGCCCTGCTTAAACACGGTAGAAGTCAGGTGATTTCCTGTCACCTGCAAGAGATAGGAAGATACATATGGCACGGTTGGCTATATTTGCTATCGTGGAAAAGAACCAGTCTTAATTTGAAATGAAGACCGGACGGAGGCTTGCCGGTTTGCAGTGACTCCGTCTGTGTCGATTAAGGACTGAATCTTAGAGCCTTTCCTATTCATGTTGAACGCATGCCTCTCTCTTAGTTGGCCAGGTCTGGAGACCAACCACGAAGCCGAGTAGCTCACCTCAGGCCGGGAGTCGATAAGTATAAAGTACGCCTCAGAAGGGAGCCATAGGCGTGAGTCCAAGGGCAGGTGATTTAAAAGTCATGATCGTCCTGGCAGAAGGGTAATCCCTGAGAGCGCTGGCGCTAATTGAACCCGCGAATTTGGTTCCTGAGTTGTCCCAAAGGTGACCCACGGCTACCCTTGCAAAGTATGCCAGGGTGAGAGTTAGGAATACCCCCTTAGCTGAGTTGTAATTCGATTCGAGTCGCCGTCTCTCCCGGTTAGTGGGAACTTGACGGGCTTATCTCCAAAGTAGATACACTAAATAACATAATGGTTTGGAAATGATGATATGATGATGACAGCCTTATTATACCTGCTATGGTTAATATTGTTTGCTCCTAATAAGTGAGTGCTCTAGTACAGGTGCAAATCTAGTGGACAGGTAAATGATGATAAACTTGATGCGAAGTTTAAATATGTTACTATATTCATAAGTCTTTTATGCAACTGTGTCAAGCTAGCCCACCTCATAAGCCTTGCATGACCCTTGGTGTCCTTTATTTCTGGTTTTGATGGGTAAGTCTAGCTGAGTACCTTCTCGTACTCAGGGTTTATCCCACCATGTTGCAGGTGAAGTTCTTGGCCTGTGAAGATGGTGGCTAACCGTCGGTGGCTCGGTGATTCTATAGTTACTTCTCATCTATATGCTTTTGTCGGATGATGTCACTTATGCTAGCAATGTATTTGGAACATATATTAATGTAATCTTTTGAAAGCTATGTTGTTTTCACTAATTGGTTTTTGAAACCCAAACTTGTAATATTATTTCCGCTGCAACCCTGTGTATGTGATGCGTATTTGCTTAATCACGCGATCTTGGTTGTGATGTTGATTTACCGAGGTCTTTCGGGACACTCGGCGGACTACTGGGTTTATATGAGTGAAAGTATGTGTGTGTCAACGTGTTAGCGGGGACAGCCGTACTTGATCTTGTATAAATTGGGCAGTTCTGTTACAGACCGTTCCCATAGTTAAGGTCTCAAAAAACTAGGAGTGCGGGTGAGCCAATTCTGATCACACTGGTGGGCAAGGAGGCCATAGCCGCTGGGGCGTGGGTTTCCCGCAGTCCTACTAGTTATACTCAGATTTTGTTCCCAAAATCCTAGCCCTTAGGACTTGCCATGAGAAAAGAGGGAAGACTCAGAGAATGTTTGCAAAGATAACACATAGAGTGTTTTGCAAGATAAACATACTTATATCAGCCCCCGAGTGAGGTCCGACCCTCACAATTTGTAGGGGTCGGATGTCACTAAAGATCAGGGATTATTGAAGACAAAAACTGATAAGAAAAAGTATTCATTTATTTAAGGATAAAAATGACATAGCTGCTAAATGTTCTAGGCATTGGTGAAGACCTCACCGTCGATGGTTTTCAACTTGTAGGCGCCTGGCCAGAGTACTTTCGCAATGCCATATGGCCCTTCCTAGGGTGGGGAGAGCTTGTGACGGTCCTTGTTGCTCTGCACGAGGCGGAGAACTAGGTCCCTGATGTTGAAGGCTCGGTCCCGCACCCATCGGTTGTGGTACCGACGTAGCGCCTGCTGGTACTTGGCTGAATGGTGGAGGGTGATGTCATGAGCTTCGTCTAGCTGGTCCATGGCATCTTGGTGGGATGCCTTGGCTCCTTGTTCATTGTATGCTCTAATTCTTGGTGCTCCATAGTCGAGGTCGGTTGGGAGGACGGCCTCAGAACCGTAGACCATGAAGAAAGGCGTGTAGCCGATGGCCCAGTTAGGAGTTGTCCTCAGGTTCCAGAGCACCATAGGGAGCTCGGCGACCCAGCATGCGCCAAACTTGTTCAACCGATTGAAGATCCTGGGCTTGAGACCCTGTAGGAGCATGTCGTTTGCGCGCTCGACCTGCTCGTTTGTTCGGGGGTGCGCAACGGCGGCCCAATCGACCTGGATGTGTTGTTCATCATAGAATTGAATGAATTTCTTGCCGGTGAACTATGTGTCATTGCCTATGATGATGGAGTTCGGTACTCTAAAGCAATGGATGATGTCGAGGAAGAATAGCACAGCCTGCTCGAACTTGATTACCGAGATTGGCCAAGCTTCGATCCATTTTGTGAACTTATCTATGGTGACAAGTAAGTAAGTGTAGCCCTCGGGTGCCTTCTTGAGAGGCCCAACTAGATTGAGCCCCTAGACCATGAAGGGCCACGTGATGGGGATCATCTGGAGTGCCTAGACCGGGAGGTGAGTTTGTTGAGCGTAGTACTGGCACCCTTCGTAGGTGCGTATGACCTGCTCGGCATCGGCTACTATAGTGGGCTAGTAGAAGCCCTATTGGAATGTATTCCCAACCAAGGTTCTAGGCATGGCGTGGTGACCACAGACCCCACCGTAGATATCGCTTAGTAGAAGCTTCCCTTGTTCAACGAAGCTGCAGGATCCCGGTGTGGCTCTGTTTGTAGAGTTCTCCTTCTACAAGAATGAAGGACTTGGCATGACGTGCGAGCCATCGAGCTTTCATCTTGTCCATCGGTAGCGTGTCATGGAGGAGGTAGTCAAAGTAGAGTGTTCTCTAGTCATCCAGAGGGTCGGGCTCTGTCGCTGGATCCTTTTCAAGCTCCATGACCTCAGGGGCGAATAGAACCATTGGTTGGTTAGCCCCTGAGGCTGGATCAGACAAACTATCATTGGCTCATTCTGACCCTTCATAGCATACTGAGGGCTTGAGTTGGTCACTGGTGAAGACACCTGTTGGCACCGGTTCTCGACCGGATGCCACTTTTGCAAGCGCGTCGGCCACCTCATTGAGGCACCTTAGGATGTGATTGAGTTCGAGGCTATCAAATTTGTCCTCTAGATGTCAGACTTCTTGGCAGTACGCAACCATCTTGGCGTCATGGCAACTCAACTCCTTCATGACTTGGTTGACGACCAGCTAGGAGTCGCCCCGGATGTCGAGGCGTTGGATGCCCAACTCGATGGCAATTCATAGGCCGTTGATGAGTGCTTCATACTCAGCCACATTATTTGATGAGGGGAAATGGAGACGAACCATGTACCTCATGCGGACCCTAAGGGGTGATATGAAGACCAGCCCTGCACCGGCACCCTTCTTCTTCAGCAACCCATTGAAGTACATCGTCCAGTGCTCTTGATTAATGACCGCTGGTGGTGTTTGGACCTTGGCCCATTCCACGATGAAGTCGGCCAGCACCTAGGACTTGATCGCTGTTTGGGAGGCATACATGATGCCTTGATCCATCAACTCGAGTGCCCACATTGTGGTTCTTCCTGTGGTGTCCTAGCTCTAGATGACCTTGCCGAGGGGGAATGATGTCACAACTGTCACGGTGTGTGACTCAAAGTAGTGGTGTAGCTTCCTCTTGGTGATGAGGACGGCGTACAGGAGTTTCTGGATTTGGGAGTAGCGGGTCTTGGAGTTGGATAGCACCTTGCTAATGAAGTACATAGGGCACTGTACCTTGAGGGCGTGCCCATCTTCCTCCTGCTCTACTACTAGGGTGGCGCTGACCACTTGCATGGTGGCCGCTATGTATAGCAGGAGGGATTCTCCGTCGCTTGGAGGAGCTAGGATCGAAGGCCTTGTCAGAAGCAGTTTGACCATGTCATGTGCCTCCTAGGCCTTAGACGTCCACTTGAAGCGGTCGGTTTTCTTCAAGAGTCGATAAAGGGGGAGACCTCGCTTGCCGAGGCGTGAGATGAATCGGCTGAGGACAGCGAGGCACCCTATGATTCACTGAATCCCCTTTATGTTCTAGATTGGGCCCATCCTTATGATGGCTAAGATCTTCTCTGGGTTGGCTTTGATGCCATGCTCGGAGACGATGAAGCCGAGCAGCATGCCCCTCGGGACCCTGAAAACACATTTCTTAGGATTGAGTTTGATGCCATTCGCCTGGAGTTTCACAAAGGTTTGCTCAAGATCAGCAATGAGGTGGTCAGCCCGTTTGGACTTAACTACGATGTCATCAACATAGGCCTCAATGGTCCACCTGATGAGGTCCCCAAAGCATCTAAGAATATAGCACTGGTACATAGCCCTAGCGTTCTTTAGATCGAATGGCATCGAGACATAGCAGAATGGTTCGAAGAGGGTGATGAAAAATGTCGTGAGCTGGTCGGACTCTTTCATCGCAATTTGATGGTAGCTAGAGTACACATCAAGGAAGCAGAGGGTTTCACACCCCGAGGTAGAGTCAACTATTTGGTCTATGCATGGCAAAGGGAATGGATCCTTTGGGCATGCCTTGTTGAGGCCCATATAGTCAACACACATCTTCCATTTCCTGCTCTTCTTTTATACAAGAACAGGATTAGCTAACCACTCTGGGTGGCATACTTCCCTGATGAATCCGGCCACTGAGAGTTTGGCTATTTCTTCGCCGATGGCCCTATGTTTCTCCTCGTTGAAGCGACGCATGCGTTGCTTCACCAGCCTAGAGCCTAGATGGATCTTCAAGCTATGCTTGGTGATCTCCCTTGGAATGCCTGGCATATCCGAGGGTTTCCATGCAAAGATGTCTTTGTTGCCGTGGAGGAAGTCGACGAGTGTGCTTTCCTATTTGGAGGAAAGCATGGTACCAATGCATACCATTTTACCCTCAGAGCTACTAGGATCTATGAGGACCCCCTTGGAGCCCTCTGCCGATTCGAATGACCTGGTCGATTTCTTCACGTCAGGTGCTTCTTCGATGACCTCCTTCCTGAGAGCATTGAGTTCCTCAGAGACGACGATTGCTGTGGCGTGGCCACAGCACTCGACCTCACACTTGTAGGCACGCTGGAAGGAAGAGCTGACGGTGATGACCCCATGGGGGCCAACATCTTTAGCTTGAGGTATGTATAGTTGGGGACGGCCATGAACTTCGCATAGCATGGATGTCCTAGGATGGCATGGAAGGTTTTAGGGAACCCAACCTCCTCGAAGGTGAGGGTCTTAGTCTTGTAACTGAACTGATCCCCAAAGGTAATAGATAGATTGATCTGCCCAAGTGGCATGGCCTGCTTCATGGGCACAATGCCGTGGAAAGGCACTCAAGTTATGTAGAGGCACGTCTGGTCGACGCCCATCACGTCGAGTGTCCTGGCGTACATGATGTTGAGGCAGCTGCCTCCGTCCATCAATACTTTAGTGAGCCACTTTGGGCCGATGATTGGGTTGACCACAAGCGGATATCTTCCTGGGTGTGGGATGATATCCGGATTGTCGGTTCGATCAAAGGTTATGGTAGACTCTAACCATCGGAGGACGGGAGGTGTGGTTGGTTGGGCTGTGTAGACTTGGCGGCGTGCGACCTTTTGACGATGTTTTGAGTCGTAGGCCGCTGATCCTCCAAAGATTATGAGGCAGTCGTTTGGCATTGGAAAGCCATCGTCCTTCTCCTCAGCATCATCCATAGTGGGGGCAGGTTCTTTCCCCTGCTCCCCTTTGTTGGAGCCTCCGAACAAGAACCGCCGCATGAGGCTGCAGTCCTTGAGCAGATGCTTAATAGGAAAGGCGTTGTTCAGGCATGGCCCCTCGAGCATTTTTTCGAAGTGGTTTGGGGTGCCCTCCATGGGCTTTCGACCACCCTTGCGGTTAGCAGCGGCCATGAGTGAATCCTCGCGTCGTTGCTTCTTATTCTTCCTTTTTGAAGAACGATCAGAGGTGCCTTCGCTGGCACCCTCATCCCGCCTTGCCTTGCCCTCGAGGTGATCGAAGATGGCTTCAACCGCCTCTTCTCCTGAGGCATGGCTGGTGGTGATGTCTAGGAGTTTCTTGGTAGTTCATGGGCCCTTGCATCCTAGCTTATGAACCAAGGACTCGTATTACGTTGGCGTCGGTGACTTTAGGGAGCTCATTGTACTATCGGGAGAAGCACTAGATGTACCTATGGAGGGTCTCACTGGCCTTTTGACGGCAGTTCTTGAGGTCCCATGGGTTATTAGGGTGCTTGTACATGCCCTAGAAGTTTCCCACAAAGATCTCCTTCAGATCCACCCAACTCTAGATTGCGTTGGACGGCAGGTGTTCCAACCATGCCCATGCCGAATCGGCCAAGAACAGTGGAAGGTTGCAAATAATGAAGTTGTCATTATCCGCACCACTGGCTTAATAGGCAAGCCGATAGTCTTCAAGCCAAAGTCCAAGGTTTGTCTCCCTAGAGTATTTAGGGATATTGGTAGGTGGTCGATACCTTGGTGGGAAAGCAGCATTGAGGATGTGTTGGCTAAAGGCCTGAGGCCTTGGCAGGCCAGGGCTCGAGCTCTGGTCCTCACCACTATCATAGCGTCCACCACGTCAAGGATGATAGCCACGGTGGGCTCCTTCCCTTGGGTCGCTATAGGTGCGTCTGCGGGCATCGAGGGTGCTACGTGCGTCGCGGTTGTGGCTAAGACATTGATGTACTGGGATCGCAGCATGTTGCCTGCCGCCTTGTGGTGCCTGGTGGACTGATGTGTCCCTAGTGGGGTGCACCAAGATCATACACTGGCTGGTGTCGAGCTTGCATCGCCAAGACAACGAGCTCTCTGCCTGCTGCGCTGCCGCACGCTCAAGTAGCATCTAGATTTCGTGGTGGGCCCAATGATGCTCGGGTGTTGTGGCCTCTAGAAGGCCATGGAGCAAGGCCATCACGACGGTGATGTTTTGGATTGCCTGAGCGAAGTGAGGAAGGGTTTCATCGTTAGCGATGATCCTTCGGTTCACGTCACAAGCCATGGCGCGTGCGCGCCCACCGTCTCCGTAGTGTTCGATCTCTCGATCGACCTCTGCGTACTCCCAAACAAGCTATTGTCTGGCTTCGTCTATCTCCTACTTTTGGGCTCTTAGCTACTCCACCCCTATGTGAGGTGGGGCCATTGTCCCCCCTTCGGTTCCATCGCCGAGGTTGCCTGCCGGGGTAGCCTCATCCGCGGAGACGCTTTCAACGTGTCCCGTGGGGGTACCCACCATGAAACATTCCTAGGAGGGGTGATGGCTCCCCCTACTAGAGTTAGAGCCAGAGTCTGACCCTAGCCCCTCCGTGAGGAGACCATGGAGGGATTCTGTGATGCTTTCGATCATCCCCACAAACTCGTTGTTCGTAGGGGATAGGATCGTGTGTTGTGCCACAAGGTGGCTAACGGTCACCATGGCGTTGCGGAGACCAAATAGAAGCACCATCGAGGCGCTCCATGTGGAGTGTTCCAGAGAGAGGGTGAGGCTGCGTAGGTCCTCCCTAGACAGCTGGGGTCCAAGGGAGACACCGGGATGGCACTTAAGCCTCCTATAGTTGAAACTGATGGAGGGGAGAGACTGGATGGTGGCGTGGGCCAACACCAACTCTCCTCCCACCGTGATGATGAAGTCCATGTCACAAAAACACATGTGTGCACCCAGGACCTAGCTAATTGCATGGCTAGCCATCTGAGGCTTGATTTGGAATGCACAAAGGCCCCTACTTGGCATGCCACTGTTGGTGTTTCGAACAAACATCGGCTAGTAAATTTATAATTATTGCGCATTAGTCTCGGATGGTGTACTAAAGACATAATGTTTATACTGGTTCAGGCAGAATGTCTCTACATCTAGTTTGCTACTGCTCGTGTTATTAGTACCAAAAAAAGGTTTGTAGTAGAGGGTACAAACGGTCGAGAGAGGGACATGTCCCAAGTCTCTGATGGAAAGGTCGAAAGGATGCCAAGAGCTCGGTTGCTGCTTGGCTGTGTGTTGTGTCAAATTGATCTGTCAAAAGTTGGTCCCCTTAGTGGGGTGCCCTGCCCTCCCTTTTATAGACCAAGGGGGGAGCAAGGGTTATAGATGGGAGAAAGAGGAAAAAACCAAAGGCAGAGAAGGTCCTTCGAAGGAGCTGGGTCTTCCTTTTCCCCTGTGTCAGCCTTGCTAACATGGCAGACCATGTCAGGGATGGCATGTTCGCTGATCCTTATAGGGCCGTGCCCTGGCCTCCTTCAGCAAGTGGGTGCGTCCCATCCTACACCGGTGGATGGTGCGGCATGCCAGAGAGCCGAGCTATGACCCTTTGGGGAGTAGATGGGGAAGTGCCCATACGTCCATCACTATAGGTAATGTGAGTTCTATCTTGGATCATAGTGGTTGTCATATGCTTGTGTTAGTATCTACGTTCAAGGGCTGATGGTGGCACCTACAACACTGTGGGACAAAAGTTGGCACCTACAACACTATTCAGGCTCTGTCAGGTCGAAAAGGGCCTAAAGCGCCTGTCTCGTCGTATCCTGATAGTACCTTCCTGTAGGCATGCAGGGCATGGCCCTCGGTACTATGGTTGACTCGAATGTTCTATCCATCTTGATGAAGGAGCAGGGTGCAGTCATCGGGTGAGGCGGAGCTTGCCCTCAGCCATCGGGTGAGGCAAAGCCAGCCCTTAGACATCGAGCGAGGTAGAGCCTACCCTCAACCATTGGGCGAGGTAGAGCCAGCCCTCAGATGTTGGGCGAGGCGGAGCCTGCCCTTAGCCATTGAGCAAGGCAGATCCAGCCCTCAGCCATTGGGCAAGGCAGAGCCTGCCCTCAGCCATCGGGTGAGGCAGAGTCTACCCTCAGATGTCGGATGAGCCTACCCTCAGCCATCGAGTGAGGCGGAGCCTGCCTTCAGACATCAAGCGAGGCGGAGCTTGCCCTCAGCTGTCAAGTGAGGTGGAGCCTTAGCCCTTGGGGGTCGGGCGAGGCAAAACCAATCTTTTGTCGTTCAAGCAAGAAGTGTAGTAGCGTCCCTGTCTGACTGGAAGCGTTAACGTTCGATGGTTATTAATTCCACCTCATTGGGTACCCCGGTATTAGGTCCCCGACACACACATGCACATCTTGATATAAGAGTATGACATTTTTCTCCTTGGATCCTTGTTTTGATTTTACAATATATGCAGTACAAGTATGTTCTCATATTTGTCCCTACCAGAGCTCCACATAAGCCTTTAGAAATGGGTAAAAACAAGGCAAGAACATCAATGCCTGGGTAAGGATCCAAAAAATACTACATATATTGAGTGATTTGAGAGTACTACAAAAGGAGAAAGGTAAGCTATGTTTTGTTTTCAAAATCTCAAAATGTTTCTCCAATTAACTTGACTGAAGGAAGATAGTGATCTATTTCAAGCTGTTCCATTCTTCAACCGCCCAAAGTTTCATGGTAGACACTTTGAATCCTATAGAGTAAGTATGACTAGGAATGGTTTTATGTTGATGTCTTGTCCTAAGGTTTTGTTTTAAGTAATCTATCCTTTTATCAAGGATGAGTAAAAGCCTAAGTGTGGGAGAATTTGTTGATGATAGTTAACATTCATCACAAACTATCAATATACCTTGCATAAATGACTAAAATAGATCACCAACAAAGACTTAGGGGTTTAAACTGACAATTTCCATGAGTTTTAGTGAATCTGTGTTTTCAGTAGGATTTAATCAGAAAACAATCAAGGAACACCTATTTGTCAAAGGAAATCACGTTTATCCACAACGGTACCTACGTGGGAAGACTCTGGAAGACACCAAAAGACAAATCATCAAAGTAGGCCATGTGACTCTGACATGTGGAGCTGGCTAGCCCCACCTACAGGGCGGCCAGCCTATGGGCCCCATCTGGTAGCTTCCTTGCTATGTCAGTTCTCCACCGCCTCAAGGATCACATCTACATCGTTCTTTTAAGTCAGTTTGATCCGAGGGTTCAGGATGCTTGAAAGCCCCTATATATACCTGCTTGTACCCCCTTCTTCAGGGCATGCATTATGAAAGGTCATAATGGCTAGAGGGGGGTGAATAGCCTATTAAAAATTTATACAACTACACTAAAACAAATGATTAGCCAATAAGATGGCGAAGCAAATTTTGCACTAGCACTATACTTGGGTTTGCAAGTCACCTACTCAATTCTAATTTCTATGATCTCTAGTATATCACAACAAAGCTATGTCACTAATATACACCTAGGTGATCAACCTAGTGAGAGTAATACAATTAAATGATACACTATCTAGTCTTAACTACCACTAGCTCTATCCACGTGAATGTATAATGAAATACAAGAGAGTGGTAGAGAGGTATACCGCTGTGGCAAGTGACCAATGAGTGAATATGAAAGAATACCAAGGAGACAATCAAGACACAATGATTTTTCCTCTGAGGTTCACTTGCTTGCCAACAAGCTAGTCCCTGTTGTGGCAATTCACTCGGAGGTTCATGTGCTAATTGGCATCACACACCAAACCCTCAATAGGGTGCCGCACAACCAACATAAGATGAGGATCACACAAGCCATGAGTAATCCACTAGACTACCTTTTGGCTCTCCACTGGAGGAAGGTCAAGAACCCCTCACAATCACCACGATCGGAGCCGGAGACAATCACCAACCTCCGCTCAATGATCCTTGCTGCTCCAAGCCATCTAGGTGACAGCAACCACCAAGAGTAACAAGCCAAACCCACAACGAAACACGAATAACAAGTTTCTCTAGATGCAAACACTCAAGCAATGCACTTGGATTCTCTCCCAATCTCACAAAGATGATGAATCAATGATGGAGATGAGTGGGAGGGCTTTGGCTAAGCTCACAAGGTTGCTATGTCAATGCAAATGGCCAAGAGAGTGAGCTAGGGCTGGCCAAATGCCTTATATAAGCGTCCCCTCAAAATAGAGCCGTTAGGCTCTTACTGCAGCCCAACTCGGGGCGACAGGACGCACCGGTCAGATCGACCGAACACACCAGCCCTAGTGTCTGGTCACTGATCATCGTCCACATGTCCCTCGTGTTCAATGACATCTGCATGATCTCAACAATCAAGTGACTCAGTGCAACCCCTAAGTCACGACCGGACACGCAGGCAAGCTGACTGGGCGCACCACACCCACATTAGGTCCTCACGCGCCTGTGCACCAACACCCAGCGACCGGATGCACCGATGGAATGATCGAACGCTCTAATAATGTGGAGTCCGGTCACTTCCGGAGAGCATCCAGAGCCGCATTTTCTCGATCGGACACGGACGGTGTACCTCGACCGGACCTAGCTCAGCATCTAGTGCAATACCCTAGGTTATGCTGCCTCAGTTTCTTCTAACCAAACTCACCAATGTCGTGTCCGGTCACATTTTGACCTAGCGTTCAGTCACTTCAACAATAGAGCCCGAGCATGCCAACTTCATCTAAAATAGATCGGACGCTGCTCCCCTGAGTCCGGTCACTATGTGACCTACGTCCGGTCACTATTTCATAGTGACAATCACCTCCTTTACTTCACTAACTTCTCTACCCTTGCTCAAATGTTCCAAACACCAAGTGTATCAATTTGTGCACGTGTGTTAGCATATTTTCACAAATATTTTCAAGGGTGTTGGCTCTCCACTAGATCCTAAATGCATATGCAATGAGTTAGAGCATCTAGTGGCACTTTGATAACTGCATTTTGATATGAGTTTCACCCCTCCTAATAGTACAACTATCGATCCTAAATGTGATCACACTCACTAAGTGTCTCGATCACCAAAACAAAAAAGATATTATCAAGTTTCACCTTTGCCTTGAGCTTTTTGTTTTTATCTTTCTTCTTCTCCAAGTCCAAGCATTTTGTCATCACCATGGCATCACCATCATCATGATCTTCACCGTTGCTTCACCACTTGGAATAATGCTACCTATCTCATGATCACTTAGATGAACTAGGTTAGCACTTAGGGTTTCATCAATTCACCAAAACAAAACTAGAGCTTTCACATTGATCCTGAGAGCTTGAAGGCTAGAAACCCTAATTCATATTTCCACCAGGATCAGAGCTAGAATCAAGAGAAGATTAGTCCTCAATACAATCTAGTCTTGTATTAGAGATAGAGAGATAGAGTGTGAGGGAAAAGTTTGGAGGAAGTGCTGGCCTATCGGTGCTCTCTCTCTATGGCTTGTAACTTGGCGGAATTAAGTTCTTGAGCTTGCTTCTGAGATTTCTCTGGTAATCAACTTCTAATTCAAGTAAGCATCTTATTTATATTGTTCTTTAGGTTTGTGACTCACTTTGAGTACTTTAATCTTTGTAGCTCCTGGGTTAAAGTAGTATTCATAGTGTAAGCGTGGTGCTTAGACTCGGTTACTTGTGAATGTACCCTACTTTTCATATTGGTGTAGCTCGTGAGGGTGACTCTTATAGCTTCGTTGAATCCTTTGTAGTCCACCTCCCATTTATAGGCCTAGCAAGACCTTGTTACTATAGAAAACATACTTTGCCTGTGTTTTCTATAGTAATATCCCCATAATTGAACAATAGAAAACATAGCTTATCGAAGTTAGAACTAGAAGACCTTTGCAATTTCTTTTATACTCCTATTATCTAAGCCTTGTTGCAAAGTTGGGTTAAGTTAGATTTAGTAATTCTCACACACGTGTCCTTGAGTTTGATATAAAACTGGGATACTTCCTACATTGGTATAATATTTGTGCGCTTGTGGATTATTCTGTGTGCGTTAATATATACCAACAATTGGCTAAACCAAAGTAGGGAAGAAAGTTTCTATCTGCGCTGTACTCTCTTGCAATAGCCTACATCAAGGTGAAAGCTATAAGCCCCATATGGCTGACTGGCGGTGAATTTCTAACACTAACTTGCTCAACTCAAGAAATATTATTGAATTATATATGAGTTTTTGCAGGACGTTACATTGAAGCAATTCCTGATCCAACTTGCTAAACCCTCATCTTTGCTCGGGACGAGCAAAGGGGTAGCTAGGGGGAGCTTGTTGATGGTCACTAAACACCCAATTTGACCATCAACATTCCACCCAAACCAAGGTAACACAACATCACATGTGTCATACTATGTTTATAATTCACCTAGTTCCACTTGTACTTGGAAAAATTTTGTGTACATAGGAAAAATCACAAAAATAGACAAATAAGGTGCATAGGAGGCAAGTGGACATGGTAGGTGACCGTGGGCCCACTAGGTGGGGTTGGTCGATGCCATGTGGGGTCGACTAACTCCATGTGGGATCGGCTAATAGCCCCACCCCCCTTGCCACGTGACTAATCTATGGGATGGTCTCCACACTGCTTCTCCACCCTTGATCCAAGTCTGTTTGATCCAAATGATGATGTTCTACTGCCATGGATCCATGGGCTCGCTATCATACACTTAGAGGGGCCAAACCGACCTCCAAACTGCCTTACCAGCCAAAAAACTGACTTACCTGCCATGCAAACTGTAACACCCTAGGTGTTAGCCTTGCATAACTTGACTTGCATAGCATGAGCATGATCATCAAGCATTCATAAACAAGCATTTACAATTGAAACATTGGATTGAAACATATGCAACATTTGCTTGTTATTGCATGTTTCCTTGTACATATGCAAATGATCATGAGTGTAAACATGTACTTGGTGAATGTGAGTCACAAAAACATTTAACAACACCTAGGTTAGCAAATAGGACATTGTTCATGAAGGTCACCTTTCATGACCAAACACTTAAGATTTCATGTGTTAACCTAGATAGCACTATGTGTGACTAATACATGAAATGATTGTATGACCTTGCAATTTGCTTAAATATGTTTAGAGTATCATTATGAACAACTTTGATATTCATGGTTAGGGGTAAATATGTCATTAAGCCATAGTTTGAAGTGTATCATCATTTAAATGTGACATGTTTGACCAAGTTTGAACTATGTGTTAGAGACCTTGCATGGAGGAGGTCACTAAAGCAAAGTTGTAGTGTTTGGCAAGGGGAACAACTTTTATTTTTGGGTCATTGACTGATTTAGCTCCTAACATGCTTGAATTTGGATCACAAAAATCAGCAAATTCACCTTTACAACACTTAGAGAAAATTTCTAAGTCATGATCACAGACAGTGCTGACAGGCCGACCTTTGGGATGATTTAACTCGGTCTCGGTTGGGAGTTGGAACATAATCCTTTAAGAACAATTGAAGCTGGTATGTAGGGCTACGACGCTAATTCGTCGTGGTTACGAAGATCAAGCTCCATGAAAACTCGCTGTCAGGCCAAAAATGGGCGCGCTGACGAACTGAATTGGCCAGCGTCAGTGGCCGACAGAAGCAGAGCCTGCGCGTCGCGTGGTGGCTAGCAGCGGTCGCGCGTCGCCGGTGTCCTGCCCCGTGCAGCAGAGACGGGCCAGTGCGCGCCTTAACACCCCAGCGTCCGCCCGCTCCCTCCCCGCACCCTCATTTCCAAATTTCCTGGCTCCTCCTTCGCCGGCCGAAGCACCACCGTAGCCACCGAGCACCTCCTCGCCTCCGCCGTCGCCTCGCGTGCGCTGCACCGCACCACCACCGTCTCCGTCTCGCCAGTCGTTGCGCCTCACCCACCTCCACCGCCTCGACGTGTTGGTTGCTTCAATTGCGCCTTGGTGAGGGCATATTACCTTTTTCCCCTCTCGCCGGAACCTTGGCCGCCATGACCGCCTCCACGGCAAGCTCGCCACCGTTTGGCTCGCACGCGCTTTTCTTTTGGTTTTGAGCGTTAGCATTTGGTTAGGATGTGTATTAGCCGGTGCTATGATGTTATCTCCGTTAGTGGTCCTGCCGGCGTGGAACGTGATGACCCACGCCGCCGCGTTCTAACCTCCGCGCCGTGGCCATGCGTCGTCGGAGCTTTGCGTGAAGCTTTTGTTGTTGAAATAGAGTCACTAGGTCACCGTTGTACTGTTGCGCGCCTCGCCTAGCTTTCCCATGGCCGAAGATGGCCGACACAGCGTTGAGCAGCGCCGCCGTGCTGCCATCACCGACGATGAGTATGCTCCACCCACCCTCCACTGCCACCACCTAGGTCGTTCGACACGCGCTGCTCAGTAGAACGTGTCGTGAAGATGTCACCTCCGGCGAACTCGCCATCGACGAGCTATGGCCACGCAAGCTCGCGCAGCGCCGCCTGCTCTGTTCTTGTTTCACTGACATGTGGGGTCACTGATCAGTGGGTCCCGCTTGCCAGTGACATCAGGACAGAAAGCTTGCTCATTTATTTCCTGTTTCATGTGTATCTTTGAAAATAGATAAGTGGAGTTGTGTAGATCCAAATATGTTGGTTCAAATTTTGTTAGAATTTGGATGAAGTGTAGTATTTATGAAAAATATTATATTAGCAAGTTTAGTAGAAATTTTGGAGGATTTAAATGGAAACTTGAAAGGTGTTTTTGAATGCATGCAAATTTGTTTATTTTATATCTAGAGTTCTTGTGCTAAAAAAATTATGAAATTTTTGTGGTAAGCTATTCTTGACATGTATGAGCTCTGGTAAAAATTTGAGGATCAGTGCATGTATATATTTGTAGTTATAGATTTTTCTTTTATAAATAGGTAATCCTTGTATGAATTTTTTTAAATTATTTAGGAATCCAATATTCATGAAATTTGTTGGAGGTTATCCTAGTACCATAAGGATGATAATAAAAATAGGAAATCTGTTGCTTGACATTTTTCACTAGGGTTTTCTATTTTTGCTATTGTAAGCCTTTCTGTCTTATCATTTTTGTATAGAATGTTTTACTGTATAAAATGGCATGAAACTTTTATAGTATTCTTTTGGTAGCATTAGTAAGGCATTGTAAATTTTTAAGAATTTATGATGCACATTTGGTATATGTTTATTATTTAACCTATGTATCTGTGAAAAATAATAAAGGCATGTAAATAAATAGTTTTGGCTTTTCCATTAATTGATCTTGAATGTTTTTAGTATGCTTAAACTGTTGGTAGACTTTGTGTTGTCAAACTTTGAATAATTACATGAAGTAGAAGTATTGTTACTTTATAATGCGAATTGGAAGGATTTCGGACAGATTCTGTAGTTTGATGAGTTGCATGATAAAAATGATGTTTGCTGTAAAAATGGTTAATAACAAAGTTGTAGATAACTTCATCATATGTCTTGTGTTAAAATTTCAGGACCATAGGTCAAACAGTTTAGGAGTTACAGCTATTTAAAGTTAGCATTTCTGAATTACTTGCTCTCTGGAATTTCTGAACAGCACTGATATGATTGTCTGTTTTGTCTAAGATAAGTTATGAATTAGCTTTTGTGAATTACATAAGAGTTGTAGGTAATTTTATAAGCTTTCCAGAAAGTCTAGGATCACTGCATTTGGATAATTAGAACTTTAGTTATGAGTAAAACAAGTAGCTGCTATTTGTGAAATAGTAGATGCATTGTTGAAGTAATTAATTACATAGTCAAGAAGAGATATGCACCTACTCAGTAAATGCGATGCACTTGTTGTTATTTAAACCACATGCTGTTAAGAATATTTGCAAGAATGCATTCTTCATGTATCATCATACCACACTTGTTAACATATATGCATTCGCAATATGTTATGCCATATTCATGCATCTAGGATCGGAGGAAGAAATAACGTTGCTGGAATTCGACGAAGTAGAGGAAAGGGACCAGCAGGAGAATCCTCAAGTCATAGCTCCCGAAGGCGAGGAGCAGAATCCTAAAGAGCTTCCTGAGTGTCCTGACCACCGCCCCACTTCCTTTCTGCGAGGCAAGCCCCAGAGCATTTTTAAGTCTCCTAGTATTTTACAAATGATTACTTAAGTACTTATGATTGATGCATTAGGTTATAAGAGTTGAATGGAACCACTTGATGCATATAAATTCCTTATCCAGATATTACACCTTTAACCGGTATAGGTCTAGGATCGAATATATGCTTAGCCATGCTTAGATCGATAGAAGTCGGGTGATGTCCTATCACCTGCGAGATATAGGTGGATACCGGAGCACGGTTGGCTATATTTGCTATCGTGGAACAGAACCATGGGGTAAAAGAAAATCAAGGCCGGGCGGAGTCTATGTGTAGGATGACTCATGTGATTCCGTCTGAGCCGATTAAGGACCACACCGTTGTTGGCGCTTCTGACAAGATTGAACGCATGCCTATCACTTAGCTGGCCGGATAACTCGTTCTGATCGCGAAGCCGAGTAGCTCAACTCAGGCCAGGACCCGTTCTGTTGTGCGCTCCTTGCGGGGGGCGATCAGACTGAGCCCAAGGGTAGGCTAGGCCTGAACGTCCTGGCATCTGGTGTCCCAGATTGTGTGGCGTAGTACGGACCCATGAAATGTGGACCTGAGTTGTACCAAAGGTGACCTAAGGCTGCCTTCGCGCGGTATGCCTGGGTTTGTGTTAGGAATAAATTCCCAGCTGGTTGAAATTGATTGGAATCACCGTCTCTCCCGGATAGTGAGAAACTTGGCTAGTCCCAACATCGTAGTAACTGTGTTATGGAACATGATGGTTTGAATGAATATGGAATTACAATACCTGCTATGGTTACTATTGTATGCTTTTAAATTGATATACCACATGTTTGGCACAAGATAGTTGCTAATCTAGAGATGGATAGTTATAATTAACTTGATAAAGGAATCATAATTGTACAACTAAGTCAATTGCTTTTATGCAAAATGTTGTCAAGCTATCTCCACTTATACAGCCTTGCATAATCCTTGGAGTCATTTTATTTCTGGTTTATGACAGGTAAGTCTAGCTGAGTACCTTCTCGTACTCAGGGTTTTATTTCCCATTGTTGCAGATAGCACTGTGTATCATGGTTATTGCAAGAGTTGCTTCTATCCCGCCGTGGATGAGGAGTAAGCCTTGAGCAGGCTTCTTTATTAATCCCTATCTCTGCTTTTGTGGACCATGATCCTACTTGGCACTGTATCAAACTATGTTGGAAACTTTATTTTCAAACTTAATTGCTTCCGCTTTATCTATCAAACTCGGTTTGTAATAACTTTTATTCATACTCTGATGATGAAAATGTATATGTGAACTTTATGTAATATGTGGCATGTATGTTGAATCATGTACGATCTTGGTTGTTGTAAATCATTTATCGAGACCTGTCGTGGTACTCGATGGACTACCGGGTTTATATGGGTTCAAGTATGACAGTGCGACCGCTTGTGGGCTGCCATTGTACTTGTACTCTTATAAATTGGTCGGTTCTGCGACACAAACACCATCTAGGAGCTCCTCATCACCATTGGATGGCAAGGTGGTGCAAGGGATGGTTGGCCGATGCCCCCTGCCCCTCCACTACCTCATCTTTGCCTATAAGTACCCCCATGCAGTGTGAGGACCCACCATGTTGATTTACCTAAATCGAGTGTCATCCACTTGACTAGCTCAATTTAAGCAAACCAACATCGGTGACTCCCCTGGAGATGCAACACATCTCCACTACTAGGACCCCGGTTGAGTATCATACCACGATAGCCTCCACACATCAAGATCACGTCTCATCATCGGAGCACATAAATAAGCATAAGACATATATTAGAAGTCTTGATGAATATTATGAATTAATTATACAACATCGGACCGAATGTAGTGTGAACCAAATGACCATCTTACTAATTACATCTACACTAAGATATACACTTTTTCTAGTAATGGGTAGTCGAATTGCCCATGGGCGTCACTACCATAGCTTGGATGGCTCCTGCCATTCACCCACTTTGCCACCAACGACGGGGTGAGATGGCTGCCAATGCCCTTTACCTGCAAAACAACTTAATGGCAGCACGTGAGTACATTGCGTACTCGTAGGACTTAATTCCAACATAAATATTTGGTGGATGCAAAGGGGATTAATAGGTGTTTGTATATTTGCATAAAAGCACATAAAGTTTAGTAAAGGAATGACATAAAATAATGAGTAACATAATTAAGTGATCAATATCGTAATGTGTCCCATAAACCAGTCTCATCTCTAGCACTACAATGGGTACAAAAGAAAGAACAACTAGTTCCATCCCGAAGGACTTTAGGCTTTCAAGACTCTGCGCAGAGGGTACAACTGTACCCACACGGAGAACAAAACGAACCACCATACCCATGCCCGGGTAAGGGTTGCCTCACGTTCTCTAACCATTTCCTAATCTGGCAAGAATGTCCATGGAAGGTTTGAATGGTTTCCCAAGTCAGGCTTCCACTGTCTTCCTAGTTCCTCGGGTCAGATTTCCACCATCGTCCCGGCACCAACCACCTTTGCCAGTTCAATGGACAAACCAGTTACAATTAATTACTCAGTTTACCACCCCCATTTGTGGTATGTGATCTGTACGGGTGGTTACTCGGACTCACTATCCCAATGAATGGTCCTTAACTGATTCACGAGCTATGTTGCAATTAGTTACTCAGCTTACCACCCCTCGCTTGAGCAAGATTAGCCAAATTGATCATCAAATTCATATATCAAGATTAGTGTGGGGGTATGACCCCAGATACCCATGGTAGACTACATGGGCTATGCCTCCAAGGGTGGTCCAACCCACAAGACAAAGCCTTGCGGAGCGTAGCACTGCTTGGCGTGCCCCGCAAGACACCGAGAAGATATCCTAAAGATACGGTGTAATCTGTTAGGATATGTTATGATCCCATGATCCCTGTAATCTATTATTACTTACCAGTTATCTCCTAGAACTAACCGACTTGTAACCCTACCCCTAGCTATATAAGGCGGGTAGGGGACCCCTCAAAACACATGCAATATCATATGATAGCCAATACAAACCAATAGACCATAGGAGTAGGGTATTACATTACACAGATGGCCTGAACCTATTTAACTCTTGTGTCTCTGTTGCCTTCTTGTTCTTGATTACGCGCACCTCTGCCGATCAATCTACCTTCGTGGGATACCACTCGGAGGACTGCCGATGATATTCCATCAACAGTTGGTGTGCTAGGTAGGGGTGTGCGTGTTGTTTCTATGATGAACAAGATGGTACATTTTGTAGGCTCTTCGTCCTCTCCAAAGCTCGGTTAGATCTTCATGGACAGATCGATCTCCTAGGTCATCAATGCTGATGGAGACAGAGAGATCATTGAGCTGATGCAGACTGATTCTATGCCGACCACACCAATACCTACAATGGTAGATCTGATATCAGAACTGCCTCTGAGGTTGTCTTCACCAACAACTCACCGACTGCTCCCCCGCTACCTGAGTAAGCAGATCAACAACAACAATCTAATCGCATCCATCGATCAGGTTGGCTAGAAGCTCGCCGACTGCCTCTCCATCATGGAATCGGCTCTGACCACTCTGGTTTAGCACCAACCACCCTCTGATTCTGATCTATCGGAGGCTGGTTAGGAAACTCTAGGGGTTACGGCCACCATCCATCGAGATGCCCTAAGGGGCAAATTCGCCGACCAGGTGGGAGACATCTATCCTCTCGCCGACCCAATCGCCGGCCAGCTCTCACTGACTGTTAATATGTTGCAAATTGGCCGACGTCCCAAAGCATCCCTCCACACCATCCTAGAGAAAAATCTAGACTCTGAGTCCCATGGCTCTATGGATACTATCGCCAAAACCGCTGTCGTCCAACCTCCTTTCCCACCCTTTCGAGGAGGTTGGATTTTTAATGTCTGTGTTGATAGCCCTCCATGAGATGGAGAAACCAACGAGGACCACGCAGCTCATGGCAATAGAAACACCAACCATGCACAGCATTGAGCGAATGAGGCTGCCATCATGCTAGCCAAGGCTGCTCGCAATGGAGAACAACTCGACTCGCAAGGGAGGCCACGCCCACTCCACCGCAACCTCGATGACAAATTCATCTGTGTCGATGGCCACAATGTCTACAAGACCCCAAGTGCCAACTTGACCATGGCTGCTAATGAGCTTGCTCAGCTCAAACAAATGCTAGAGGTTGCCAAGGTCACCGCAATGCTTAAAGTTGCGCACTACTAGGTCAACGAGATCCACCAGGATCAAGGACCTTCCTACTCAACAAGCTCAAATCACCGATCCACCATACCAAGATATGATCGCCACCTCAGCAGAAGCCATTTCACCAACTGACACCATGATGATGTCCCTCTAGCCAAGAAGTCGACTACCCTCACCAAACATGACCAAGAAGTCGACCAAGATGTCCGAGCACACATCAACAACCTTGGGGATGCATGACGTCATATCAATGGGTGTCATTTCTCTCAGCATGAGGAGGAAGTACACTGGCATCAAGATATGAGCAAGAGTTCGGTAATCTAGATGCAGCCCTCCAGCCACTTAACACCGACAATGCTGTAGATCCCAACGGTGATGATCCCAAAGGGCCCTAAACATTCATGAAAGCACTCCGAACACTCTAGTGGCCCCGTGGTTTCAAAATCACTAGGGTCGAGCCCTAGGAGAGGCAGATGAACCCCACACAGTGGCTACAAGCTTATGACACCGCTGTGCACGCCGTAGAGGGAGATACCAGTGTCATGGCAAACTATCTTCCCATCATGCTCACGTCGACCGCAATGAATTGGCTCACGAGCCTTGCCCTAAATTCCATCGGATCTTGGGAACAATTGAAGAAGGTCTTCACCAACAATTACATGGCTATGTGTACTCGGTCGGGCACCAAGCATGATCTGAATCACATTTATCAGAAACCATTCAAGCTCCTCTGTAGTTACTCAGGCGATTTTCCAAGATGAGGAATTCTATTCCCAACATCACGGAAGCAGAAGCCATCACCACCTTCATCCAAGGACTCCATCACCACGACCTTCGCTCCAAATTCAATCGTAAGCCACCAAAGGGGATTGGCGAGATGATGATGACCGCCGATTAGTACGCTGACACTGAGGAGGCCAAAGTGCGCTTCAACAAGGATGCGGGCACTCACCGCCCAACTCGCCGTAGCGACAAGCGCCCCAACAAACGATGCCATAGTGACCACCATTACGATGACCACGGCCACCATTAGGACAATGGTTGTGATCGGTCGAAAGGGACTGGTCAGTATCGCCGTCACTACCATTGATGAACCTCGCACCAAATGTAACTATGATAAGCAGTACAAGAAAATCCTCAAAGGCCCATGCCCCCTCCACAAGAATAGTAAGCACCAGATGAAGGACTGCCTTAGCTTGGCTAAGGAGTTCTAGACCAAAAAGAAGGACGACAACAACGACAACAGAGCTAGAGGTCACCAACCACCTAGGACAACAACAACACCTTCTAGGATCATGACAAAGTGGTCGCCACTATCTTTGGGGGCTTCGCCGCCGTTGAGAGTAGAAGAGATCGAAAGCTCACCGCCCGCTGGGTGCTCACCATCAACACAGAAGACACTATCGCCAACCCTAGCTATCGCCCCTAGTCTGAGGTCCCTATCACCTTCAACAGGGTCGACCAGTGGGCAAACATCCCTTACATAGGGCATTTCCCCCTTGTTCTTGATGCGATCGTCAAAACAGTACTCTTTAGGAAAGTACTCATCGATGGTGGAAGTGCCCTGAACCTCCTCTTTGTTGGAGCCCTAAAGGAGCTAGGCCTTGGAGTAGAAAACCTCACTCCCTCTGACTCCTCCTTCTAGGGTGTGGTACCTGGTAGGACGCCAAAACCGCTTGGAGAGATCACCCTCCCGGTATAATTTGGCATGACTAACAACTTCCACATCGAGCACATCAACTTCTACATCGCCAACTTCAACAACGCCACCACATCATACTCAATCGGCCAGCTCTAGCCAAGTTCATGGCCATACTGCACTATGTCTATCTAGTATTGAAGATGCCTTCGCCTGTAGGAGTTCTGGCCCTATGGGCCAACCTCTCCATTGCCTACACCTATGAAACAGAGAGTATCTCCCTCGCCAAAGCCACCGACCTCTCCATCTAGATGGCTAGTGTGGTCATCGATGCCAAGACGGTGCCTGCCGATGACATGGAGAGCCCAGCATTGGAGCCTCCTTGTGCCTCTACCAAGTTTAAGGAAATGAAGGAGGTCAGCCTCGGCCACGATGACCCCACCAAGACCCTCAAGATTGGGGCTCATCTTGACCCCAAATAGGAAAGCACGCTTGTCTACTTCCTACATGCCAATGCTGATGTGTTTGCTTGGAAACCTACAGACATGTCAGGGGTACCACGGGAGAAGATCGATCACTCCTTGAATGTCTTGCCGACCGCCAAACTAATCAAGCAGAAGCTCCGACGATTCACGCAAGACAAGAAGGAGGCTATTAGGGTAGAAATAAAATTGCTCCTAGTAGCCAGATTTATTAAAGAAGTGTATCATCCTAAGTGGCTGGTAAACCCAATACTTGTTCAAAAGAAGAATAAAGAATGGAGAATGTGCGTTGATTACACTTATCTCAACAAACACTGCCCTAAAGACCCCTTCGGTTTGCCTCAGATAGACACGGCTGTAGACTCCACCACTGGTGGCAAACTCCTCTCCTTCCTCCACTGTTACTCTAGCTATCACTAGATATCCCTCAAAGAGGACGACCAGATCAAAATGTCATTCATCATGCCTTTCGATGCGTATTGCTATACCACCATGTCCTTCGGACTCCAAAACGCTAGGGCAACCTACCAAAGGGCATCCAGATGTGCCTTGATCAATAGATAGGCCGCAACATCAAATCTTACATCGACAATGTGGTCATCAAATCCAAAACCGCCGACAGTCTCATCGCCGACGTCGAAGAAACGTTCACCAACCTAAAAAGATACAAATGGAAGTTGAACCCTTCAAAGTGCATCTTTGGAGTTCCATCCGTCATACTCCTAGGCTACATCGTTAGCGCCCGTGGTATTGAATCCAACCCTGACAAGGTCTCCGCCATTACTAATATGAAATGATCAACCGGCATAAAGGACATACAGAAGATCACAGGGTGCATGGCTGCCCTTAGCCGCTTTATATCATGCCTTGGCAAAAAGGTACCACTATTCTTTAAACTACTCAAGGCCTCCGAGCGCTTCTCCTAGTCGGAGGAAGCTGATACGGCTTTTGAGCAACTTAAGTTGTTTTTAACAAAGTCTCTGATCATGACGGTGCCTCAACCAGATGAAACCCTATTGATCTACATCACCACCACTTCTCACGTCGTTAGCACAGCTATCATCATCGAGCGTGAGGAAGTTGGACATGCCTATAAGGTACAATGTCTAGTCTACTTCATCAGTGAAGTTCTTAATGAGTCCAAAACTCGTTACCCTCAAGTTTAGAAGCTATAATACGTCATTCTAGTCATGTCGTGCAAGCTCTGCCATTACTTCAAGTACTACATCGTGCAAGCTCTGCCATTACTTCGAGTACTACAAGATCACCGTGGTCACCAAGTTCCCTCTAGGGGACATCCTCCATAACAAAGAGTCCAATGGCCACATCATCAAGTGGGCAGTCGAGCTCGGCACTTATTCCATAGAATTCAGAAGTAGGCCAACCATTAAGTCGTAGGCGCTAGCTAACTTCGTCGCTGAGTGGACCGAGATCCAAGAGCCCATCCTCGCTGCTTGCCTCGAGCATTGGATAATGTATTTCGATGGCACCCTCAACATCAACGGTGCTGGCATAGACATTTTGTTTATTACTCCAACTAAGGACAAGCGCTGATACGTCTTTCGAATTCATTTTCTAGCTTCCAATAATGTCGCAGAATATGAAGCATGTCTCCACAGACTTTGTATAGCCATTGAGCTTGGCGTCAAACACCTCATGGTATATGGAGACTCCACGCTAGTCATCAACCAAGTCAACAAAGATTGGTCCTGTTCTAGTGAGAAGATGGATGCATACTACGCCGAGATCAGGAAACTCGAAGGAAAGTTTTATGGTATCGAGTACCACCACGTGGTACGAGACCAAAATCAGCTTGTCGACCACCTATCTAAGATAGGCTCTTCTCATGGTGTGATTCCACCTAGGGTTTTTGTTCAAGACCTCTTTGCGCCATCTATTAAGAGAAGGAAGTTCAAGAAGTTCCCACCGCCGAGCAGCTGGTACTTATAGTACCTTCGCCGGTCATAGATTAGAGGGAATAGTTCATCAAGTACCTCACTAGCACCGACGTACCAACCGATAAGACCAAAACTAAATGCCTCATCCATCATAGCAAGCATTACGTGCTGGTGGATGGGAAGTTGATGAGGAAAAGCACCGAGGAAGGGATACTTTAGAAACGTATCACCCAAGAAGAGGGTGCAAAACTACTCAAAATTCACTTTGGTTCTTGTGGCAATCACGCGGCCTCCAGAAACCTGGTCAGCAAAGTTTTTTGAGCTAGTTTTTATTGGCCCACGGCCATTGCCAATGCAGAAGACCTCGTCCGACATTGTGAAGCCTGTCAATTTTTTGCCAAGCAAATACACGTGCGGGCGCAGGAATTGCAGACCATCCTAGCTTCTTGGCCTTTTGCATGCTGGGGACTAGACATGATCAGGCCTTTCAAGCCAGCGCCAGGCAGTTTTTCGTACGTATACGTCGCCATTGACAAGTTCTCCAAGTGGATCCAATACAAGCCACTTGTTTTGGCCACTACAAAGAAGGCAGTCGAGCTCTTCGAAGATATCATCCATAGATTTGATCTCCCGAATGGCATTATCACCGACCTTAGAACTACATTCACTGATCACCATTTTTGAGACTTCTACAAAGACCAATGCATCTTCATCAAATGTGTCTCTATTGCCCATCCTAGAGCCAATGGCTAGGTCGAATGGGCGAACGGCATGATCCTCGATGCCCTCAAAAAGAGACTATACTAGAAAGAGGAAAAGCATTCGAGCAGATGGCTCAAAGAGCTCCCAGCTATGGTCTAGGGACTACACACTCAAGCTAGTCACAACACCGGTGTATCCCCATATTTTTTGGTCTACGACTCAGAGGCCATACTTCCTGTAGACATTGCTTTTCGAGCACCTAGGGTAGAGCATTATAATGAAGAGCAAGCCGCAGCTGTTCGGATAGAGGATATCGATAGAGCTAAAGAAGAACACCTAATCACTTGCATCCACATAGCCAAGTACCTAGAAGGCCTGTGAAGATACTACAATCGCAACATCAAAGGTCATTCATTTGCGGTCGGTGACCTCATTCTCTATAGAAAGCAGTAAACCAAAGGGATGCACAAGCTCTCCTCCCCCTAGGAAGGGCCTTTTGTGGTCAAAGAGGTTACCCGACCAGGGGCTTACCGGCTATGTGACATGGAGGGAACCGATGTCCCCAACTCATGGCACATCGAGCAGCTTATACATTTCTATCCTTGAAAAGCTCCAGATATGTACTCTTCACTCCATAATGAATAAAGTTTTCATCACCATAAATTGTCTCCATTATTTCTCTGCTCTAGTTTAATCTCTGTTTACGATCACTAGCACCAAGCTACACCTCAATAAACTCTGGCAATTATACCTGATCTCCATAAATGCTTCACCTTGCTTCTCCATACTAAAATATCTTTAAGATATTCCATCAACCATCGAGTAGCACATGTTCCGCTCTGTGTTCTTTGGAGAAAACCCTATCTCCGATCTCTCCCTACACATCTATGGGCTCCAGCGCTCTGTGTTATGGGTGGTCGGCTATGGTTCCTTGGTCACGTCTATTCCCCCTACACGTGCACGGGCTCTAGCGCTCGATGTTATGGGATACGGGCTAGCCAAGGCCAAGAGCCTAGTAATGAGCTAACTGCTCGAACGCTAGTTATACCACGTATAAACACATTAGGGTTAACAACACCTCTCTTTTTCACCGAAAATGCTAGCAAGTCGCCTAAACATGCATACGACATCTGCTTACAACATTTATACAAATACACAAATGTTTGCTTAGGCCCTCATACATCTAACTCCCCTTTACAATTATCCTATACAGGTTCCTCCTCACTCAGGTTATTGTGCTCGGCCATCACCATCTACCTTGCTAAATAGATCGACATTGCTGGCCAGCTTCTTCACCGCGTCCTCCACCTCATCTTTCAGCTGCTCCTCCATCACACCTGTCCCTCTAGCAAATCTGGCCCCTATCACTCGAAGAAGATAGTGAGACCGGACCACCACCAGGGCATGTGTCATGATGAAGATGGTGGTGTCTTAGTTGAAGCCTTTGAAGTTCTCCCAAGCCATGTTGCACCTATCAATGATGGCGTTCGGATAGGGCTGCCTGTCGTCAGGCTGAGGAGCTACCTCCATGTCAATATAGTCGAGCACCGGCCTAACTCTAGCCACCATAGCATCAAGTTTTCCCCTCTGGGTTTTCGCCTCCAGCTCCAGCACATCGAACTGCGCCTTGGTTCTTCAAAGGTAATCTACAAACACCAAAGGGATTCGTCAAACGAAGAAATCATTTCAGCAACAACTCCGACCATGAACTACTCACCTTCTAGATCCTCGACCAGTTTCTCTACTCACCCAGATGCCTTCTCCTTCTCCAATTGGAGTTGACCAATGACTTGACGCAACTGGCCGAGCTCCGCATCTTGCTCTAGAAATGTAAGGGTCATCAGCAACATCAAGACTGTTTGGCAATGCAGAACAAATTCACTGATCTGTAGTGCCTTTCTTCTGCTCTAAGACGCTTTTCAGCTGCTCGAAGGTGGGCCCCAGTAGCTTGGAGACACTTTTCAGCTGCTCGGAGGTGCGCTCCAACTGCTCGGAGACGGTCTTCAACTGCTCGGATAAGGTGCCCTTTTGGTGTTCTAGGTCCCTCACATTTGATTCAGCAAGATCCCTTTTGCGCTAGGCCCTCTGGACGTTCTTCTCCATTAGTTTCATCACCTCCTTTAGCTTCCCGTTCTCCTCGACATGGGGCTCCATCCTTTTGATCAACTGCTATCATTGTATGGAAGTTCGCGCTATGCCCTATAAAGTACCAAGATTATAAAGGACCATAGTCTCCAACGCCAAAGATGGACACCGTTGATGCAATACTAACCTCAATTTGCTTCATAGCTATGGAAAGGGTGGACCATAGCCTCTTCACCTCCCTAGTGGCGTCCTCTTCCATGACCATAACTTCGTCCCCTCGCTTGTGGAAGATGTGGATGATTTGAGTTCGTGATCCTTCACGCTCAATCTTCTCAACCACGTCCTCTTCATCCACAGCCGATGGTGCTCCTTGGGGGCTTAATCGCCACACAAAGCGACTGACCATGCCCTGTGGCATCTTAGGGCACGCCTCTTTCTCCTCCGGTGTTGCCGGCCACTACCCCCCAGACTCTGGCACAGCATCGGCAACACCCACCTCTACCCTCAAAGACTCGATGACTTTTGTTGTAGCTCCTGGCATCTCCATCGAATCACCCACCATCATCGCCAACTGCTCTCCACCTCCAACTCCATTAGTAGCGGTGGTCGAATCCTTTGCAAACTGATGAGCGCCTAGGAACTCTAGAATGGAGTCTATCTATAATGTCTCCACCCTAGGACCAGCCCCTGGCTGCTCACCAGTCTAGCCTAACAGATTTAGATCCTTAGCATGCCCTGTTCTACATCATATTAGCTCATCGGTCACCGCAACTATAAAAATTAGATAGCTACCGATCCCAAGGCAAAGATACTTACACATCAGCTTTCTGATAAATGGTTCTAAACCGGCGCTGCCTCCTCGAGCACCAAGGCACTGCTTTGGGGTCAACCCATGTGTCCTAGGCTAGAGGTCTTGCGGAGTCCGTCGTTGCCATCTTCTCCGCCTGCTGCTCGGGGACTTCTTCCCCTCCCTTCGATTGCACCTCCACACGTGTGTTGCTCGATGACGCTTTAGTGGTCGGAGGAGGAGCTACTGGAGCCTCATCATCATTCGACCACTCGGATATCACCGCGCTCTACATCTAAGGGGTCCGATTACCACCAAATGAGATGTCGCCCGACTTGCAGGGAGCTACATCCGCCATTCTTCTCTTCTTTTAGGCTGCTCATCTTTTGTCGCTCTTTTCCCCCAAACTTTCTCCAATACTCAGGGGGACTCTCCTTTCGATTAGCACCTTCACCTCTAGATTCAGATGAGGTGCTGATGGCACCTTCCTTCAGCAGAGTGGTTGGCCTAGCGTCCACTACCTTTGGTCAATCGCTCCTCGGCATGCCCAAGAAGTTCGCTGCCTGTTCCTGCCAATGGATGTTTCCACAAGCAAATCAGTCCACCGCTCAGCGCCGACATGGGATAAAAAGCACTAGGAACAATAGTCAAGATTTTTACCTAAGGAGGTGGGTTCATGCAGTTGAAGGCTTTTAGCTGCCCCAGCATGGCGTATGACACATTTGGAGCGAATATTACAGCCACCCAGTGCAGCACAGCCTCCTTTGCTAGGTTCTCCATCCTCTCTCGGGTGCTGTCGGTATCTCCTTTGAAGTCAAAGCCTGCGTGGGCCCTCTCCGTATAGGGCTCGACATGGCATAGTATGAAGTTCACTGCCACCACCACTCTGCTCATCTTCATGCCCCTTATTAGCTCGAGGAGCTCCTTCACCTGTTCCATATCGACACTAGTCGGCTTCTCCGACCGGCTCCTTTGATTCTCCAGAATCTGGTCAACATCGCATCGGATGGCATGATGACTCTGCTTCATATAGAACCACCTGGTATTCCACCCCTTCAGCAAGGTATTCAGTGGCATAGGAATGTATTCACCCGCTATCCCTTCGCGGAGCTATAGATACACACCATCGACAACTTTGGAACCACCCCCTCCTTTCTTCTTTAGCCAGAAAAAATGTCAAAACAGATTGAAATGGGGAAGAATGCCAAGATAGACCATGCAGAAGTGGATAAACCTAGAAATGTGCAAAATAGTGTTTGAATGAAGATTACACAAGCTCACTCCCTAATACTCCAACAGATCCCACAAGAAAGGATGTACCGGAAGTCCTAATCCACGCTAGAAATAATCTTTGAAGACAACGAGTTCATTAGTGTGTGGCATCGAATAGGGCTCACCATTGGTCGGATGCCATCCGATGGTGACACGATTAGGAAGAACACCTGCCTCCACCATCTCATTGAGCTCCATCTCCCCAATGAGTGATAGTACCCATTCCTTGTCATGGCTCGCCCTAGTGGCCGCCTTCTTCACGTTACCACCTCCCCTCTTTGGCGCCATCCCTCAGATCTAGATCGGAACTGGTCCCTTTACACAAGCTTTTTAGCCCTAGACGCGGAGCGCATGTGAATGAGAATGGGGGAGTGCGAGGGCGAGGAGGAAAACGAAGTGGCGGAGTGCGGCGGTGCAGTTATAAAGAACCCTCCCCACTTTTTGCATTCAATGGTTTTTGAGAAACCGCACCACGCTGATTTGCGCCCTTCCAAATTCCCCAAAGCGGCGTGTTGGGCCGTTATTTGGGCTTCCATGCAACTACGGCCTATATCACCCATTTTTCGATGCAACTTGGTACTGCACACCGAATATTCGTCGACCACTATGTAATACCATCATGGCTCAGTAATTTCTACTATACAGTCATTACTCTGGCTTTTTCTCCATGATTTGAGTAATCGACACTTCTTCATTTATTCGAGATTTTCACTTGTGGCTCGGGGATTACGTCATCATTATGATTTGGTTTCTCACCATACTAGGAACTTTTTTGGTTATTGTTGTTTCTGACCCTGGCACCACGTGACCACATCACCTACTGTCAGGCTTGGGGACTAAGTGGGCACACTTCACCTTGCGGTGAGTGTGTTTTTCATTAAATCTAGAAGACTCCATGCCTCCTGAAGTTGAAGAAGATTATCTCCCTTTCTCGTGGTTAGACTCTAAGTGGGCACACTTGGTCCACTGTGAGGAAATTTTCAATTTTGAACATGAGCTCCTTGCATCCTTCTGGCAAGCCTTACTTGGGTAAGCCTGTGCTTGGCCAGACAGTTAAGCTAGTCGGTTATGGTCCACAACTACTCGGTGACTTATTAGAGTGGTCGGACTATGAGTCTGACTGCTTGGCTTTGTTTACACCTGCTCAGACAAGCTTAAGACGGTGTTGCACAATGGATACAAGGTGCTCAGGGACTAGTTGTGGGGGGTAGGACCCCAGATACCCACGACAGACTACATAGGTTGTGCCGCCAGGGGTGGTCCAGCCCATAAGATGAAGCCTTGCGGAGCACGGCGCTGCTCAGCGCGCCCCGCAAAACACTGGGAAGATATCCTCAAGATACGGCGTAATCTGTTTGGATATGTTACGATCCTGTGATCCCTATAATATGTTATTAGTTACTAGTTATCTCCTAGATCTAACCGACTTGTAACCCTACCCCCGACTATATAAGGTAGGTAGGGGACCCCCTTAAAACACATGCAATATCATACAATAGCCAATACAAACCAACAGACTATAGGAGTAGGGTATTACGTCGTAAAGATGACCCAAACCTGTCTAGCTCTTGTGTCTCTATTGCCTTCTTGTTCTTGATTACGCGCACCTCTATCGATCAATCTACCTTCGTGGGATACCCCTTGGAGGACTGCCGATGATATTCTGTCGATAATTAGGTTGAGTCCTTAATCAAGATTAGAGAAGATACAAGAAATGTGTGGCTTTTGGACAATCTATTACATCATAATATACAAAATTTAAGTCATAAATTAAGATTTGTGACGAACAGTTGACGTAAATTCAAACATCAAAAAGCCACCATCACAAATTAATTATGTGATGCTTGTATATTTATTGTCACAAGCATCTGACATTGCTTAATTGTCATAAAATCCTAGGCCTTGCCATGTGGCAGCTGACATGGCACAACAAAAAATGTCACAAAATGAGATTTGGCCAGCTAAAGCCCACGTAGCTCATGGGCCACAAATATTTTTATGGCTTGTTGCTATGTGGCCCATTATTTATTTTCATGTTTTTTCCATTGCAGCCTGTACAAATTTCTAGTCCACACCAATTCAGCCCATATAATTTTTTCGGCCCACACAATTCAGCCGATATTTTTTTAGCCCATATATTTTAATAGACCACACAATTCAGTCCATTTTTTCATCCCACAATTCAGCCCATATACAATATTTCAGCACATACAATTGCATCCATATAATTTTTTCAACACATACAGAATCAAATTCAAATAAATCAACATCTCCATGAATGGTTGCAATATCACAAGCATTTCACATTCCGCAAGTCTTAAAATGCAATATCATTACATCCATCCATTGATTCAATACACATCCAAAGTCTCAAGTCTCAAATTTCAACTTGCTACTACATCTAGAGCAGCAGCATAACGGCCAGAAGCGCAACAGCAACAGTGCAGCGGCCAGAAGCACAACAGCACCAAAATACCATCCCACAAGCACAGTGGCCACCAGTTCAGTGTCACCAAAATATCATCTAGAGCCTAATTGAGTATGGGAGCTTACCGCTAAGCATCAGGTGATGCAAACTTGCTACCACACAAAGAACGAAGAAAGCTTTGGATTTCACTTCCTTGCTGCCTTAGCTTATCAGTTTCTTTTTCATTCTTCCTTGCTACCTCTTTTTGGTCCTCTACTTGCTTCTGTAGATCAGCCACCTGTGATCAGCTTGCAATTCACTCTCAAGCTCATGTACACAATCATTCATTCCAGTAGCTTTAGCATTTCTCTTCATCTGTGTGGACTCCATGCCAACATTGCGAAGAAAAGTTGATTTGGGCAGAACATGAGCTATAGCTTGAACAGGAGTCTTTGGATCTTTGCCTTCTTCTGTTGGTTGAGCAGCATAGGCCTCCATTTGAGCCTAGCAACAATAACACAAAAATTTAGATTCCTATGCAAGTTGTGTGTGTCCCGAACAATATGTATGTAATGATGTCTATATAGAATGCAACATGGTAGAAGAAATGAAGTGATGTATATGGAATGGAACCTTCTATGCTAGTGTCTAGAATATATATGTATGCAATGTTATCTATATGGAATAAAGATATGTACTAATCTGTCGTGTTGTTCATCATAGTAACAAGATAGGGAAAGGTACTCACAATGGCATCCTTTGCATTCTCATTAAAACCTGACTTGCTACTGCAGTGGGTGTCCTTGAAAATATCAATCACAGTTGGTGGCGCATCCTTAAATTTGGTTTGCTTCTAAAATCACATACAAACAGAAAAGTAAATAACTGAAAGCATGTGAAGAGTTAAATGAATAGTAGCTGCACAAAAATCCCCTTTAATCCCTTTGGGCAGAGATGAACCGAACAAACCACTATTGACAGTGAACACATCATTTAAGGAAAGTAGCCACACTCCCTAGCACTCAGACTTGGACTAAATTATATAGTTGTGACTGGGACAGCAGCAACATTATCTACTGTATGTATAATTCAAGGACCAAGTTGCAACAGCACATCAGCATTAGCAAGATAGCAGCAGTAGCCACACAGTAGCAGCAGCAGCACAGTAGCATTAGTATTAACATTTATTCACTTGTATCCTATGGTAGCGACCAAGTAGCAGCAGCACAGTAGCATTAGCAAGATAGCTAGCCTAGCCAACAAGGTCCTAAATATGGGTGATTTTAGCCTAGACACCACCAAAGCATAATTCTAAAAATTAGACAACAGTACCACTCTAGACACATACAAGCTGCTAGTGGACATTCTAGACACATACAAGCTCCAGTATCAACTAAAAATCACAAAAGTTTGTAAAGATGCAGCGATTTATCTTACCATGGCATAGCATTGCACAACATAGCTCCGAAATCCTATCATCTGGTGGTACTAAACTAACTCACGGCTATCTTTGTTTTTTAGATATTTTTCCTATACAAAGACAAATATTAGTGGATAGACAAACCATATTCTGTAAGGTAACATTTGTGATTGATATTACGGAAGGATACCTTGTGCTTTGGGGTAGACCACATGTCCATGAATTGTTTTCACTCCATGTCAGTCATGGTGGTCAGCAGTGAAGTTGTTCTAACTTCATTTGCTAGTATGCTATTGAAGTATTGCTTCTTCAGCCTGTATCTCATCTGTCGTTGTCCTTTTTTGAGCAAATAAAAAAATGCATCTTTCACTAGACCAGCATTTGTGTCAATGGTGAATTGACTCTGGACAAGAGCATGAACATATCATTAAACAACATTCAAATGATATTCTGGGAGTGTGCAGCAACAGCGAGCAACAAGCAGTATAAACATGTGTCAACTCTAGATTATGCAGCACTATATTACAAAAGAATTTGAATATACAGATAGACAAAGTGTATGAGCTACAGCGACAAAAATATGTTTCTAACATCCACACATTTTTCTAGCTGCAGCGAGACAGCAGCTACAAAACTCTCTAACCAAAGATATTAGCCTAATGTGAACATGTGTAGAAAAATCTGCATTGGAGGCAACTTATAAAACAAGTGTAGAAAATTTCATGCGATAATTGCATATATGGAGTCTACTCCTTGATGCCAATTCTCACTCTAGTAAATAAGGAGCAGATTTAGACCAAAGCAGGACCATAACATGGGTGTGGACTTGTTTCAAGTGCACTAGGTTCACATGTTATGTTTACTATAGTAGTGGCATGATTAACCAGTATGTGTGTGCAGCAAGGAAAATATACACAAATTGAACCAAGGTCACTAAAATAATTGACAACGAAGAAACACCAAATAAATTTCTGAAAATGCAAGCTGCCAGGTATCTATTTAGTAATCCATAAACCACAAATAGGTATCTATTTAGCAGCCAAGTTACTTAATGTCGACATAGAATTTTGTCCCGTGCTGAGGACACACGTAGCAAGCCAGAAGGGTCTGCTCGATGGAGCAGATCCGCCTAGCTTCAGCGCAGGGGTGGTCGATCCTACGCAATCCTCCTGAGGCATGCCAGTCAATTTGACCCTGCAATTGATAAGGAGACAAAGTTCATCAGTAATTAAGGGCAGAACTTGCTGATGTTGCTAGACAGTTCTGAATGTACGGCTGTGAGAGCCGATATGAGAGGAAATCGGCTAAATAGCCGATTCTAGTATATTCATGAGAATAAGTCAGTTAGAGCTCATAGGGTCGTGTGAAGAGAATCGGTTATCATTCAGGATAAACATCATTTAAATGAATCTTAATCAATGGCAATAAGATATCAACGATGATCGGTCCATACTGAGTCAATGATTACGAGTAACCGAACTCCTTATATAAAGAAACAATTCAACATCACTTAATCGTTTAATAAAGATAAATCTAATGAACATGTTAGATCTCATCTATCACCATGACCAGTGGGGCATGAGGCAGAATCATGCAGGCCGTAGAAACAATAATAGACTCGATGACCCTAACTTATTACTAATATTAGAGGGCATGAGGTAGAATCATGCAGGCCGTAATACAATAACAAGATCATGGGGCTAACACATCTTTTAACTTATCCCTACTTCAACGATCTCATGATGTGAACTGTTTGTGAAAGCATTCGATATCGGCTAAACAGCCGATTCAGGCATAGCGCACAGTTAAGGTCGTGTCTTCTCGGGAACGGGTCTATCAACCAATGATCCCCACTCCACGGTGCCAACAGTGGGGTGAGAGGCAGAATCCCACAGGCCATGATGACGGGCCATGAAACGGTTCTCGCTAACCGATAGATCTACTCAAGATTGAACATGCCTTAACCGCATGCTATGCACGATTAAGATTGATGCAAAACAACCGATAAAAAATAACTCATCGCTTAAGATGCAGATTAGATCAGTTCTAGATTAGCAAATGATGAGTTAAATAAGATATAAGGCCGATCTAGATCAATCTCAATCGGGCAGAGTGATATTGCTGTAATTAGATAAACAATGAAAGCAATAAGCAATATCGGTAACTTAATGAATCTACCAAAGACTGCCATACTAAGGTAGAGCCGATAACTTGACCTTGATCTAATTCAAGCAGTGGAGTGTGAGGCAAAATCACACAGGCCATACTTGAATTAGGCAAGAGTCGATAACTAGCTTATACCAGAGCCACAGTGGGGGTCGACCGGATTGATGCAGCCATACGAACAGAGGTATAAACCATGATGGTACTTACAACAAGCAGTGGAAGTTGACCGGATCAATGCAGCCGTACTTGCTGAAGAACTCACCGAGATCTACTCTACTCCTACTCCTAAGGGGTGGCTAGAGCCGAAAAAAGTAATTGACTTGTATTTGATTGATTGGTTGTCTTCTACAATAGCCGGGGTTTGGTATTTATACCCGGAGCCTAAAACAAACCCTATTTGAGTACGACTTAATACAATCTTTGGCATAATGAAAACATTCCTAATTTAAGATAACTTGGACTCGAATCTTTCCCTTTTTGTAGAGTCCATCACATTCCGTCCTGGCGATGATTGTAGCCTTTGTCCTTATCTGCTGGCGCTATCTGAAGAAAGCTGATTATAATTCTTGCATCCGAATCGGCTAGTTTTGATCTGCATGTAATTGATTCCTTGACGACATGATCTTGGGAGCTTGAGTCACCGCGACCTTCTTTCCAAATTTTGGTGTAAACACATGCCACCCAATTTTGGGATAAAAGAAATTTTATTCCAAAATTACCATGCCTGTGTTTTCAATAGGCCTACCGTCATGGGTAAAGAATCTTTGATCAGGGGTCTACTGTCTGTCACCGCCTATGTCAGCTCATGATCCCACGCTTCAAAAACTTTTACGGAGCCCCATGGGCCTTCGGATTTACCTTCCTGGGCCAGTTATAAAACGCCCATCTGACTCTGGCGAGAGCAACTCAACAATTCAGCCATGCTTTGTTTCCATCTACTCTCTTGAGTGCCTCCAGTTTTGCCAGACCCTCCATGGTCTGCCCTCTTGTTATGAAGATCTTGAGCGGCTAGAAGAATTCTTGTGCATAGGGTGATTGCATCACTTATCTTAGCGCCTCGTTGAGCAAGAAGACCAGTCATTGCATTTAGAAGAATCCTTGTGATATCACCTGAGTCTTTACTTCATGCTCACAAAGATGTTCTAGTGTTTGCGAGGGCTAGAATGTTTGATCACCTTCCCCTTGTTATTCCTCCAAACGCCCATCGAGAAAGCTTCAGGCTTTTTCCCATAGTTCCTCAATTTATTGAGAAATCTGTTGAGCATATGTTAGGCGGACGATCTTTCTTTCTCTCGGATATAACTTTATTGATGGGCCGATGTGACTTGGTTCACAATGAATTTTGGCCTTGTGGAAATTCGGACTCCCTTCAATCCAAAGAAGTTTTGGCGAGTTAATCCTTGGTCAATGTATCCACCCCATGATATTTTGTAATTTGGGGAAGTAATAAATTCGAGTCCGTTATCTCTTCGTTATCCGTCCCCTGAATTCCTAGAGTGTCATTCCGCCTCTATTTCTGATTAACATCTTTGGCAAAATCTATCTTTCCACATCCTAGGGCTATATATACGGGCTATGGTTGTGGATCTAACAACAACCCGCTTTGCCTTAAAGCTTCTACATCCTTATACAGTTCCTACTCTTCCGTAGGTTTGAGATTATGGAGAACAGCAAGATGCATGCTGTGGAGGGTCTCGATGGATCTGTATCATCGTACCAGTGCATCCATCATCTAGAGGGTGCATCTCGTGATGCCCTCACTGCCTTGAGGAATAGGGCCGATTCTGTTTGGCCTTTGGGGCCCTCTTCATTGACCGCTCATTGCTAGTTTCTTTGTCGTCAGAAGAGGCAGTTTGACAACAATGATCTGCTTGCCTCCATCGATCGGCATGGCCAGAGCCTCACTGAATGCCTCTCCCTCATAGAATCGGCCCTGGCCATGGCTAGATGTCGATCACCTCCAGGGTCGATTCAGTGGAGGATAGGTTGACCAAGGCCAAGGCTAGGATTATGGGTAAGATACATGTCATATCCTCCTCTCTCTTTCAGTTTCATCCTCAAGGCTCTGATCATCTCCCCTTTGAATCTTTTAGATCTATCTGCCCAACTGGAGAGTCTTCGATCAACTACGGATCATGAGGCAGGATTTGTTAATGCCAGGGGCGCCGTTCCTGTGGTTTGCTTGCACGACATCCTGAATCATGTGAGGGAGGTCGCCCTTCATGGAGTTTGTCATGGAGCCGCCATGGCGTTGGCTGCTGCCTAAGCTTGTTCGGGTCATAATCTTTAGCTTCTTCCCCATGGCTTTCTAGATGTAGTATACCCTAGGGAGCATGAGCGCTTGGTTGAGGATTTTATGAGTGTCGCCAATTCTATAGCTTTCAATACCCTAGCCGATGATATAGTAAGCAAAGTTTTTCCTAGCCTGTAGTTTGTAATAGGCGACATTTGGCAAACAATTTCTTCGCCTTGAGTGATTCTCCTTTGCTCCGTGCTTCATACCTCGTTCGTGTTCACTTTGGGCGATATACATTGTGCTGGTCTTTTACCCTCCTGGGTTTTTTGCACTAGAAGTGATACCCTTCTAGTATCGACTAGCCGTGAAAATTGGTTGCCAAGCATAAATCCAAACGTTAGGGTAATATTCCTTCAAATATTCCCCATTCGATTGCTTTGCCGAATCCTTCTTCTCCTCCTAGTGCCTCCAAATTGTACCAAGCATATAATGCCTGAGCCGATAAGGTTTCTCCTGGTCAAGCGACCATGACAGCTATTTCACCTTTTGGTCGTCATAAGTATGTCTTCAAGAGCATCTCTCGTGTAGAACTGATCATATTCTCCATTGTTTACTCAAGCTTCCCTCTTTGGCTAAAGAGCCGATTTGATATAGCCAATCCAGGCCCTTGGTTTAACCAAGTCTGACAACACAACTTTTATTAAGAGAACCTTTCGATTTCCTGCCTTTCAGTTGCTCGGTGCTGTATTTCCATTGGCATTAGTGAAGTGGTGCTTCGCCTCCTATTAATTGCGGTTGCCTTTTGCGCATCCTGAGGCGTCTATCCCTTCGCTTCATGTCTTCAAAAACCAGCTGATGTCTTTCACCTCGAACACATCTCCATCCGCAACTGTTCCTTTGCTCTTCTCCGCCTACTGAAACCCTGTAGTGGTTAGATCCAATCATTCTTCATGGCCAGCGAACATAACCAAGGCAAGCACACGGCGGAGGAAATCCCAGAAGAGAATATGCCGATGAATCAGCATCTCCGGCACATGAGGTGAGATTGACATTTCTTGTTCATGATGATAAACAGTTCTGATCCGCCTATAGGTTTGTTGTGAATGACAGTTCTATCCTCTTCCTAGGGCCGGTGGGCCCTCTAATGCCGCATCTTCTGTGTTGGCCTCGTTGTCGGATTCTTCCAATTCCTACAACGGCGACGATGCCTGGCGCTATCTTCACGAGTGGAGGATGGCTCAAAACCATTACTCTGAGGTGACTTGGGAGAACGGCCAACTGGAGATTCACCTCGGGGTTTCCTAGGCCGCCCTTCACGCAGCTGAGGAGGAGGCCAGCGCCGTCCGAGCGCAGCTGGCCAAATCCGATGCCATGGTGGCGGGTAAGATGAATCCCATGAAGGCTTCTTACTCTGACTTCCATTATCTTCATCTTGACCGTCTTCTTGTTCTCATGATTGTCAGCCCTGACAGCACAGTTGGAATCTCTCCAACTGGCGGTGAATGCAACCCTAGATGCTGTCAATGCCTAGGGTTCCTCCATCGACGTTTGTCTCCAAGACGTCCCGGTCCGCGTTTGGGAGATCGCCCTCCATGGCGTTCATCATGGTGCGGTGGTGGCGCTGACCATGGCACAAGTCCAAACTAGGTACGAGCTTCACACCATGGAAATAGGTTTCCCAATGGGCGATGACCCTGAGGAGCATGAGGACCTACTTGAAGAATTCATCGTGGCAGCAGAGGCCGTAGTAGACATCACAACCGCTCAGGATGTGGTGAACAAGGTCATTGATTAGTTTGTATTTAAGATAAATCAATGAATGAAGACTCCTGTTCTTTTATGACTATGTTTCAATGCAATGCCTTCATGTACGACCGTGAATGTTTCTTGCTCTTTTTTGTTTTTTGCTCTATAGGCGATACATATCGTATCGGCTATTACTGTCTTTGAAGATGTTTATTTTTTGAACTAGAGGCGATACCCTTCTGGTACTGGCTATTAGAGCCAAGAACGAATCGGTTATCAGATGTTGATCAGACGCTAGGATAATGTCCCGTAGAACTTTCAATATCAAAGGTCAGATGAGTAATTAACCTAGGTCAAGCGTCCTATTAAGCGAACCAGAACTTCTCTTAAGAAATCCATTAACTCTGAGTCGCACTTACACTTTAACTTAGCATTCACATACGTCGGCCTAAAACCCATCTCCAAGACTTAATACTCATTTTTCCTTTGATCCAATGGCCGACGTGAAGCTGTGACTTTTCCACTAAAACAAACTCTCAGAGCCGATCGCTTGCATTGGTTGTTGGCTTTCATTGCTGATCTTAATGAAGCCTCCTTCCCATGCCTTGCTAGAGAAACACTCGAAATCTCCTAGTTCCCAAAAGACTAGATTGGCTGTTGCGATGCTTACGGACTCATCAGCACAAACCAGTTCGACATCATCTCCATGCCATTGAATCAAACACTGATGCATGGTTGACGGTATGCAGCAATTTGCATGAATCCAATCACAACCGAGGAGTAAACTGTATGATCCTTTCCCATCAATGACAAAGAACATGGTGAGCAAAGTTTTACTCCCGATTGTCAGTTCGACGTTTATTGCCCCTCGGGTCTTGGATGTATTTCCTCCAAAATCTCTAAGCATCATGTTGGTCTCAAGCAAATCTCCCGGTCCCTTGCCAAGCTTACGAAAAGTGGTGTATGGCATAAGATTGACAGAAGCACCTTCGTCCACCAACATCTTGTTCATCGGCTCCCCATCAACAAAACCTTTTATATATAAAGCCTTTAAGTGCCGATGCTTGACTGGCTTATCAAATATTGTTTGCTGCACAACTGTTAACTTGGCAACTATCTCTTCATACTCTGACTTGTTGTAGTCAGAATAAATTTCCTAATCTGCCGAAGCTCCAAATTCTGATGGTAATAGAAAAGCCATTTGGATATTAGCCGATGGTTGCCTCTTATCAGCTATCTGCTTGGTATGCCATACTTGAGTTTTATCGGGTGCCTGAGCCTATTCCATCTCTCTATTCCTTAGGTGCTGCACCCTCCTCTTTTGGCTTCTCATCAAATCTCCTAGGCACCACTGGCCTTCCTGCCACGTGTATCTTCTTTCAGTGCCTTCCTCTTCATGATCAGCCCAGTCCTATCCAATGACTCTTTTTCCCAACCAATCATGAACACTTTCATTTTTAAGCGTCGATCCATGTTGTTATGATGATATGCATCTTGAGCATGGATAGACCGGCGGTTGGTTCGAGATTGCCTATACTCCCGATATTGATTGCTACATTCTAGATAGTCGTGTCTGGTGGGCAACTTCAAACCTTCATTCTAGCAATGCCTAAAGAAGGGACAATTCTAATGTAATTCAGCTTGTTCCCTTTCATACCTCTCTTCTTCTAATTGATGCTGGTATGCTTGATCTTTTAACCAATGTTGATAATCCTTTTCCTTCTGCCGCTGCCATTTATTCAACAGAATCTGAGATGTGACCCGTGGCTTTGACGTCTCTGCTTTTGACGTCTTCCTCTACTCGTATCGGCTCTTTTGTTCCGCACGACATCTCCTAATCTCTCTGTACTCATCAGCCGATATTCGTATTTTGGGATCAACTGTCCCAGCTTCTCTCAATTTGGTCAATGTTAGGACCTTGGTTTTTCCTTTGAACAACCCAGCATCAACCATGTTCTGATCTTCTAGGAAAGGATTATCATCAATTTTCATCTTCCGAGGTGTATTGAATTTGAGCCTCCCTTACTGAATATCTCTCTGTATATGCTGCCTAAAGATTCTGCATTCATTAGTGGAATGAGAAGTAGCGTTATGGAATTTGCAGAACTTCTTATTCTTCAACTGATTAGGGGGCAACATGACATGACCATCGGGCAACTTGATCTGCCCCTTCTCAAGCAAGAAATCGAAGAGCTTGTCCAATTTGGTAACATCAAAGTCATAACTCTCCTCAACTCCTCTTCCTTAAGGATTTGGCACCATCACTGTCTTCTTGCTCCAATTCCATTCAGCTATAGCAACCTCTTCTTCTTCATCTTCATAGCCGTCATCGACTAAATATAGATCGTAAGCTTCGGCCACTAAGGTACTCTTCTGGAATCGGGTATCTCTGTGTATGCTCTGGAATTGGCTATTAAGTGCTACCACTCATTGAGCCAATTGACCCAAGTTGTCAAATTCCTATCCCAGTAGTTTCTCTTTCCACATTGGTAGCATTCCTTAGACGGCTAAAGCAGCTAGTTGATCATCAGCCAAGCTTAACGAGAAACACAGATTCTTAGTCTCTCAGAATCTCTGAAGAAATTTAGTGCCTGATTCAGTAGTCCTCTATCTCATGGTTGTCAAATCGGTTATTTTCTTCTCTCCAGTCCCAGTGTAAAATTATGTATGAAACTTCTTCTCTAGGTCGGCCCAATTGGCAATGGAGTTGACTGGTAATGATGAGAACCAAGTGAAGGCCGGCCCTAACAGGGACAAGGAGAAGAAATGAACTCGATGGGCATCCTCAACTAACGCTTCACCCAATTGTGTAAGATACCGACTAACATGTTCTATTGTGCTTGTACCGTCTTAACTAGTGAATTTGGCGAACTCTGGGAGCCCGTAATTTATAGGAAGAGCGACCAAATCATACCATTCTAGATATGGGCATTTGTACAAAAAATCCATTCCTTTTGGCTTCAGACCGAACTGATTCTTCATCATCTCGGTCACCTTGAGCAGCAACTCGTCAGCCTGCGGATTTGGATTTCTCGATACTTACTGACCCATCTGTGGATTGAAATCCCACGTGCCTTGATATCCTAGATTTGGTATCATGTGGAGGGTGTTATAATCCATGCCATAATGATTGCCTTGTGGAATCTCAATCTGTTGGGTCCTTTACTGGCTTGCTGCTTAAAGTATCTGATTATAGACATAAGGATCTATATCTCTATGGATCCTCTGAACGGATGGTGCTATCTTGTGAGCCGACGACGGTATGTGGCCTAATGTGCCAAAATTGATCATCTGATTTTGACTTTGCCCCGCCAGCTACTGCACATATTGTACTGATGGTCTAGGATTATATTGTATCTGATTTGTAGCAGTACCCAGAGTTTGTTTAGATGAACCTTGAAGTGTCTGGACACCACCATTACCAGTTGGTGCTGCTTCTTGATGACTGGTACTGACTTGATTAGTCCCTTGGGTTAACAAATTTGGAATATTATAACAAGTCGATCCAACCTGACCAACTGGAATTCCATGAATTGCCTCTTTCATGGCATTATGAAACGCGTCAACAAAAACTTCATTGCGGCTTGATATGGCATCACGAATAGACTTGTCTATGACTTCCGTAAAGAAATGCCTGTCTTTAGTTTTGACCGTATCTGTCTTCCCATGTAGTAGAACTCTTGGTAGTGGAAATTTCTGAATAATTGTGCTATCACGTGTTTTGGTGTAGGACAACAAACACTTTTTCTGAAATTCTTTTGTAGCTTTGTTGAAGGTATCCCTATCTTCATTAGGTAGGTCTTTATAATGTACCATAAGGATGTTGTCATTGTTATGAACCACCATGACGATTGTGGTGTCCCACCGAGCATGCTAGAAACGTGTGCCGACACAGAATTTCATCCCGTGCCGAGGACACACGCAGCAAGCCAGAAGGGTCTGCTCAATGGAGCAGATCCACCTAGCTTCAGCGCAGGGGTGGTCGATCCTGCGCAATCCTCCCGAGGCATGCCAGTCAATTTGACCCTGCAATTGACAAGGAGAGAAAGTTCATCAGTAATTAAGGGTGGAACTTGCTGGTGTTGCCAGACAGTTCGGAATGTATGGTTGTGAGAGCCGATATGAGAGGAAATCGGCTCAATAGCCGATTCTAGTATATTCATGAGAATAAGTCAGTTAGAGCTCATGGGGTCGTGTGAAGAGAATCAGTTATCATTTAGGATAAACATCATTTAAACGAATATTAATCAATGGCAATAAGATATCAACGATGATTGGTCCATACTAAGCCAATGATTACGAGTAACCCGGAGCCTAAAGCGAACCCTATTCGAGTACGACTTAATACAATCTTTGGCATAATGAAAACATTCCTAATTTAAGATAACTTGGACTCTAATCTTTCCCTTTTTGTAGACTCCATCAAATTCCATCCTAGCACTGATTGTAGCCTTTGTCCTTATCTACTGGCGCTATCTGAAGAAAGCCAATTATAATTCTTGCATCCAAATCGGCTAGTTCCGATCTGTATGTAATTGATTCCTTGATGACATGATCTTGGGAGCTTGAGTCACCACGACCTTCTTTCCAAATTTTGGTGTAAGCACTTACACCAACTTTGTCATTGAAGTTCTTAACAACACCTTCGGCTTCTACCTTCTTATAATGCTTCCAGTGAGTGAAGATTAGGACATGGTTCCATAGAATAATACTAGCCTCTGATGCTAGTTTTGCAGCTTGCAAAGGCTGCTCTGGCCGTAGGTTTCCTTCAGCAATGTGCACTGGGATCTTGTTGTTTAACCCTCTTGAAATGTTATCCAAATCTCTACCTACGTGTCTACTTATGTGACTTTTGCTAATACATCGACCTATCATGGAATTTGGAAATCAGTTAGATGAAATCATAGACCCATTAATGTAAATATGTAAACCATTAACACTGGAGAGAGATTAGAATCACTTGCCTTTAGTAGACAGCTCATTCTAGTTGTTGGTCTGGGAATTAGCATTGGAAGCCACCAACCCATCTTCTATGGAACCATCTTCTAGGCCTGTTGTTGTATCTTCACAAGCTATGACCAAATCCCTTGTTCTTTGCCTAGTAATTCTTGCAGGTTGGTCTTGCTCCTGAAGTGCTAGTGCCATCACTCTCTTTGTTTTTCTTGTTCCTCCAGCAGGGATGGACACGTTCTGTGCCAAATTCTTGCTAACTTTAGGCTCCAAGTCCTGCATGGCCTCCTATATGATACAACAAATTACAACATAATGAATAACTCTGCATATTTAACACAAATGACTAAGCTTTGCTCATGTACTGCATATTTAACATAAATGTTGGGTTGTCATCAAGGTACCTTATCAAATACTCCTTGTTCAACGTCTTCACCATCTCTAGGTAGATACAATGAGCCAGAGTCTTCACATGTAGCATCAGTGGCCTTTGGTCTTGAATTTCTCAGAGCAGCCGCTGCCTCTTTTATTCCAAGACTGTGAAACTTCCGACTGTTCCGCGTCACTTGTTCATTCCTCTGCATCTCATATTCAGTCAGTGGAGCCTCTGTACTTGCACGAGAAAAAGAAATCACACATCAGTGAAAACATAAATGAAGAAAAATAATGAGAAAATGATATGCTCAATGCACTTAGAGGAACACAGACCATGTAAATTAAGAATGTGAGAACACAGACCATGTAAATTAAGCATGTGAGAACAAAATCTACAGAGTAATGTACCATTAAGAATTAGTATTGAAGTTTGACAGTGAAATATGGAACCAAATACATAGCCTTATCACTTACTGAAATAGATTTTGTGCTAATTCTGAAAAATAGCATATAACTATTTACACATTTAACAGCATCTCTAGTAGCCTAGGCAGTCAAAGAAAAAAAGAATATCTCCCCTAAAAAAGGTTCACTTTAATACAGCTAGAAAAAAATAATATCTCCCCTTAAAAAGGTTCTCTTTAATACAGCTATTTTTAGCCATGCTAATTCTGAAAAGCCATGACTGAGCATATAACTAGTTAGCCTAATCGAAAACGGAACCAACTATCTCAAAATTCCTGCTGATAGAAAAGGAACGCATGGGTAGATGAGATCCAAATTAATAGTAGCCTCCCCTTGCAAATATCTAGTTCTGAGGTCGGAGCCTCTGTAGTAGTTCCCCGCCATATGGATTGCAAAATAAGAGGGGGCAATCGACAAGGTACCTTCTGTTTCATGTTTGGTTGAGGGCCGGGTCATCGGTTTCTGACCAGGAGCCATCTTCACGAGTTTAGGAAGCCAAGGGCGAAGCACGGAGAACATCATCGGAGGCGCAAGGCCTCTTTGGTGGTAGAGGGCGGTGGAGGACGATGGACCCTCTTCCCAGGTTGCAGCCGATGGGGCCAATGAAGTGTGGCTGCTGAGAGGAGTGAATTGGATTGACTAGGGTTTAGGGGGTGTGGAGAGATAGTAGGTCATGGTATAGGGCAATTTTACTATACTATCATTGTCCAAAGGATACCTGTTGTAGTATATGTCTGGATAGAAATGACATTTTGACTCTAAAATTTTTGGTGTGGCGCGGAGACATCCCGCCACTGCACGGCTACACCAGGCGCCTAGGCATCCAATTTTTGGCGCACACCCTGGTATCTTATATTACTATAAAATACTGCTTTTTATTACAAAACTAATAAATAATGGTACAATTGATAAGACGTGTTTAATTGATAGGACAAAAAATCATTGTGCCCAATGAAAGTCATATTAGGAACAAAAACATGATTAGTTATTTCCAACAGATTGTGGAATCAATTGTGTATACTACCCTTTCTCACTAGAAACTATTCGTAAAGTCCACGGAGAGAAAAATAAGAGTACTACTTGGAAAAGAACTGTGACGTGTCCGATCACATAGTGGTACTACTACTCAGACAAAATTGAGACGTTGTCCGATCACATGCTCAAGATTTCCCCTGTTGCAATGCCCCTACAATGAGCCGCCCCTATAAATTGATGCCGAATAGTAAAAATTAAGCACTAAAATTTGAATTTTTTAAACAACCTCGGATAGAGAAATGACCAAAATAGAAGTTGTAGATCTCGAAAAGTTATGAAACTTTGTTTATTACAACTTTCCATGCCTCACCATTAGCTAGATGGCTAAGCTCATTCTCCACTGGCTTCCTTTTCAACTTGTGCCATTGCACCTCCTCTGCCGTTCTTTTGGAAGAAAAGATTCTCTTTAGCCTAGGAATCAATGGAAAATATCGCAAAACCTTCTCAGGAACTTTCTTTCTTCCACCATTGTCTTTCCATCTTGATGCACCACAAACCAGTCAAACATCATTTTTTCTAGATTCTTCTGAAATAGAACACAATTATTCGGCCATACATGGATTGAATTGTATCCGAGCCCCAATGCATGGATAAGTCTCTTTGCTTCCTCATATGATGCAGGAATAGAGCAATTTGGGAATGATGATGACAACAAATTCAGTATCACTGTGAATGCAACATTAGAAATTCGATAAAATGACTTGATATGAAGTAACTTCACCACAAAAGAAAACCTTGTGCAAGCACCACTGGGGTACAATTCTTGCTTCATCTCTTCCAATAGAATTGCAAACATAGATTTTTTCCCTTTACCTTCCTCTTTAGTTGTGTACAACTCCTCTACCATACCATGAATTCCATAGTTAGGGTCATCTTCTTCATCCACATTCATGGCAAAATCCTAATTCAGACTAGTATTGTCGGTGGTTTGAGTTACCAATTAGTAAATTTCTAGTATTGTGCGTCTGGCTCGGATGGTGTGCTTAGAGGACACGAGGTTTATACTAATTTAGGCAGAAAGTCGCTAAGTCCAATTCATCACTGCTGCTCGTGTTACTAGCACTGAAAGTTTGTAGTAGGGGTTACAAACGAGTGAGAGGGATAGGTCCCAAGTCTCTGATGTGCGTATGCTCCTAAGGCATGTTAGGGCATGTGTTTTGATGTCTATAGCCATGTAGAGTGGTGAACCGCCGTCCTCTCTCCTAGGGTGTCCTGCTTCCCCTTTTATAGACGAAGGGGAAGAGCGGGTTACACAGAGAGAAAGAGGGAGAAGAGCCAAGGAGAGGAAGGCTTCTAGGACCACCGGGCCTTTCTTCTCCTTTATGTGGGTCCTATCGACACTGCAGATGGTGATAGGGATGGCTCCACGCTAGGCGCCTATTTGCCGCTGATGCCATGCCCCAGTGCTGTCAGCGGGTCATGACATCCCATTCTATCCCAGCAGGCGACATGGCAAACCAATGTGCTGATCAGTGGCTGTATAGGGAGTAGGAAACATAGTGACCATGCATCCATCATTGTTGGTGGCATGAGTTCCCTAGAGTGACATGTCGTGGGCATGGGTCATGTTGAGATGTGCCCGCTCCCTACACGATGCTAGAAGTTTGACCTTGGGTTGTACTTTCTGGCCCATAGTGATTGGCGATGGTACGAGCTTCCGTCAGGAGCCGTGCCTGAGGGGTCAAGCAATATGGAGCCCTCGACCCAGAGGCCGGCTGAGGCAAGGCCCCCCGACCTAGAGGTCGAGCGAGGTAGAGCCCACACACCTAGGGGTCGGTTGGAGCTATAGTCGCACTCTTGATTGCTCGGATGAATCAAGATTGATGACCATTAACACCTCCTCTTCGGGTACCCTAGCATTGGCCCTCGACAGTAGCCCCGAGCCTACGGAGGAGTGGAATACTCCTTTGGAGGCTTTTCCAAATGGGAGGACTCTGAGGGCCTTGGCCTTCTTTTGTCACCCATGGCATGTCCTGGGGATGGTGATTCCCTTTTGTTGTGATCGAACCCCTTGGGGGTATAGCCGTGAGATTTGGTGTATTAGAAAAGATGTTTCTCGATTCCAACCCCTACGATGTCTAACAAGGGGTGGCACTCATAGTGGTTCTACCTCAAGAATGATGCTGCCGCCCCTCTACTGGAGTTCATCGGGCACCTGATCGAAGAGGCCCCGGAGCAGTGGAGGAAGTGGGGCATTCTAGAGAAGGACAAGAAGAAGATCCGAGACCACATCACCGCCATCCACATCCTGAAGGAGAATGGCCTAAAAGGGTCAGGCGTCATCAGGGCTTACCACGTGAGGAGGGTGGCACCATTGATGACGTGCGCGCCCCCACTATACATGATGGCGCCTGAGGCGTCATTCGATAGAATAGAGCTCGCTAAGGGAATGCTCCCCAACTCTAAGATCATGCAATGCATCAAGGAGGCGATGGAGCCTTTGTGGGACGATGCAGGTGCCACCCTCAACTTTGTCTACCCAGTGTTGGGAATCCTCCTATGTGGTCAAAGCTAGGCTAGGTTGTCTTCTTAAGTTTCCCTTTCTCTTGCCTTCTCTTCAATTGATTTCCTGACCCTGTGAGACTAACTTTGAGAGAGGCAGGACTAGCCGAGGGACCTCATCCTCACAAATCACCCGATGCTACTGCTGAGGGATTTGGCCATGAGGGCGGTGAATCATGTCGAAGGCGAGCGGCTGAGGAAGGCAGAGGATGACAAGAAGAGAAAGAAGCAACAGAAGCTACGGGTGCAGGAACAAGGGGAGGACACTAACAACGGTGATGATGATGACGATGGTGACAACGATGAGGTGATGGACAAAGAGGAAATGGTAGCTGACGATATCGAGTGGGACAACCTAGAGAATGAGGATGCACTAACAGGCATCGATTCATTCTTGCAGGCGCTGGGGCATAGGTTTCTTGTAGTCTGACTAGCCTTACTCAGTCGTTCGTTTCCACAAACCTTGCCTCTAGGTTTTTAACATGAGAAAGGGGTCGCGCACGATGACTATTTTAGAAAGGGTATATATATACCCTTATTGTCTCCTAAGTGAGACCCAACCCTTTACCATTGTCGGGGTCAGGTTTCACTAAAGATCAAGAAGACGATAACGAAATTGGAAGGAGAAAGCATTTTTTGTTTTAGAAATGTTATTCTTAGTTTTTGTTCATACCACCTCCCTAGGATCTGAGCCATCATTCTACGATCGCACATTCGGTCTCCTTATGAGTCCAACTTTCCTTGAGCCCCCAGGCATAGCGAGGGTCCAATCGAGGGATGGCTTGTCTTTGTGATCATCCCCGGTCTGCGGTTTCGGCAACCAGAGGCATTGAGCTAATGTCACTTGCCTTAATGGCTCGAGTGTCACCCTTGGTGAGCTCACTAATGGGCATGTCTGAGTGGAATCTAGGTTCATCATTCATAATAGGGTTGGCATAGTCCTCATGTGGCATTCCACTGCTCCTTAACCTGCCTCACGGTAGATGCCCAAGTCATTCTGAAGACCGACTCAGGTGGCCCGCTGGCCTCCCCTCGATGAAGATTCTATGGGTATGGCTTGAGGTTAGGATCGAACAAGAAGGTCGAGATGACCTTGTCCGCTTCTGAGCGAGTCGAGCAAGGGCCGTTGGGGCTCATCTACGTTTTCTCCCCTTGCTCTATTTGATGTGAGGTGGCCTCAAGCCCTTCGTGGGCTAGCCTTCAAACCTCAGATGGTCGTCGCTCATATCGAATGAGACGACTACCGCTTCGTGACGCAACACAAAGCATTGTGATGCAATAATTGCATATGTGATGCTTGGATATATGAGAATGGATGAATGAATGATCATGCACTAGAAAAGTAAAGTGGGGGTTGCTAAAGTTACCTCGATGGATCGAGTGACGGGTTTAGGGAGCTCTTATCGGATATGTCTGAGTGGAATTTGGGTCCATCATTCATGATGGAGTCAGCGTAACCTGCATGGGGCATCCTGTTGCTCCTTACTCATCTCTTGGTAGCGGCCTGAGCTGTCCGATCGACTTGGGTGATCTACTAGCACAAGACTTACCTCGATGGCTCGAGTCACGGGTTTAGGGAGCTCTTACCGGTTATGTCCGAGTGGAATCTGGGTCCGTTGTTTGTGCGGAGTCAGCATAACCCACATGGGGCATCCTACTACTCCTTACCCATCTCTTGGCAGCGGGCCAAGCCATCTTATTGACTTGGGTGACCCGCTGGCATAGGACTTACCTATGGAGATAGAGGATGAGATCATCCCACCCAAGAAATTAGTTAGGTAGATAAGTCAGGTGGCGAACTTGTAATAAATGGATAAGCTCTTAAATTTGGTTATGGCCAAACAGATTTTTAGCCCTTCTCCCCTTTTTGTATAAAAAGGCTAATGTGTTCTGACCCTTTCCATCATTAAGGCTATAAAGCTCGGGGTGCGGGTGAATAAACTCTGATCATGCTGGTGAGCAAAAATGCCATAGCCAATAGGGCATAGGTTTCTTGTAGTCCAACCAGTTTTACTCAGCGTTTGTTTCTACAACCCTTGCTTCTAGGTCTCAATGTGAGAGAGGGTCGGGCACATAGAATGTTTGCCAGGTGGATATACTCTTAAACGTGTACCAACTCTTTCCATAGTTAAGGCTAAAAAGCTTGTGGTGCAGAAAAAACTCTGATCATGCTAGTGAGCAAAAACACCATAGCCACTGGGGCGTAGGTTTCTTGCAGTCTGACCAATTTTACTCAGCATTTGTTTCCGCGACCCTCGCTTCTAGGTCTTAATGTGAGAAAGGGTTAGGCATAGAGAATGTCTACTGGATAGATATGCTCTTATCAACCCTCGAGTGAGGCCCGACCTCCTGTCATTGCTGGGGTCAGGTGATGGAGGAGTTGATAGTAAAACTATTAAGAGAAAGTCTATGTAAATTAAGGGTAAAAGTGATATAGCTGTTTGATGTTCTAGGCATTGACAAAGACTTCGTCGTCGATGGCCTTGAGCTTGTAGGTGCCTGGTCAGAGCACCACCACCACGACGTACGGTCCCTCCCATGGCGAAGAGAGCTTGTGGCGGTTCTTATTGCTCTAGATAAGGCGGAGCACCATGTCCCCGATGTTGAAGGCCTAACCCCATACTCGACGGCTGTGGTAGCAGCGCAACGCTTGCTAGTACTTGGCCAAGCATGTCACAGAACCGTCCAATTTATAAGAGCACAAGTACAATAGCAATCACCGAAGTGATCAAACCATCATACTTGAGCCCATATAAACCCGGTAGTCCAACAAAATCACGAAGGATCTCAAACAACCAACATACAAACCAAGATCGTAGAGATTCAACACAACCAGTCACATGTTACATCACAGTTCACAAATAGGTCTCATACATCAGAGTTTGAATAATTATTACAAACCAAGTTTGAAAGTAGCGGAAGCAAAGTAGTTTAACATCAACGTCACATGTTGTTTAATACAAAGCCAGTGTCATAGTCATCTCCAACCAAAAGCACAAAGGTGAGATGAAATACAGAATGACCATTGCCCATGGTCCTAGTCCTCATCCACAGCAGGAGCAAGACAGTTCTTGCAGTAGCCATGAAACATAACGTTATCTGCAACAATGGGAATAAAACCCTGAGTATGAGAAGGTACTCAGCGAGACTTACCCGTCCAACTAATATACTAAGACACCAAGGAGCATGCAAGGCTTTATAAGTAGAGCTGGTAGGCATTATTTGCAGAAAAAGCATAAGTTATCCAACATCTCTTTAATTGTGAATCACCAGTTATTAATCCTATCTCATACTAGATTAGCAACTATCCTATGCCAAACATGTTGGTACCATTAAGTCATCACAATAATAACCATATCTAGTTGAGTTCTTGCATAATCTCATAACCATCATTTCCATCATTTAGTACGATGAAGTGTACTCAACTCAACTTCTCACTATCCGGGAGAGACGGCGATTTGAATCGATTCCTACCCAGCTGGGGAATTATTCCTAACACACACCCAGGCAGACCAGATCATTAGTCGCCTTAGGTCACCTTTGGTACAACTCAGGAACTAAATTCACGGGTACGACCAGCGCCGCACAATCAGAGAACCACTCTGCCAAGGGTGATCGGGACTCTAACCCGCCCTTGGGCTTACACCAATGGCTCTCCGCACATCCTTACTACCATCTAGAGTGCGCACTTTTACCGCTCATGGTCTCGGCCTGAATTGAGCTACTCGGCTTCACGGTCGGAACGACTTATCCGGCCAACTATGTGAGAGGCTGCGTTCAACATGACAAGATGACCTCCAACGGCCGGTCCTTAAACGACACAGACGGAGTCACTACAATACCACATATAAGACTCTGCCCGGTCTCCATTTATTCAACCATACCAGGTTATGTTCCACGATAGCCCCATATAGCCAACCGTGATCAAGTTATCACCTATAGCTCGCAGGTGACAGGAAATCACCCGACTTCTACCGGTCTAAGCATAGCTAAGCATAATACACATTCCTGGACTTAAATAGGATTCATGGTATAAATTTCTGGTCAAGGAAAGGTAATATGCAGCAAGTGTTTCCAAACAACTCCTGTCACATAATGCATCAATACGAATAACTTTAGGTGACATTAATAAAGTAGGGAGACTTATAATGCTCCGGGGCTTGCCTTTCACAAACGTCGAAGGCTGGTGATTGGGGCACTCGGGAAGGTGATCGGCTTCAGGCTCTCCTTCTCCGGGAACCTCCAGGTGCTGAACTTCCTGATGCTCCTCCTGCGGCTCGGCGTCGAGCTCCACTAGTGTGATTCCCTCGGTTGCACCTATTGCATGCATATGCATAAATAAGTACCATGAATGCATAAGATGGATCACGGAGGATGTGATAACGAATGTACATGCTGCGACAATGATGTTAAGTAGCAAAATGATAACAATTCTAACTCCTTATTTACCTAGTAGGTGCATATCTCTTCTCTAATTATTTACAAATTTCACACAAAGCAATATCTAAGTTACACATGACAGTTACAAGTTTATATCATAACTGGAGTTATATTTATCCAAATGACATGCAACAAGACAATTTCGAAAGCTTATGAAATTTCCAACAATTCACTTTCAGACCTCAAGGCATGATTCCAACTTTTACCAGGTCAAAATCACATAACAACAGAAATCTGTCCTCACATGACAGAGAGCAAGCAAAACGGTGATCCAACTTTGAACGACTGTAACTCCTAAACTACTAGGCCAAATGCCACCAAATTTTAACAAGAGCTAGATACATAAGTTATCTACAACTTTGTTATGAACTATTTCTATAGAAAACATCATTTTGACTATGCAACATAACAAGCAACAGAATCTGATCGGAAACATGTTAAATCGAATTATAAGCGACAATATTTCTACTACATGTAAGCATTCAAAATTTGACACCACCAAGTACACCAACAGTTCAGGGGCATCAAATACACTCAATAAAACATAATGGCAAAGCCCAAACTATTTATTTAATTGCATTTATTAATTTATTTAGATAATTTGGTTAAATAATAAACCTATACCAAATGTGCATAATAAATTCTTAGAAAATTACAGTGACTTCCAAGTGCTACCACAAGACTACTGTAAAAGTTTCATGCCATTTTACCAAGTAAAATATTCTTTACAAAAATGACAAGCTAGTAAGGTCGATTTTAGTGAAAATAATAAACCCTATAGAAAAGTATCAAACAACAGATTATATATTTTTTTCTAGCTAGAGCATGTCAACACAAGACCAACAAACTTAGAATCACAATTTTATCACTTTTCTAGCTCAAGATATCTATTTTACAAGTTTACTAACATTTAAAAAGCACTTATTTAAATATATTTTAATCACCAAGAGAAATACAAGAAACTGCACATTTCATATTTTTATAAAAAACTACACTTCATAAGGAACACATCACAATTTGGTTCACAAAAATTGGACCTCTAGAACTCCACCTATGATTTTCCAAAGTAGGCATTCAAATCTGGACAAATGAACTATCTTTATTTGAACTGGGTCACTGTAGCGACCGAAAACAGAGCACTGCGCGGCAGAACTCCGGCGAGTTCCACGCGTGGCCCGGCGGCTTACCGTGTGCTTCAAGCGAACAAAACGGACGCGGTGCGACGGTGGGGTTACTGAGGAACTACGGCGGTGGCGGAGGAGGGACGTGGTGCGTGCTGGGGCCAGCAATGGCGACGGCGGCGAGCTGCGCTGCTGCTGCGGGTGCTGCGGGTGCGTGCAAAGGCGAAGAGAGGAGGCAGACAATGAAATGAAATGCGAGGGGTGACGGACGAACACAGGGGCATGAAGTGGAGCGCCGAGGCCCGACGTGGCCTGGCCGGTCAGGCCGGTGGCGACGCGTGGCGCCACGCGGCTTCAAACTTCTGAAACCCGTCAGTTTATTGTAGCTACCGATTCAGTTAGATCAGCAGAGCGATACCGGCCTGACAGCGCGATTTGGTGACGCTCGTTCTCCTAAACCGTGAAGCAAAATCGAAAACAATCTAAATAAAAGTCGTAGACCTATATACCATCTTCAACTTCTATTAAAGAATCAATCTCTAATTCCCAACTAATACACAGTAATATCATGCCAAAATCAAGCCTACGAAACTAGAATTCAGAGAAGGACTTAGAAATTTCTAAGTGTTGCAAAACAGTGATTTGTTGATTTTTGTGAGCACCAAATGACTAAGCTATGCACAGATTTAGCTCAAGACCCAAACATAAAAGTTGTTGCCCTACTCAAATACTACAACTTCTCTTAATGGTTCACTGCCATGCAAAGACTCTATGACATAGTTCAAACTAGGTCAAACATAGTACTTTAAAATGATGACATACACCATATCAATGACTTAGAGACTAAACTAGACTTAGCCATGAATACCAAAGTTGTTCCTTATGCTATTCTAAACATGTTTAAAGCATTCACAAGGTTCCACACACATTCCATACTTTGATTCCATGAAAACCCTAACTTAAGTAATGTAATTAAGTAACACACATGAAATATAAGCTAACAAAGGTATAGCAATTGAGATGCTCATGCACATGCATGCTCATGGATGCTTATGATCATGCAATGTCAAGGTTAAATGCATGCTTAACACCGAGGGTGTTACAGCCCTTCCCCCCTAAAAGAAATTTCGCCCCGAGATTGCACGACCTACCATTCCACGTAGAAACTCGGATAAACCTCACGAAGATAGTCCTCATGCTCCCACGTAGCGTCTTGCTCACTATGATTATTCCAAACCACCTTGTAGAACTTGGTGACTTTGCTACGGGTCACTCTTTCCATTTGTTCAAGCACTTTAATAGGTCTCTCTTCATATGTCAAATCCGACTGAACCTTGATACTAGTAGGTTCAATAGCTTCTTCGGGCACACGAAGACATTTCTTGAGTTGGGAGACATGAAAAACACTAAATATAGCTTTCATTTCTGGAGGTAACTGGAGTTTGTAGGCTACAGGCCCTTTTCGTGCAATGATCTGGTATGGTCCAATATACCTAGGAGCAAGTTTTTGCTTAACTCCAAACCTTTGTACTCTCCTCATTGGGGATACCTTTAGATACACATAATCTCCAACTTGGAACACAATAGGACTTCTCCTTTTATCTGCATAACTCTTTTGTCTTGATTGAGCAGCTTCTATATGTTGTTGAATGATTTGAACTCGTTCTTCAGCTTCTTTGACAAAGTCAATTCCATAATATCTTCTTTCACCAGGCTCAATCCAATTTAGAGGGGTCCTACACTTGTGACCATATAAAGCTTCAAATGGAGCCATCTTGATACTCTCTTGATAACTATTATTGTAGGAGAATTCAACCAAAGGTAACCAATCCTCCCATGAACCCTTGGAAGAAACCACACATGCTCTCAACATATCTTCCAAGATTTGATTTACACGCTCAGTTTGACCTGTGGTCTGAGGGTGATAAGCAGATCTGTGAATCAATGTGGTACCTAAGTACTTGTGCAGATGTTCCCAAAAATGATTAACAAATTGGGGCCCTTGATCTGATACAATACTCTTAGGTACACCATGCAATCTGACAATTTGTTCCAGGTATAGCTTTGCATATTGATGAGGTCGATACTGGACATTGACAGGAATAAAATGTGCAGACTTGGTGAGACGGTCAACAATTACCCATATTGAATTATGACCTTTTTGGGTGTTCGGAAGCCCGACAATGAAATCCATACTAATGTCATCCCATTTCCAACTTGGAATAGATAGTGGTTGAAGTAACCCTGCTGGTTTCATATGAATGGCCTTAACTCGGCAACAGTTATCACATCTTGCCACATATGCCGCAATTTCTTTCTTCATTTTAGTCCACCAAAACCGAGTTTTCAAATCTTGGTACATCTTGCTGCTACCTAGATGAATGGATAGCTTGGAAGAATGAGCTTCCTCAAGGATTTGGTTCCTCAACTCCCTATCTTTTGGCACTACAAGCCGATCTTTAAACCATAGAACATCATTCTCATCTAACAAAAATGCTTACATACTTCTTCTTTCATCTTTCTCTTGATATGGAATATACCAACATCAGTCTTTTGTAGCTCAATGATCCTTGACTCTAAAGAACAACTAACTGTGATATTATGTAAGACTACCGGATGCAATAAGTTGAAACCATCTTCCAACAAAGAATTACCATGGTACTTCCGACTTAAGGCATCGGCAACTACATTGGCTTTCCCCGGATGATAATGCACTTCTAGGTTATAATCTTTGATCAACTCTAACCATCTGTGCTGCCGTATGTTCAACTCTGGTTGAGTGAAGATGTATTTAAGGCTCTTGTGATCAGTGTAGATATGGCAAACATTGCTAAGCAAGTAATGTCTCCAAATCTTCAAAGCATGGACAACTGCTGCAAGCTCTAAATCATGTGTTGGATAGTTGACTTCGTGCTTTCTCAATTGGCATGAGGCATAAGCAATGACTCAGCCTTCCTGCATTAACACACATCCTAAACCAGTACCTGAGGCATCACAAAATACATCAAATGGTTTCTCAATGTCAGGCTATGCCAATACAGGAGCAGTAGTTAACAAAGTCCGTAAAGTGTGAAAAGCTGCTTCACACTCTGGTGTCCATACAAATTTCTCATCCTTCTAAAGTAACCTCATCATAGGCTTGGATATCTTGGAGAAATCTGGGATAAACCGACGGTAATATCCAGCTAGACCAAGAAAACTTCGGACTTCATGAACTGTGGTTGGGGCTTTCCAATCCATCACTTCTTGCACTTTAGATGGGTCTATAGAAATTCCATTTTCTGATAAGATGTGACCTAGGAAAGGTACCTTCTTCAACCAAAACTCACATTTACTAAACTTTGCATACAACTTATGCTCTCTTAGTCTCGTCAATACCACTCTCAAGTGCTCTTCATGTTCTTCTGCCATCTCAGAATAAATCAAGATATCATCAATGAACACAACCACGAACTTGTCAAGTTTAGGCATGAACACCGTGTTCATCAAATACATGAAGTAGGCAGGAGCATTGGTCAATCCAAAGGACATGACTAAATACTCATAAAGGCCATACCTAGTGGAAAAAGCCGTCTTAGGTACGTCTTCTGGCCTAATCTTGATTTGGTGATAACTGGACCTCAAATCAATCTTAGAGAACACTTTTGCTTTTGACAATTGATCAAACAAGATATCAATGCGAGGCAAAGGATACTTGTTCTTGATAGTAACGGCATTGAGTGGTCGATAGTCCACACACATCCGTAAAGACTTGTCCTTCTTTTTCACGAATATGGTGGGACAACCCTAAGGTGACGAACTGGGGCGAATGAGACCCTTCTCTAAAAGTTCATGCAATTGAATCTTCAATTCTGCTAACTCATTAGGAGGCATTCTATAAGGTCTTTGAGAAATAGGAGCGGTACCAGGTAACAATTCTATCTTGAACTCTATCTCTCTGTCTGGTGGTAACCCTGGCAATTCATCAGGAAAAGCATCCAAAAATTCTCCTACTATCGGAATATCAGCAAGGGCCATAGGCTGTATAGCATTGGCCACATTATGGAGATCAAACTCCCTATGAAGGTGATGAGGACATGGCACCTTCGGATATGAACAATGATTATAAGGTGCACTCGTTCCTACATTTGCATAGGGGTTTTGCTTAGATTATTCTGTCAAGAACAGTTTCGTCGTTCATCAGTTTGTGAGACCCCAACTTCATGAGTTTAATCATTCATCTGCAATTTGGTTGCATTCTTTCTTATTCTTGCTTGTGTTCTTCATTGCACAGGTAGGGATTAGCCTTCTTGGCAAGGTCAACCTGGTCCATGACTTGGTTGATAACTAGAGGAGCGGTGGTGCTAAGATTGCAGGGTTCGATCTTTCGATCTGAAGCTGGATCGGTGTGTCACTCTCCACCACAACGATAGTTACCATCACCTGACGGAAGATCAGGATCCCCGTCTCCATTAGAAGGGGTACTAGAAAAGCCTCATTATTCTTGGGATCCCTCAACATAATAGTTCTAGTCGAGGTATCAATAAGAATGCCATGGTTCTTCATCCAATTCATCCCCAATATCACATCAATACCCAATCCCGATAATATCACTAAGTTGGCAGTATACTCCCTTTCACTTATTTGGATGCGTACATCTCTAACTATCTGGTTGGTAGAAATGTTGCTCCCAGCAGCACTTATACAATAACCACCCTTTTCTACTACAACTATTTTCTGATCATGCTTGGATGCAAATGTTGGACTCATGAAAGAATGCGAAGCTCCAGAATCAAATAAAACAACTGCAGGATGATGATTCACGAGAAACATACCAGCCGTGACCACTTCACCAGAGGGAATCTCTTCCATGGTGGTATAGTGCACATGTCCCTGATGTCCACTAGAATTTCCCTGCTTCTGGTTGTTGTTCTTCCCAGGATATGGACAATTTCTTGCCCAATGGCCAGTCTTGTTGTAGTTCCAGCATGGCATACCATTAGGTGGAACATTGGAGCTACTTTTGTCCAGTGCTACCCTTAGGTAGAGCAACAGAATAAGCCTTGCGATATACTTGCTGGTTCTGACTTGGTTGTGCCTTCTTCTGGGGTGGTCTAAACTTTGGAGTGGGAGGGCAGAACTAGGGTCTCACATTGGTAGGAGCTTTGGACTGAGATACTCCTGCTTCAAAAGCTCGCTTGTGATTCTTGGAGGCTGTATAGATGTTGTTCTAGTTCTCTTGGGTTAGTGCATCACTAACAAACTCATTGAAGGTAGCACATTTGTTGTTAGCGAGTGTCTTCATCAGCTTCGAGCTAAGGCCCCGCTTGAAACTAGCAATTTTCTTTGCATCTGTATCCACAAACTCTATAGCATACCTTGACAAATTGTTAAAGGCATGCAGATACTCTGTCAAACTCTTAGTTCCCTATGTCAGCCTCATGAATTCCGTATGCTTCATGCTCATCAGACCTGGGGGAATATAATGCCCCCTAAATGCAACCTTGAACTGATTCCATGTAATTTGAGCATCTCCAGGCAAAGTGGATCGATGATGACTCCACCATATGCCCACCGACCCATGCAACTGGTGCGATGCATACTCAGTCTTTAAGTGCTCGGTGAGCCTCAAAAGACGGAACTTCTGTTCAATAGTATTCAGCCACTCATCTGACTACAGTGGTTCTTCTGCTTCCTTGAAGACAGGAGGCTTGGTGTCGAGAAAGTCCTTAAAAGTACTAAACTGGTTTGGTTCAGGTCCCTGATGCTGATCTCTTCCACGTCCTTGTCCAGCATTCTACGCGAGACCACGCAGCACTTCACCCATAGCACTTTGAGTCTCCATTAGCTGAGCCATCATCTCAGCTGGGGTAGGATGTGGTGGTGGGGGAAGATCCTCATGGCCATTGCCACGGCCATCGCTACCACTCGCATCATCACCAAAAGTTCCCCTATGAGTGCGCGTCATCTGCGAAATTGCAACAAGTGATTATTGGATGATGTCAAGAGATTGCAGAAGAATTGTATAATCATGCCATACTAATTACTGGAGAGGATAGTAAATTCATACAATAACACAGAGGCACAATAATTCAATTCCACAGCATAACATCACCAAATGATCGCTTATTGTGCTCGCAACGCGTTCCAAACATGCCAAAATTTTCATTTCAAACTCAACTAGAATCCATTAAATAGTGCAACTACCACTGAGGATTGTCCTCACGGGCTGCGACAGTGACTCGCACGTCATACCACTCTTGTCCTTCGGTCACCACTTCGCTCCAAATGTAGTGAGGTGGTTCCACATACCCGACAGAGTTCAGCACCCGCCACAGTAAGGTGGGGGTCCCAAATAGTGTTAGAAAGGTATCACAAGCAATAGGGGCTCCTAGGGCTGCCATCTGTAACAAAGGTTACACTTAAGTGAGGCACGTGCTGTAGAAACAGTTTACTTAACGATAAGATCATTTAAGGGGGAACCATGCAGGAACATGAATGAACAATGCACCATGATGTATGCTCGTTCCGTACGTCCTCACAAACTTAGAAAAATGATCTCTAATGACATACATGGTGGCATACATATGTTCTCTCAATACATTCGTAACTAGACGAGCTACACGTTTCGTTGTTAGTGTACCTGCAGAAAATGCATTTCAGCCCAACCCAACAGATATAAGTACAGAAATGTAAATGCAGGATCTAAGTTGCAACTAAATACTTCCATATATGTATACCCATACATATACTTCCGTATCAAAGCTACTTGAAGACAATTTATACCCACAATTAAATACGCACCATACACACATGCAAGCATGCATATACAGTCGTATCAAAACTAGCTCTCCCCGACCGCACGCTCACGTCTTGCGGTCATGCCACTCATCAACTTACCTTCTTACCTTGGCATCGAGGCATTTGATCCATACATTACCATTCAAGTGAATGGCATCCATACAATAGCATGCCGTATGGATGACGAAAGTAAAACCCCCCATGTTAGTACTTAAATAGCCACCTAAAAGTCCTTAACTAGGCATAAAGGAGATGACCACTGGCACACTTTAGATTTTTATAACACAAAACCTTTGTTTTTAAATACACATATGACAAGTTTTAATGTTGAATCCTTGCTCTGATGCCAGCTGTCACAGAACCAGCCAATTTATAAGAGCACAAGTACAATAGCAATCACCGAAGCGATCAAACCGTCATACTTGAGCCCATATAAACCCGGTAGTCCAACGAAATCATGAAGGATCTCAAACAACCAACATACAAACCAAGATCATAGAGATTCAACACAACCAGTCACATGTTACATCACAGTTCACAAATAGGTCTCATACATCAGAGTTTGAATAATTATTACAAACCAAGTTTGAAAGTAGCGGAAGCAAAGTAGTTTAACATCAACGTCACACGTAGTTTAATACAAAGCCAGTGTCATAGTCATCTCCAATCAAAAGCACAAAGGTGAGATGAAATACAGAATGACCATTGCCCATGGTCCTAGTCCTCATCCACAGCAGGAGCAAGACAGTTCTTGCAGTAGCCATGAAACATAACATTATCTGCAACAATGGGAATAATACCCTGAGTACGAGAAGGTACTCAGCGAGACTTACCCGTCCAACTAATATACTAAGACACCAAGGAGCATGCAAGGTTTTATAAGTAGAGCTGGTAGGCATTATTTGCAGAAAAAGCATAAGTTATCCAACATCTCTTTAATTGTGAATCACCAGTTATTAATCCTATCTCATACTAGATTAGCAACTATCCTATGCCAAACATGTTGGTACCATTAAGTCATCACAATAATAACCATATCTAGTTGAGTTCTTGCATAATCTCATAACCATCATTTCCATCATTTACTACGATAAAAGTGTACTTAAGTCAAGTTCTCACTATCTGGGAGAGACGGCGATTCAAATCGATTCCTACCCAGCTGGGGAATTATTCCTAACACACACCCAGGCAGACCAGATCATTAGTCGCCTTAGGTCACCTTTGGTACAACTCAGGAACTAAATTCGTGGGTACAACCAGCGCCGCACAATCAGAGAACCACTCTGCCAAGGATGATTGGGACTCTAACCTACCCTTGGGCTTACGCCAATGGCTCTCCACACATCCTTACTACCATCCAGAGTGCGCACTTTTACCGCTCGTGGTCCTAGCCTGAATTGAGCTACTCGGCTTCACGGTCGGAACGACTTATCCGGCCAACTATGTGAGAGGCTACGTTCAACATGACAAGATGACCTCCAACGGCCGGTCCGTAAACGACACAGACGGAATCACTACAATACCACATATAAGACTCCGCCCGGTCTCCATTTATTCAACCATACCAGGTTATGTTCCATGATAGCACCATATAGCCAACCGTGATCAAGTTATCACCTATAGCTCGCAGGTGACAGGAAATCACCCGACTTCTATCGGTCTAAGCATAGCGAAGCATAATACACGTTCCTAGACTTAAATAGGATTCATGGTAGATATTTTTGGTCAAGGAAAGGTAATATGCAGCAAGTGTTTCCAAACAACTCCTGTCACGTAATGCATCAATACGAATAACTTTAGGTGACATTAATAAAGTAGGGAGACTTATAATGCTCCGGGGCTTGCCTTTCACAAACGTCGAAGGCTGGTGATCGGGGCACTCGGGAAGGTGATCAGCTTCAGGCTCTCCTTCTCTGGGAACCTCCAAGTGCTGAACTTCCTGATGCTCCTCCTATGGCTCGGCGTCGAGCTCCACTAGTGCGATTCCTTCGGTTGCACCTATTGCATGCATATGCATAAATAAGTACCATGAATGCATAAGATGGATCATGGAGGATGTGATAACGAATGTACATGCTGCGACAATGATGTTAAGTAGCAAAATGATAACAATGCTAACTCCTTATTTACCTAGTAGGTACATATCTCTTCTCTAGTTATTTACAAATTTCACACAAAGCAATATCTAAGTTACACATGACAGTTACAAGTTTATATCATAACTGGAGTTATATTTATCCAAATGACATGCAACAAGACAATTTCGAAAGCTTATGAAATTTCCCACAATTCACTTTCAGACCTCAAGGCATGATTCCAACTTTTACCAGGACGAAATCACATAACAACAGAAATCTGTCCTCACATGACAGAGAGCAAGCAAAACGGTGATCCAACTTTGAACGACTGTAACTCCTAAACTACTAGGCCAATGTGACAGAACCGCCCAATTTATACAAGATCAAGTACGGTTGTCCCCGCTAACACGTTGACACACCCATACTTTCACTCATATAAACCCGGTAGTCCGCCGAGTGTCCCGAAAGACCTCGGTAAATCAACATCACAACCAAGATCGCGTGATTAAGCAAATACACATCACATACATCGGGTTGCAGCGGAAATAATATTACAAAGGGGTTAACAAATAATAGTACAAGTTTGGGTTTCAAAACCGCTTAGTGAAAACAACATAGCTTTCAAATGATTACATTAATATAAGTTCCAAATATATTGCTAGCATAGTGACATCATCCGACAAAAGCATATAGATGAGAAGTAAGTATAGAATCACCGAGCCCACCGGTGGTTAGCCACCATCATCAACAGGTCGAGAACATCACCTGCAACAAGGTGGGATAAACCCTGAGTACTCGAATGTACTCAGCCAGACTTACCCGTCTTAAACCAAAATAAAGCGACACCAAGGATTATGCATGGCTTTCTTTAGTGGGCTAGCTGACTTGTTTGCGAAAAGCATAAGCTATCATGAAGAAACCATTTTAAGTACTTTGCATCATCTTTATTATGGCCTATCCATCTAGGTAAGCACCTGTACTATAGCAATCACTTGATTAACCAATAACATCCAGTTACCAATTTAGATTTAGCATATCCCATACCATCCAGATAACCATCATTGTTCCATAATAATTACTACGATGCAGTAACTCGAGTCAAGTGCTCACTATCCAGGAGCGATGGCGATTCGAATCGATTCCTAACCAGCTGGTGATTTATTCCTTACACAAACCTCACTCACCCGCTAAAGTGAGATATTGATCACCGAGTCAACTTTCCAGGAATCTCGAGTTTGCCAGGAACCACATGTACCCGGGGGCCGACCGACTGCACTTTGGTCTTATCATCTCGCCCCCGTGTCCTACCACACCTGCTCCGGCACAGTGCGCTGCGGGCAATCTACTCGGCCTGAAAAATCTCCCAGCTTCGCGGTCAGAAGGTACTTTATCCGGCCAGCTAAATGTAAGGCATGCGTTCAACATGACTCGAGGGCCAACAACGGTCGGTCCTTAATCGACACAGACGGAAACTAACAGCACCCCAGAACCCTGTCTGGTTGCCTCCAACTTTTTCCGTCCGGTCTCCAATTATCCATCCCACATGGTTAATTCCAGGATATCATTCTTTCCATAGCTAAATTCTTCCAGTAACCACCTATAATGTAGGTGACCGGATATCACCGATCGCTACCGGTCTAAGCAAGGCTAAGCAGTTATTCGATCCTGACCTAACAGGGTAAAAAGGTAATAAGGTAGGCAAGGATAGTAATAAATGCATCAACGGTTTCAATCAACTCCTACAACTTAATGCAACAATATATAACTCATATATAGAAAGAATTGCTTTTATAAATTAGGAGACTTATAATGCTCCGGGGCTTGCCTGGGATCCGACACAAGTCAGTTCAGTTAGCTTGCACCATCCTGGTGACATCTCAGATCCTAGCACTCGCTTAGTCCTTCCATCTTCGGGACAGATACTCCATACATCGTCTTCAGATTCGGCTCCAACATCACGTCCTTCACGTGGTTCATCTAGCGTACCTAGATGAGATGCAAGATGCAAGTGCATGAATATGAAGAATAGTACCATGAGACGCATCACAAATAGCAAGCAAGACAAGCATCGTTTACACTAAACACACTTAAGTACTTTGCGATGCTTAACTTAACATCACACAATCTATCATGCTAAGATAACAAAGAATATTATACATGGCACATAAGTCTCACAAGATCTCAGGTGTATTTAACTTAATTACCAAGGATGTGAACCACACTTAGCAACATGCGAAGCAAGTCAAGGTGAAGCAACAACTATAACCGGAATATGCCAATTTCTGGACTTGCAAACAGCAGCTTCATAAATCAATCATATCTGGAGTTTTATAAATCCAAATGATATGAAACAAGACATTCTGGAAAGCTTAGGAAATTATCTACATTTCATCTTTAATCATCTCAGCATGATTCTCAAGTTAACTAAGTCAAATATATCCATTTACAGAAACCGGTCTACAATTGACAGAAAGCAGCCATTTCTGAAACCCAACTTTAAACAGCTATAACTCTTAAACTACTTGGCCAAATGACACCAAATTTTAATAGAAGCTAGATACATGAATTATCTACAACTTTTGTATAAACAAGTTTCACAACAAAGCACATTATCATGAAGAACTTTGCTAAGTTCCCAGATCTGTCCATAAACCACATCGGCAAGAAAATAATTATTAACTTATGTTGCAAATACATAATTGGGCAAAACCAACTTTACCAACATTTCACACATGACTAAAGAACACCAGAAAACCTAGTGTCCATGACCAAATAAATTCTTTTAATGCATTTCTTAATTTATTTTAGATAACAAGGTGACTTAATGAACATATACCAAAAGTATACAATAAATTCTACAAAAATTACAGTGGCTCACATATCCTCTCAATAGTCTACTGTACAAATTTCACTCCATTTGAATATGTATAGCAACCTCTATGAAAAAGACAATTTGCTAAAGCAAGAATTCATGTGAGAGCAAGATAAACCAATAACTCACTCATACTTCATCCAATACTCATGAAATTTTTACCACACATCAACTATCACATGAGTAGCATGCCACAAAAATTTCACTTCATTTGGAGCCCTAGATCTACAGTTATGAAAAATAACAAATTCAACTAGCATTACAACCTTACTGCACAAATCTATTTTTACCGCAAAATATTTAAACTAAAACATGCCATATTATAGATCCACTGCATAGACAATTTCACAAGGATTCCAAAAAGTCTTCATTTACTATTTTACGAATTTTCTACGATTTACTATGAATTTCCAAAGTTCCTGCAAAATAATTACAAACCAGTCCTACGGCACTATTCACATGAGTCAATGACAATGCAGTTAGGCCCCTTCACTTTGTCGAATTGTCGCGCGAGGTCCTCCACGTGAATCACAGCAGAGGAGGCCATCGGAGCTGGTTCGGCCGGCCGGCGAGGGCCTTCGGCCAGCCAGGGACGCGAGGGGCGAGGCCGGCCGGTGGTGCGGCCGGGCCAGCCATGGCCAGCCAGAGCCACGCCCAGCCCTGGGCTCGGCCGGCGAGGCTGCAGTAGTGCCGACCGCGGCAGCAGGCAACGCCGGCGGCGGCGGCGGCGTGCTACGGCGGCTACGGTGACCGGCCAATTGGTGCAGGGGGGAGCGGCACACGACTGAGAGGGTGGTGGTGCACGCGGGGAAGCTCGGAGGCAGCGAGGACGCGACGGCGGCAAGCTCAGCGGCGGCGCCCATGGTGGCCGCGCTCTGGCATTCGCGCGCAGGCTCTGGAGAGCGAGAGGGAGCGAGCAGGGAGTGAAGAGGAGGATGGAGAGGGCGTGCTGGTGCCCCTCCTCATCGGCAGCAGGGCGCAGGGCGTCCACGACGCGTGGAGCAGCGACGGAGGCGCATGGCGGCCACGTACAGGGTGCGTGTCGTCCGTTGGGGCATTTTCGCGAACAGGTGGCGGGCGACGACGGGATCAGCGTGGGACACGATTTTGGGCTATTTCCAGGCCAAATCAGGACCTGGGCCGAATACGAAGATCGAAGCCCGCACGAAGCTCTACGTTTTTCATTAAGGGGGTTCAGCCATTAGCAAAACATATTAGAAGATAAATGTATCTCAAAACAGCAGTGTCAACACCTTGATGGTAGTCCCGGAAACTCGCTTTCGGTGGTCAAAACTTCTTCAAACTGAATCCAACTTTTTGTATGCTCTTCACCAAGGTGTAAACTCCAACTTTTGTTTTTGTACCAAATCAAGTTGCTTAACAAAATTTGGAGAACGCGAGACGTCAATGCCGATGTCAATGAATTTCAGACTTAGAATATTTCTAAGTGCTGAAATCAGCAGCAGGTTCCAACTTCGAGCCTCTGTTTGACTTATTTCCAAGTTGATCTAGCTCTGGGTCGAAAAACAAAGTTTGTTCTACATGATATGGACTACAACTTTCATTTAAGGTCCAACCTCAAAACTGGTATAGAACCTGCTGTTCTACTTTGACCAAAGTAGGATCACGATGAAGCTTAAATTATCCTTTTTGATCCATTGGAGCATTTTCTTGGCATTTGCCCAACATGAACCTTTCATGACTTTTGTTGTAGAGTTAATCTAGAGTCATTTTGGCAAGGTTGCAAGGTTTGGTTGACATCTCATGTTCTCATTCACTTAATAGTGAAATTCAAGCACTTAGTAAAATCATTCCAACAAGCATATAACTTATCATTTCATGTGACTTTTTGATTCCAAACTTCATGAAACTTTTCCATGGATCAATATAGATGGGTATTGATGTGAGACACATGAAGATATTCCAATCACACCACCCAAGCATGTATCTTGAAAAGGGGTCTATAGATGAGCAAAGGTGCAATATCCAAGTTTCGGTTGGGGCTCGTTTCTATAGGTTTGACCTTGACATCTTCATCATCACTTAATATACCCTGTTTTAGCTCAAACCCATTGCTTAACTGGTGGCAAACACCTGGGGTGTTACAGCCAAATGCCACCAAATTTTAACAGGAGCTAGATACATAAGTTATCTACAACTTTGTTATTAACTATTTCTATAGAAAACATCATTTTGACTATGCAACATAATAAGCAACAGAATCTGTCCGGAAACATGTTAAATCGAATTATAAGCGACAATATTTCTACTACATGTAAGCATTCAAAATTTGACACCACCAAGTACACCAACAGTTCAGGGGCATCAAATACACTCAATAAAAACATAATGGCAAAGCCCAAACTATTTATTTAATTGCATTTATTAATTTATTTCGATAATTAGGTTAAATAATAAACCTATACCAAATGTGCATAATAAATTCTCAGAAAATTACAGTGACCTCCAAGTGCTACCACAAGACTACTGTAAAAGTTTCATGCCATTTTACCAAGTAAAATATTCTTTACAAAAATGACAAGCTAGTAAGGTCGATTTTAGTGAAAATAATAAACCCTATAGAAAAGTGTCAAACAACAGATTATATATTTTTTCTAGCTAGAGCATGTCAACACAAGACCAACAAACTTAGAATCACAATTTTATCACTTTTCTAGCTCAAGATATCTATTTTACAAGTTTACTAACATTTAAAAAGCACTTATTTAAATATATTTTAATCACCAAGAGAAATACAAGAAACTGCACATTTCATATTTTTATAAAAAACTACACTTCATAAGGAACACATCACAATTTGGTTCACAAAAATTGGACCTCTAGAACTCCACCTATGATTTTCCAAAGTAGGCATTTAAATCTGGACAAATGAACTATCTTTATTTGAACTAGGTCACTGTAGCGACCGAAAACAGAGCACCATGCAGCGGAACTCCGGCGAGGTCCGCGCGTGGCCCGACAGCTGACCGTGTGCTTCAAGCGAACAAAACGGACGCGGTGCGACGGTGGGGTTACTGAGGAACTACGGCGGTGGCGGAGGAGGGACGTGGTGCGCGCTGGGGCCGGCAATGGCGACGGCGGCGAGCTGCGCTGCTGTTGCGGGTGCGTGCAAAGGCGAAGAGAGGAGGCAGATAATGAAATGAAATGCGAGGGGTGACGGACGGACACAGGGGCGTGAAGTGGAGCGCCGAGGCCCGACGTGGCCTGGCCGGTCAGGCCGGTGGCGACGCGCGGCACCACGCGGCTTCAAACTTCTGAAACCCGTCAGTTTACTGTAGCTGCCGATTCAGTTAGATCAGCAAAGCGATACCGACCTGATAGCGCGATTTGGTGACGCTTGTTCTCCTAAACCGTGAAGCAAAATCGAAAACAATCTAAATAAAAGTCATAGACCTATATACCATCTTCAACTTCTATTAAAGAATCAATCTCTAATTCCCAACTAATACACAGTAATATCATGCCAAAATCAAGCCTGCGAAACTGGAATTCAGAGGACTTAGAAATTTCTAAGTGTTGCAAAACAGTGATTTGTTGATTTTTGTGAGCACCAAATGACTAAGCTATGCATAGATTTAGCTCAAGACCCAAACATAAAAGTTGTTGCCCTACTCAAATACTACAACTTCTCTTAATGGTTCACTACCATGCAAAGACTCTATGATATAGTTCAAACTAGGTCAAACATAGTACTTTAAAATGATGACATACACCATATCAATGACTTAGAGACTAAACTAGACTTAGCCATGAATACCAAAGTTGTTCCTTATGCTATTCTAAACATGTTTAAAGCATTCACAAGGTTCCACACACATTCCATACTTTGATTCCATGAAAACCCTAACTTAAGTAATGTAATTAAGTAACACACATGAAATATAAGCTAACAAAGGTATAGCAATTGAGATGCTCATGCACATGCATGCTCATGGATGCTTATGATCATGCAATGTTAAGGTTAAATGCATGCTTAACACCGAGGGTGTTACAGAGCGGAGGAGGTGACATTGTGTGCTTCATCTAGCTGGTCCATGGCATCCTCGAGGGATGCCTCGGCTCCCTATTCATCGTATGCCCTGACCCTTGGCGCTCCATAATTGAGGTCAATTAGGAGGACAGCCTCAGAACCGTAGACCATGAAGAATGGTGTGTAGCTAGTGGCCCAGCTGGGGGTCATCCTCAGGCTCCATAGCACCACGGGAAGCTCCACGACCCATCGTCTGCCAAACTTGTTCAACCGGTTGAAGATCCTAGGATTGAGACCTTGTAGGACCATGCCGTTTGTGTGCTCGACCTGCCCATTCGTGCAGGGGTGCGCCACGATGGCCCAATCGATGCGGATGTGGTATTCATCATAGAATCAGAGGAACTTCTTTTTGGTGAACTGCATGACGTTGTCCATGATGATGGAGTTTGGGACCCAAACCAATGGATGATGTCAAGGAAGAACAACATGACTTGCTTGGACTTGATCGTGGAGATTGGTCGAGCCTCTATCCACTTATAAACTTGTCTATGGCGACAAGCAAGTGCGTATAGCCCTCGAGCGCCCTCTTGAGAGGTCTGACCAGATCGATCCCCTAGACCATGAATGACCATGTGATGGGGATCATTTGGAGCGCTTGGGCTGGCAGGTGGGTCTACCGAGTGTAGTATTGACACCCTTCATAGGTGTGCATAATCTGTTTAGCATCGGCTACTATGGTCAGTTAGTAGAAGCCTTGTCAGAACATGTTTCCGACTAGGGTCCTAGGTGTTGCATGGTGCCCACAGACCCCACCATGGATATCACTCAGCAACTGCTTCCCTTGTTCGATGGGGATGTAACGTTGTAGGATCCTGGTGTGGCTTCACCTATAGAGCTCGCCCTCAATAAGGACAAAGGACTTAGCGTGATGCGTGAGCTAGCGAGCCTCCATTGTGTCCCTTGGCAGTGCCTCATGGAGGTGGTAGTCGAGGTAGGGCATCCTCCAGTCGGCCAGAGGGTTGGGCTCTATCGTTGGATCCTCATCAAGCTCTATGACTTCAGGGTTAGATGGAGCCACCGGCTAGTTAGCCCTCGAGCCTAGGGTAGGCAGCCCATCACTGGTTTGTTCTAGCTCCTCGTAGCGGACTAAGGGCTTGTACGGATCGCTGGCAAAGACGCCCGTCGGCACTGGCTCTCGGTCGAACACTATTTTCACCAGCGCATCAGCCTCCTCGTTGAGACACCTCGGGATGTGACTGAGCTCAAGACTATCGAACTTGTCTTCTAGCTAGCGGACTTCTTGGCAATATGTAGCCATCTTGATGTTGTGGCGGCTTGACTCCTTCATGACTTGGTCGATGACCAGCTAGGAGTCGCCTTGGATATCGAACCATCGGATACCCAACTCGATGGCGATGCATAGGCCATTGATGAGTGCCTCATACTTGGCCACATTGTTGGAGGAGGGGAAATGGATACGAACCATGTACCTCATGTGTACCCCAAGGGGTGAAATGAAGACCAGCCCCACGTCGGTGCCTTTCTTCATCAATGATCCATTGAAGTACATCGTCTAGTACTCTTAATCAACGACTACTTGCAGCATTTGGACCTCGGTCCACTCTGCAATGAAATCGGCCAGAACTTGGGACTTGATGGCCGTCCGAGGGGCATAAGAAATGCCTTGACCCATCAGCTTGAGTGCCCATTTCATGATTCTTCCTATGGCATCCCAATTTTGGACGACCTCACCGAGAGGGTAGGACATCATGACCATCACCGGATGCGACTCAAAGTAGTGACGCAACTTCCTCTTGATGATAAGGATGGCGTATAGGAGCTTCTGGATTTGGAGGTAGCGAGTCTTAGAATCGGACCAAACCTCGCTGATGAAGTACATGGGATGCTGCACTTTGAGGGCGTGTCCCTCTTCTTCTCACTCTACCACCAGGGCGGCTCTAACCACTTGCGTGGTGGCCATAATGTAGAGCAATAGTGGTTCCCCATCGATCGGAGGGACCAAGATCGGGGCCTTCATTAAAAGCTACTTGACCGTGTCAAGTGCCTCCTAGGCCTCGGGCATCCATTCAAAATGGTCGGCCTTCTTCAAAAGCCGATAGAGGGGGGGACCTCATTCGCTGACGCGCAAGATAAAGCGGCTGAGCATGGCGAGGCACCCTGTAACTTATTGTACCCCCTTTATGTTTGAATCAGGGTCATCCTCATGATGGCCGAGATCTTCTCTAGGTTGGACTCGATGCCATGCTTGGAGACGATAAAACCTAGCAGCATACCCCTTGGGACTCTGAAAACACACTTCTCGGGGTTGAGCTTAATGTTGTTTGCTCGGAGTTTTGCGAAGGTCTGCTCTAGGTTGGCTATGACCTAGTTGGACTATTTGGATTTGACCACGATGTCATCCATGTAGGCCTCAATGGTCCACCCGATGAGATCCCTGAAACACTTGAGCATGCAGCATTGGTACGTAGCTCCCACTGTTCTTAAGGCCAAATAGCATTGTGATGTAGCAGAATGATCCGAACAGTGTGATGAAAGATGTTGTGAGCTGGTCAGACTCTTTCATCGCGATTTGATGGTACCCAAAGTATGCATCAAGGAAGCAAAGGGTTTCACACCCTGAGGTCGAGTCGACTACTTGGTCTTTGCGTGGCAATGGAAATGGATCCTTTGGACATGCTTTGTTGAGACCCATGTAGTCAACACACATTCTTCATTTCCCACTCTTTTTTCGTATAAGAATGGGATTGGTGAACCACTCAGGGTGGTATACTTCCTTGATGAACCCAGCCACCAAAAGCTTCGTAATCTCCTCGCCGATGGCCCTACGTTTCTCCTCGTCGAAGCAATGCAGGCGTTGCTTCACCGACTTGGAGCCTGGCCTGATCTTCAAGGTATGCTCGGTGACTTCCCTTGGAATGTCTAGCATATCCGAGGGTCTCTATGCAAAGATGTCTCTATTGGCGTGGAGGAAGTCGATGAGCGTGCTTTCCTATTTGGAGGAAAGCATGGTGCCAATGCGTACCACTTTGCCTTTAGAGCCGCTGGGGTCTATGAGGACCTCCTTAGCACCCTCTACAGGTCTGAAAGACTCGGTAGACCACTTGGGGTTGGGTTCTTCTTTGATGACCTCCTCCCTGATGGCCGCAAGCTCTCTGGAGGCAATAATTGCCACGGCATGGTCGCAACACTCGACCTCACACTCGTAGGCGCGCTAGAAGGAGGTGCCGACGGTGATGACCCTGCATGGACTTGGCATCTTCAACTTCAGATAGGTGTAGTTGGGGATGTCCATGAACTTCTCATAGCATGGATGTCCTAGGATGGCGTGGTAGGTTTCCGTGGAACCCAACCACCTCAAAGGTAAGGGTCTCCATCCTATAATTGGTCAGATCCCCAAAGGTGATGGGCAGATCGATCTGCCCAAGTGGCATGGCCTGCTTCCTAGCACGATGCCATGGAAAGGTGCCTCAGTCAGTCGGATGCACGCTAGGTCAATGCCCATGGCATCGAGCATCTCAGCGTACATGATGTTGATGTCGCTGCCTCCATCCATCATCACCTTGGTGAGCTGCTTCATGCTGATGATCGAGTCAACCACGAGCAGATATCTTCTAGGTGGTCAGTCCAATCAAAGGTTATGGCCGACTCTAACCATCGAAGGAAGGTAGGCAAGGCCGGCTCAGCCGTATAGACCTCGCTACACGCAAGCTTCTGGTGGCGCTTGGAGTCATAGGCCGCCGACCCTCCAAAGATCATGAGGCAGCCATCCAGCACCAAAAATCCACCGTCCTTCCCCTCAATGTCGTTTGTGGCTGACTTGGGCTCCTTCCTATACTCCCCCTTGTTGGAGCCTTTGAACAAGAACTGCTTCATGAGGACGCAGTCCTTGTATAGGTGCTTGATAGGGAAGGCATGGTTCGGGCATGGCCCTTTGAGCAAGCTTCTCAAAGTGGTCTAGGGTACCCTGGCAGGCTTCTGACCCCCTTTGCGGTCTACAGTGGCCATGAGTGAGCCCTCATGTCACTGCTTGTTCTTCTTTTTGTTGGGATGGTTGGAGGCGCCATCGTCGGTGTCCCTCATCCTACTTTGCCTTGCCTTTGAGGCGATCAAAAATTGCCCCAACCGCCTCCTCGCCTGAGGCATGGCTGGTGGCGATGTCGAGTAGCTCCTTAGTGGTTCATGGGCCCTTACATCTAAGCTTGTGAACTAGGGACTCACAAGTGGTCCTAGATAGGAAAGCTCCTATGATGTTGACATCGGCGATGTTGGGCAGCTCATTCCACTGCCGGGAGAAGCAACGGATGTACCCACAAAGAGTTTCCTCAAACTTCTATCAGTAGTTTTTAAGATCCCATGGGTTCCTAGGATGTGCGTATGTGCCCTAGAAGTTTCCCACGAAGATCTCTTTTAGGTCCGCCCAACTTTGGATTCAGTTGGCTGGAAGGTGTTTCAACCATGTTCGTGCCGAATCGGCCAGGAACAATGGAAGGTTGCGGATAATGAAATCATCATTATCCGCTCCATCGGCTTGGCAAGCAAGCCAATAATCCTCGAGCCATAGTCTGGGGTTCCTTTCCCTATAGTATTTTAGGATGTTGGTCGACGGTCGGTACCTCAGTGGGAAGGTGGCATTAAGGATATGTTGACCTAAGGCCTGAGGTCCCGGCAAGTCAGGGCTCGGGCTTCGATCTTTGCCGTTGTCGTAGCATCTGCCATGACAAGGGTGGTAGCCATGGCAAGCCTCCTCCCTCGCATCGCCACAGGTATGCCTATGGGCATCGAGGGTGTCACGCGTGTCATGGTGGAGGCTGAGATGTTCATGCACTGGGACCGCGGTGCGTGGCCTGCCGCCTTGCTACGCCTGGTGGACTGACATGTCTCTATTGGGTTGCTCTAAGGGCACGTGCTGGCTGGTGTCAAGCTCACATCGTCGGGACAGCGAGCTCTTGACCTATTGCGCCGCTGCACGCTCGAGTAGTGTGCGAATCTCATGATGGGCCCAATGATCCTTAGGTGTCGTGGGCCTCGGAAGCCCCGAAGCAAGGCTGCCACAACAGCGATGTTCTAGCTTGCCCAAGTAAAGTGTGGGAGGGCTTCATTATCCTTGATGATCCTCCAGTTCACATCGCGGGCCACAGGCGCGTGCACACCCACTATCTCTATGGCGCTCAATCTCTTGTTCGAGCTTTGCGTGTTCTTGCTCGAGCTAGTCATGCTTCCTCGAGCTCTTGGTGCTAGGCCTTTAGCTGCTCTACCCGTAGGCGAGGTGGGGCCCCTACATCCCCCTCGACCTCATCGTCGAAGCCATTCATTAGGGTAGCCTCTCCCTTGTGGATGCTTTCGACGTACCTCTCGAGGGTACCTGCCATGAAATCATTCACAAGAGGGGTGATGGCTCCCCCCTACTAGAGTTAGAGTTGGAGGGTGACTTCAATTCTCCTACGAGGAGGTCATGGAAAGATTTCATGACATATTCGGTCATCCCCATGAACTCATCGTTTGTGAGGGATGAGGGTGTGCATTGCACCACAAGGTGGTCAATGGTCTCAGCGGCATTGCGCAGACCGAATGGGTGTGCTGTCGAGGTGCTCCAGATGAGGTATTCTGGGGAAAGTAGGCTCTCCTTCGGCAAGCTACGTCATGACTGTTGGTGAACGAGAAGGTGAGGTGGCCTAGATCCTCCTGAGATAGTTGGGGTCCTAGGAAGACACCGAGCTAGCATTCTAGCCTCCCATAATTGAAGCTGAAGGAGCTGGTCTCTCCTAGGAGGCACAGGCCTCTAGTGTGTGCAGTCCGTAGCTCCTCAAGCGCCTCGGTGATCGCATTGAGGTCAGGCAGAGTGGAGAGGTTGGACGGCTGATGGGAGCCTGCACCAACTCTCCCCCCATCATGATGATGAAGTCTAGGTTCCCAAAGCGCACGTGCATGCCCAGGACCCAGCTGAACGCCATGACTAGCCATTCGAGGCCTGATGTGGACATCGAGACATGCAAAAAGCCCCTACCTAGGCATGCTAACTATTGGTGTTTTGAGTTACCAACTAGTAAATTTCTTGTATTGCGCATCTAGCTCGGATGGTGTGCTTAGAGGACATGAGGTTTATACTAGTTTGGGTAGAAAGTCCCTATGTCTAGTTCGTCATTACTGCTTGTGTTACTAGCACCAAAGTTTGTAGTAGGGGTTACAAATGAGCGAGAGAGGGACATGTCCCAAGTCTCTAATGTGCGTGTGCTCCTAAGGCTTGTTAGGGCATGTGTTTTGATGTCTACAGTAGTGTAGAGTGGTGAACCACCATCCTCTCTCCTAGGGCATCCTTCTTCCCCTTTTATAGATGAAGGGGGAGAGCAGGTTACACATAGAGAAAGAGGGAGAAGAGCCAAGGAGAGGAAGGATTCTAGGACCATCGAGCCTTACTTCTCCTTTATGCGGGTCCTACCAACATTGTAGATGGTGATAGGGATAGCTCCATGCTAGGCACCTGTTTGTCACTGATGCCATGCCTTGGCATTGTCAGTGGGTCATGACGTCCCATTCTGTCCTGGTGGGCGACGTGGTGAACCAGCGTGGTGGTCAATGGCCGTACAGGGAGTAGGCAGCATAGTAACCATGCATCCATCACTGTTGGTGATGTGAGTTCCCTAAAGTGACATGTCATGGGCATGGGTCATGTTGAGATGTGCTCGCTCCCTGCACAATGCTAGAAGTTTGACCTTGGGTTGTACTTTCTGGACCGTAGTGGTTGGCAACGGTATGGGCTTCCGTCAGGAGCCACGCCTGATGGGTCGGGCGAGACGAAGCCCCCGACCCAGAGGCTAGGCGAGGCGGAGCCCTCGACCCAGAGGTCGGGCGAGGTGGGGGCCCCAACCCAGAGGTCGGGCGAGGCGGAGCCTGCCCCTAGAGGTTGGGGTGAGGCGGAGCCCGCGCACCTGGGGGTCGGTTGGAGCTATAGTCACGCTCTTGACTACTCGGATGAATCAATATTGATAATGAAAGTGATGAAGAATATGATGATAATGAACATGAAAATGATAGTGATAGTGATAATGATGAACCTACTAAGGATGAATTATTTGACATGCTAGAAGATGCTAAAGAACACTTTGACATTAAGAGAAGGGAGTGCAAGAGCTTGAATAAGGAGGTAAAAGCCCTTAAGCAAGCCCTTGATGAGCTCAAAGCAACTCATGAGAAGCTAGAGGAAGCCCATGAGAAGCTTGGCAAGGCTCACAAAAAGCTTGAAAAGGCTCATTCCACTTTGCTTAATGAACAAAATAAAAAGAAGCATGTTGAAACTTGCAATGTAGGTTTAACTTGTGATATAATTGATGAATCACTATCTATGCCTATCATTGTTGCTCCTACTAACCCTTCTTGTAGCACTTCCACTTCTACCTCATCTAGTAGTGATGGTCTCACTTGTGATGCCTCACTAGTGGTTGAGAATGAGAACCTCAAGAAGGAGGTCACTAAGCTCACTCACACCTTAGCTAAGGCTTATGGTGGTGAGGACCGCTTGCTTATGTGCTTGGGTAGCCAAAGAGCTTCTCTCTACAAAGATGGATTGAGCTATACCCCTAAGAAAGGCAAGGCAGCCTTTGCTCCTCACAAGACTAGTTTTGTGAAGAACAATGGTAGGTTTTACACTAGTTGCAAGCAAGTTGGTCACAAAGAGCAAGAATGCAAAAATAAGAGCAAAAATGCTAATGTATCCTCCATTAAGCTTGATTCATACTATATGCTTACTAGGGGTACAAATGGTGTAAAGGCTAAGTTCATTGGTAAACCATGGATGGGCTCAAAGAAGAAAGCCATTTGGGTACCAAAGAGCCTAGTGACTAACCTTCAAGGACCCAAGCAAGTTTGGGTACCTAAAAAGAATTGATCTTCTTTTGTAGGTCAATTATAAAGCCAGAGGAAGGCATTGGGTTCTTGATAGTGGGTGCACTCAACACATGACCGGTGATGCAAGAATGTTCAACTCAATCAACACCAATGGCAATGATGGCTATGATAGTATCACATTTGGTGACAATGGCAAAGGCAAGGTCAAAGGGCTTGGTAAGATTGCAATATCCAATGACTTGAGCATATCCAATGTGTTGCTAGTAGAGAGCTTGAACTTCAATTTGCTATCCATGGCACAATTCTATGATCTTGCATTCAAATACATATTTGGGTTAGATGATGTAGAGATCATAAGTGTAGATGGCTCTAATTTGATCTTCAAAGGCTTTAGATATGAGAATCTATACTTGGTTGATTTCAATGCTAGTGAAGCTAAATTATCTACATGCTTGTTCACTAAGTCTAGCATGGGTTGGTTATGGCATAGAAGGCTTGGTCATGTTGGAATGAAACAATTGAATAGACTGATTAAGCATGACTTAGTTAAAGGCTTGAAAGATGTTGTGTTTGAAAAGGATAAGCTTTGTAGCTCTTGTCAAGCCGGCAAACAAGTTGGAAACACCCATCCTAAGAAAATCTTGATGAGCACTAGTAAAGTATTTGAGTTATTGCACATGGATTTGTTGGGGCCAACACAATACACTAGTATCGGTGGAAACAAATATGGCTTTGTGATAGTGGATGACTGCACTAGATACACATGGGTATTCTTTCTAGTGGACAAAAGTGATGTGTTTGCAACATTCAAATCATTTGTCAAGGGCATTCACAATGAGTTTGAAACAACCATCAAGAGAGTTAGAAGTGACAATGGTAGTGAGTTCAAGAACACTAGGATTGATGAGTTATGTGATGAATTTGGAATTAGACATCAATTCTTGGCCAAGTACACTCCACAATCAAATGGCCTTGTTGAGAGGAAGAATAGAACACTCATTGATATGGCAAGGTCTATGCTTAGTGAGTACAATGTGAGTCAATCTTTTTGGGCCAAAGCTATCAACATGGCTTGCTATTGTAGCAACTGCCTCTATTGTCACCGATTGAAAGAGAAGACACCATATGAGCTCTTGAATGATAGAAAGCCCAACATTGCATATTTTCAGGTCTTTGGTTGCAAATGCTATATCTTGAAGAAAGGCACTAGATTGGGCAAGTTTGACAAGAAATGTGATGAAGGATTCCTACTTGGTTATTCCACTACAAGCAAAGCATATAGAGTTTGGAATTTGGATAGTGGTACTTATGGCAGAACCTCCTAAGTTATTGGACCCACATGCACTTGTCACTGTCCAACGACCTTTGACAACTTTGCATATGTTCCTGGTAACTTAAGAAGTCTATTGGGTGTCCTTAGGGAACCCCAAATCATCCATGATTTTCGAGCAGGATCACATTACAAAGTCATTGCAGTATTACAACATTTATTCAAATATATACATCAGAGTAAAATAGCGGAAGTCTTACGATAACATAGTTTACAAACTAGTTGTTTCAAACCTTACAAACTAAGTTCGATAATTATTACAAACCATAGTAGTAGTGGAGTGGCATAATTAACATAAACATAACACACAAAATAAGCATCCTGCCCAAGGATCACACATTCACTTATCGTCATCGACCGGAACAACAGTCATGCAGCAAGGCCCAAAATAGACCTGCTCATGAGGCTCACCTGCAACAAGGGTCAACGAACCCTAAGTACAAAAATACTCAACAAGACTTAATCGAAATAAATACTAAGAAGACTAAGGAATGTAGGCTCAGGGATTCAAGGTTTGGCTTTAGCAATAATCAAAGTTCTTTTGCATAAAAGCTCTTTACAAAATTTCAGTATTTCAATATTTAAACTTCATAAGAACAATATATGAATCTACCATGATTTGTAATGAGATCATGAACTTCATATCAAAATCTTTCTCAAATCCAGCTCAAGTTTTAGTTATTAACTACAATGATGAACAGTGAGTTGAGTCTCCATAACCGAGGAGCAATGACGATTCAAACCGATTATAAACCTAGCTAGGGATTCCAGACCACACGACATATGCAGGTCCCTGACTTACATATATCAACCTACCCTCGGATCTTCTAAAACAAGCACGGGTCCGCGCCACCCGAGAATACAGTACTCCACCAATCCAGCCCAATGCCACGTGGGTACACGCTATTCCCACCATCTCTCCACTCCCAGTGCGCGAGTAGCCATTCTTGTAATAGAATCGCCAAGTTAAGGCTTACCGGAGTATGTGGTTAGTACTACAAAGTCTCATCTCATGCAATTCAACAACGGACGGACCTTAATCGACACAGGCGAAAAGAAGCCGCTCACAAGACCTCCATGTCTTATGGCTCTCACACACCGAGTCCGCCCGGTCTAGATTTATTACTTCCATGCTCATATCTCATGATAATATAAGTAACCAAAGATCCATTTAAAATTCTCAGGTGACAGTTAATCACCCGACTAAGCATGACTAAGCATAACTAGACAATTACGGATAAAACAGGTAATCAAGGTAGATATGGGAAAACAAGGTTGGTAATGCACCAATTAGGTTTCCACTTGACTCCTAATCACTTAATGCAGTATAGAAAAGCAAAAGCGATAAAATTTGTAAAACACAAGGTAGGGTTAAATGCATCCGGGGCTTGCCTTCGTTGACGGAAAAGTTAGGTTCCTGCAACGTTCCATGATTATCCGATCCGACCTCAACAGACGGATTAACCTCCTCCGCAACTTGATTAACTATCACGTGTTCACCTTCGTTCACTACACGTAGTAACAATGCCATGTTTAACATGATGCGGAATACGAAACATGATGCTTGATGATGGATGTAAAATTAACAATTCGAATACAACTTTCCTTTGCGGTACAGTTGCAAGTCAAATGAACTAAATCTTTTTTGTAACACATACATCAATTGCCAAGGATTATTACCAACTAATGATTCAAGGTCATCACTCAATCCAAAATTTCAAACAAAACCTAAATTATTAAAGGTTACTATTTGCTTTTATGAATTAATTATTTAATTCAAAATTATGAAATAAATCAACTTATTCCAATTGAGCTAAAAATTTTTGCAAATGTTCATCACATGATAACTAAGTGGCAAAACAATTTTCATAATTTTTGGATAATTAATTAAGCCTAGAAAAATCATGGAAACCCATTTATTAATTAATTGAGCAATTTTTATCACATTCAAAAATTGTTGAAAAATAACATTTCATATTTTTTCTAAATATTATTCATCACAGAGAGGTCACACAAAAATTTTCATAATTTTTGGAGCTCCAATTAAATCTACACAAACATAACAAATCACCTCACTATTCATTTAAATCTGAAAACAGAAAATTCATTTTGAACGCTGAGTCACTGACATCGGGTCCCACCTGTCATCCCTAACCTCCCGCGTTTGACCACGACGGCGACGGCGCTGACCGATGAAAACTCGTCGACGGTGAGTCCAATGGCGACGGCCAAGGTACCAAAACGTTCACAAGGACTAGGCGCACCTACTGATGTCCCTACTTGTACCGATTACGGCTCTATACAAGCTCAATGCCGACCATGGCGGATGCGGCGGCTCGGCGACACTACGCCGGCGAAATAAGGCCAGTAGAGATCAAACAAAAGGCACGGGAAGGGTTAGCAGCTCACCACGAACATGTCGGAGCAAAGAGCGAGATCGGAGAAGCAACGGTGACGCGGGTCGACGTTGACAGCGGCCACGGCGGAGCAAGCGACGATGACGGTGGTGCCCAGGCGATTGTGATGGACAAAATGAGCAAGCAACAAGGTAATAAGCACCATGGCATCGAGACAGAGCTGTAGGTACACAAAGCAAGGGCAACGGCTCATCGGAGAGCGCTGGCCACGGAGATGCGCTTGCGGTGGTGAGGTTGCTGGCCGCGAGGAAGAAAGGTGGCTAGCGACGATTCCTGGTGAAATTAGACGACCACAGTTGGATGTCTAGGCATGCAAGGAGTAGGCGAAGCTATTGAGTGCTTTGCTGTGACGGTGGAGGCACTACAGCGACGGCGCGAGCTCACCGGAGTTGAGCAAGGGCGACAGGAAAAACAGAGCAACGAAATGAAAAATGGCACGGCGTCTGAGCTTTATAGAGCAGCCGAGAGAGCAAGGAGACGACACGCAGTGGCCTTCTCCGCACCAGCGTGAAGCCAAGAGTGGCCACAGGCGTGTCTGGAACCGAGCAGAAGGTCACCGGTGGTGGGGCGGTGGTCGTGACACTGTTCACTATAATTACAGAATTGCCATCCATTTTAAAATCCAAATTACTCCCAAATTTGTATAACAACTCAAAAATCTCCAAAAATAAAAGTTGCTCAAAATTCAAAGTTCTACAACTTTTCTTTTATAACCATCCCCTAATTTCGTCTACATTTTGAAATGAACTTTCGAATTCAAATAGGGGACATTTAACGAATTACGCCTTTTCAAATTACTTCAAATTTTTCATAACAACTTTGAAAATTCCAAAAACAAACTTTGTATAACTTGCCAAGCTCTACACTTTTGCTTTAAGACTCAACCCCAAAATATGCTTAGATTTTGAAATGAGTTTTTAGGGTAGAATTTAAATACTGAAAATCAGGGTTTTCTTAAAAATTCAAATCCAAACCAAATTTTTAACTTGATTCAAACAATATAATTCAACACATACCATATAAAGGTAAACTTGTTTTAGTGTAAGCATATCAAAATTTTCACTAGATACCAAATGCTTTGCAATGCATATGATGACATGACAGGTTTTAGTATTTAAACACCCAAGGTGTTACAATCCTTCCCCCTAAAAGAAATCTCGTCCCGAGATTCAAAGTCATAGGGTAAGTAATGGAAAAGGAAATGTGTCAGTCCAAAAACATCCAACACTTGTCCATAAAACAGTTGAGGTTCCTTTACAAAACACAATTTGTAACAACCGAGCTCAACTAACATTACTCTATATTGACGCAAGAAACTCTGGAAATTTTTCTAGCAAGTAATCTTCGGATTCCCAAGTAGCTTCTTCTTTAGAATGTTGATTCCATTGTATCTTGTAAAACTTGATTGTCCTTCTTCGTGTGACACGATCTTTCTGATCCAGGACTCGAATAGGATATTCGGAATAGGTCAAATCAGGTTCAAGTTCCACTCCTTCAACCTCAACATTCTGCTCAGGCACTCGGAGACACTTCTTCAATTGAGAAACATGGAACACATCATGTACAGCTGAAAGATGTTCGGGTAGCTTCAAGCGATATGCCACTTTTCCATACCTCTCTAAAATTTGAAATGGCCCAATATATCGAGGTGCCAACTTGCCTTTAACACCAAAACGAGTAACCCCCTTCATTGGTGATAGCTTTAGATATACAAAATCTCCCTTGTTAAACACTAAAGGCCTACGTCATTTATCCGCATAACTCTTTTGTCGGGACTGAGCTATCTTCAAATTACTTTGTACTCCCTCCATACCAAATTGTAAGTCATTCCAAGAATCTTGGAGAGTCAAAGTATCTCAAGTTTGACCAAGTTTATATAATAAGATAATAACATTTATGATGCCAACTAAGTACCAATAGATTCTTTGTTAATTATATTTTTATAGTATACCTATTTGATGTCATAAATCTTTGTAATTTTTTTTATAATTTTGGTCAAACTTGAGAAGCCTTGACTCTCCAAGATTCTTGGAATGACTTACAATTTGGGATGGAGGGAGTATTTGCCTAACCTTATCTTCTGTTTCTTTCACAAGGTCAACTCCAAAGAATCTTCTTTCTCTGGGCTTAGACCAACTCAGTGATGTTCTGCATCTACGACCATAGAGTGCTTCAAATGGAGCCATTCTAATGCTCTCTTGATAACTATTGTTGTAAGAAAACTCAGCCAAAGGCAAACATTTATCCCACTTCTTGGAATAATTAAGGACACAACACCTTAACATATCTTCAAGTACTTGATTGACCCTTTCAGTCCGACCATCGATTTGTGGATGATAAGCTATACTATATAGTAGTTTGGTACCTAACGAAGTATGCAAGTGTTTCCAAAAGCTAGAGACAAACTATGTACCCTAATCTAACACTATGGTCTTTGGTATTCCATGTAGACTCATGATTCTTGCTAGATACATCTTGGCATACTAGATAGTAGGATATATACTCTTGACTCAAAGAAAATGTGCTGACTTAGTCGATCTACAATGACCCATATTGAATCAAAACCTTTTGATGTCTTGGGTCGACCAACAATAAAGTCCATACTAATATCCTCCCACTTCCAAGCTAGAATAGGTAATGGTTGTAACTCTCTAGCATACCTCAAATGTATAGCTTTCACCTTTTGACAAGTATCACACTTGGCTATATACCGGGCAATTTCTATCTTCATTTTGGTCCACCAAAACCTTTGTTTCAAGTCATGGTACATCTTATTACTTCCCGGATGAATTGATAACCTAGTAGCATGTGCCTCTTCAAGAATTGACTGTCGCAACTCAGGAACCTTGGGTACCACTAAGCGATTCTTGAACCATAACACACCTTCATCATCTACTTTGAAGCATTCCGCTTTCCCATCCTTGATTCTTTCTTTGATATGGGCTATACCCTTGTTTTCTTTCTAAGCAGCAATAATCTGATCTCGAATAGTGGCTTCAACAGTTATATTGGCCAAACTACCTTGTTGAATTACCTCTATACTCAACTTTTCCATCTCTTGGCATAAAGTTAAACCCATTGTTCTTACTGTCAGACAATTGCAATGACTCTTTCGACTAAGGGCATCTGCAACTACATTTGCTTTACCAGGATGGTAATGTACTTCCAAGTCATAATCCTTAATCAATTATAACCATCTTCTCTATCGCATGTTCAAATCCGATTGAGTAAAGATATACTTTAAACTCTTGTGGTCTATATAAATATGGCACATATTACCAAGCAAGTAATGCCGCCAAATCTTCAGAGCATGAACAACTGCTGCTAACTCTAAATCATGAGTGGGATAGTGCTCTTCATGTTGCTTAAGTTGTGTAGAAGCATAGGCAATGACTCGGCCTTCTTGCATCAATACACATCCAATACCAATACCAGAAACATCACAATAAACGTCAAATGGCTTCTCGATATCAGGTTGGGCTAATACTGGTGCAGTGGTTAACAAATTCTTCAAAGTCTGGAAAGCTTCTTCACACTCAGATGAATAGACAAACTTGGCTTGGTTCTTCAACAACCCAGTGATGGACTTGGATACTCTAGAGAAATCTAGAATAAAACGATGGTAATACCCCGCCATTCCCAAAAAACTCCAAACCTGATGAACAGTGGTTGGCGGTTTCCAATCAAGCACATCCTTAACTTTGCTTGGATCAACCGCAACTCCATCAGCTGATAAGACATGTCCAAGAAATTATACTTCCTTAAGCCAGAAGTCACACTTACTGAATTTGGCATATAATTGATGTTCTCTTAAGCGGGTCAGGACAATTCTGAGATGTTTTGCGTGTTCCTTCTTGTTCTTGGAATAAACTAGGATGTCATCAATAAACACCACCACAAACTTGTCTAGCTCAGGCATGAACACTGAATTCATTAGATACATGAAATGAGCTGGGGCATTTATCAAACCAAAAGACATTACCAAGTATTCATATAACCCATATCTTGTGGTAAATGCCATTTTGGGAATATCTTCAGGCTTAATCTTGATTTGGTGATAGCCTGACCTTAAATCAATCTTGGAGAAAACTTTGGCTCCAGCCAGTTGATCACAAAGCAAGTCTATCCGAGGTAAGGGATACTTATTCTTAATGGTCACTTCATTCAATGGATGATAGTCAACACATAACCTCAGGGTCTCATCTTTCTTTTTCACAAAAAATCATCGGACATCCCCAAGGTGATGAACTAGGTTGAATAAATCCTTTCTCAGTCAACTCTTGCAACTGAGTCTTCAACTCGGCTAATTCCTTGGGAGGCATCCTATAAGCTCTTCGAGAGATCGGAGCTGTTCTAGGTTTTAACTCTATGTTAAACTAAACATCCCTATCTGGTGGTAGACCGGGTAAATCCTCAGGAAAAACATTAGGGAATTCACAAACTATCAGTATATCCCTAATCTCCTTGACAAAAGTTGCACAAACTCTTTCCGCTGATCTCCTTAAGGTTGGAAGTTGGATAAGAAGCTGAGAACTACTATCAGGCAAACTCACCCTTAATGTCCTATGCAAAGCATCTATAATAGCCTTAGCTGATACATCCAATTCATTCCCAAGATCACATCTATATCTTGATCCTTGAGAATAATCATGGTAGTGGGAAAAATATGCCCACCCAGATTTATGGGTACCTGGTATACCATTTCCTTAGTACACAGACATCCCCCAGGCGACTGTATAAAGAAACTTTCCTTTGTTTCCCCAATTGGAATTGCATGCTTTATGACAAAGGTTCTATTGGTGAATGAATGAGATGCACCAGAATCAAAAAGCATAACAGCAGGGTGATTAGCGACAGGAAACATACCCATCATCACTGGCTCCCCTTCTGGAATTTCCCCAGCTTGAATATAGAACACCCACCCTGTCTTCCTTTCATGTTTGCCCTTCTGAGCATTCTGATTGTGGTTCTTGTTCTGTGCTTGACCCTATTGTTGATTGGCAGGGGCCTTCTGATAATTTTGATTAGCCTGCTTGGGATATGGACATTCCCTAGAGAAATGACCGGTCCTTCCACAATTGTAACATGGATAATTGTGACCCTAGGATGTTGGAGCATTGCCACCAGGAGCATTTGTCTATTAGGAATTTGGGTAGGTTATAGCAGGATGGACATTTGACTGCTGCCCGGCTTGGAACTACGATGGATGATAAGGAGGACGATAATGGTTGACTGGATGATAGATTATCTTTTGCCTCTTTTGATTTCCACCAAAAGATCCAGACGGCACACTCTTCTTTTTCTTGATCTCCTTATGCTGCCGATACTTTTCCTCAGAAGCAATTGCAATGTTCACTGCCTCATGATAAGTAACATTGGCACATGCAGTCATCATTGTCTGTAATTTGGTATTCAGTCCTCTCATGAACCATTTCTTTTTCTTGGCATCTGTATTGACATGTTTAGATGCATACTGTGATAGGTGGTTGAATCTACCCACATATTGCATAACCGTTTGATCCCCTTGCTTCAAAACAAGGAACTCATCTAGCTTCATGGCCATCACCCCTTCTGGAATATAATGAGCTCTAAAGGTAGAACGGAACTTAGCCCAAGTTATTGGAATGCCAACTGGTTGCATAGCCACTAGATTTGCCCACCAGGCACCTGCTGCACCTTTAAGTTGCTGGGCAGCAAACACAGGTTTCTGCATCTCCGTGCATGGAATAAGATCAAATTTCTACTCCATAGTCCAAAGCCAATCATCAGCCTCTAGTGGTTCATCTACCTTAGTGAACACTGGGGGCTTGTATCTGTAAAATCAACATACGTAGCCTCCTACCTGTTATGATTGCGACCACGGTTTCCTTGCACCATATTCTGATTACTCTGAGCTATCTCTCGAAGCAATCGAGCATTTTCTACAACCACATGGACTAGTGCTGATATAGCATCAGCTAAAGTTGGTGGAACTGGTGGTGGATCAGGAACACCACCCTCTTCATGTGAAGAACCAGGAATATCCGAAGCATGAGTACGAGGCATCTATTCATAATAAACCAAACTTTACTCACAAGCTTTTATTGAGATATAAAAGAGCTCACTGCAAACACATTACATCGGGTTTACTTATTTAAGCACAAGCCCGCACCTAAACAAGACTACTTAACTTAACTAGATTCCCTATTTTACAACTCTACTCTTCTCCTCGACCACATCAAACCTCGTGATCGGTATCCATTTCGGAAACATTTCCTCCTTCATTATCACTTTCATCAACCATCACTAATTCTTCTGGATCTTCTTCTTCTTCCTCTTCAAGTTCATCATCAGCAGCAATGATGACACTGGGGTCCATTGCATCAGCTTGAGGTTCATGATTTGGATCCAGGAGGTTGCTCAGCCTATGGACTTCTTCATGCAAAGTAGTATTATGTTCTAAATCTTCTACATAAAATTCTAGTTCATGTGTTCTAGTTCTAGCTACATCTTCCCTATGCCAAGCCTCATTTCTCCCTTCCACCATACAAACTAACATACGCTCGCAGTTCTTATGAGCGGTGGTGCTACACTTCAATTGATCCTTTAACTTGCCTAGCCGAATAGTATCCAAGGCTCTATCTCTAGTAGCCTGTGCTAACTCTGCTGAAAGCCTCTGTATCTCTGCCTGGGGACCAGGCCTAGAGCTACTACTGCTAGCACCATCATTTCTAGGGGCAAGCTGGTGACAAGGAACTCCTTTAGGTCCAATGGACTTACGGGGTGTTACCTTGGTGCGAGCCATTGAAAGGTCCTAATATGGCTAGAGAGGGGTGAATAGCCTATTTAAAAATCTACAAATCAACTAGAGCAATTTGATTAGTATGACAAATAGCATAATGCAAACTTGCTCTAGCTCTACAAGGGTTGCAAGCCACCTATCCAACAATTCTAGTTGCAATGATTACTTAGGCACCCAAACTTGCTATGTAGCTACTCACTAAGAGCTCTCAAACTTGCTACTCTAAAGCGCTCAACTAGATGAATGTAAATAATAAAGCAAGCTCTCAATTCTAATTACACTAAAGAGCTTGTATCAACTAGTTTGCAAGAATGTAAATAAGTGAGTAGGGTGATTATACCGCCGTGTAGGGGATGAACCAATCACAAGATGAAGATTAAGCCAATCACCGGGATAATGCAAATGACAAGAGACAACCGATTTTTCTCCCGAGGTTCATGTGCTTGCCAACACGCTAGTCCCTATTGTGTCGACCAACACTTGGTGGTTCGGCGGCTAAGAGGTGTTTCACAAACCTCGTCCACATGATTGGACACCGCAAGAACCTACCCACAAGTGAGGTAACTCAATGACACGAGCAATTTACTAGAGTTACCTTTTGGCACTCCACCGGGGAAGGTACAACTCCCCTCACAATCACCGAAGGCGGCCATGAACAATCACCAACTCATGCTGATCCTCCACCACTGCACCGAGCCATCTAGGTGATGGCAACCACCAAGAGTAACAAGTGAAATCCATAGCACAACACGAGTACCAAGTGCCTCGAGATGCAATCACTCAAGCAATGCACTTGGATTCTCTCCCAATCTCACAAAGATGATGAATCAATGATGGAGATGAGTGGGAGGGCTTTGGCTAAGCTCACAAGGTTGCTAAGTCAATGAAAATGTGCAAGAGTATAAGCTTCAGCCGGCCATGGGGCTTTAAATAGAGCCCCCATAAGATAGAGCCATATACCCCTTCACTGGGCAAAACGCGCTCTGACCGGACACTTTGGTCAGACTGACCGGACGCTGGCCCTTAGCGTCCGGTCGTACGATGGACACCACGCGTCGCTAGCTTCAAACGTTGTTCGTCAGATTTCAACGGCTACGAAGCTGACTGGACGCTCCGGTAAAAACTGACCGGACGCTGAAGCCCCAGCGTCCGGTCGTTTCCAATAAACTCCCCGAGGCATACTTCTTTGACTGGACACATCCGGTCCACCTTGACCGGACACATCCTAGCATCTAGTGGTGTATCCTAGCTACTGTACCACCAGGTCAGCGTGACCGGACGCAGTAGTCAGCGTCTGGTGCAATTAGATCTAGCGTCCGGTCATACGATCGACGCTGGCATCATTTCGACCAACTCCATTTCAACTCTAACCTCTTCACCCTTGCTCAAATGTGCCAACCACCAAGTGTATCACCTTGTGCACATGTGTTAGCATATTTTCACAAATGTTTTCAAGGGTGTTAGCACTCTACTAGATCCTAAATGCATATGCAATGAATTAGAGCATCTAGTGGCACTTTGATAACCGCATTTCGATATGAGTTTCACTCCTCTTAATAGTACGGCTATCTATCCTAAATGTGATCACACTCACTAAGTGTCTTGATCACTAAAACAAAATGGCTCCTACATTTTATACCTTTGCCTTGAGCCTTTTGTTTTTCTCTTTCTACTTTTCCAAGTTTAAGCATTTGACCATCACCGTGCCATCACCATTGCCATAATCTTCGCCATTGCTTCATCACTTGGAGTAGTGCTACCTATCTCATAATCATCTTGATAAACTAGGTTAGCACTTAGGGTTTCATCAATTAACCAAAACCATACTAGAGCTTTCAATCTCTCCCTTTTTGGTAATTGATGACAACCCTTGTACAAAGATATGAATTAAAGTTCATTTGAATCCATGTTGCTTGCCCAAGCATATTTACCATGTGTAAAGGATATGGACAAGTTTCATGAACTCCAAATGGTAGCAATTGTTCCCCCTACATATGTGCTAAGAGTTTTGATTGTAGCTTTGCACATATGATTAGATAGGAAATATAGGAGTCAATTTTCTACCAAATGATGCTAAGGTATAAGAGATGGACCTTTGAAGCGTGATACCAATCGGAGTGCACCAATATACCATCCTTAGCACCATTAGTAACTAGACATATACAAAAACTAGAATACCCCGTGAGATCAACATTACATGCAAGGGTCTAGTTTCCATAGAATGAACATAAGTCTAGTTACTTAGCCTATGCATGCTAGTTTTTCATTCAAACCTACAACTAGCATACACCACACAAGCATGGATATTTTAAATTAAAACTTATGCCATGCAAGCAAACATATGTAATGCTCATTCAAATGCACCATACAAGTTTATGAGCTTGCTCCCCCTATTTGTATGCTCAAAATTTTAATTGATCCCCTTCTTTTGTCATATATTATCTCTCCCCCTTTGTTTCACTATCTTTGTACACTATTTCTCCCCCTTTGTCATCAATGACCACAAAGGCATAAAGTATAGATAGGGGTGACCTCAAATTATAGATATGTTGGGGTGAAGCCATGTGAAATGAGGATTATTTTCCCAATTTGGTTCAATCTAGATTACTTGCTGTGGGGGTATTAACCCCTATACCCTTACGGCTAGGCTTGGGCCAGCCCAGATCAGGGGGTCTAGCCCACTGGAAGATGACGTGTGGCCCGGCCAATCTGTTCGAAATCCCGCATAAGGAATCAAGGCAGATTTGGAGGTCAAGCAAGATCCTGGTCGGTTAGAATAGGAATCCTTATCCGGCCACCTATGGCAATTGTAACTGGCTAGGATTAGTTTCCAGATCTATAACCCTGCCCCCCGGACTATATAAGGTAGGCAGGGGACCCCTCTAAAAAACATCTCTCATTGACATACAACAATACAATTAGACGCAGGACGTAGGTATTACGCCTTTATGGCGGCCGAACCTAGATAAAATCTTGTGTCTATCTTGTGTCACCATCTTGTTTGTGGCTTACGCATCTATCTGCCGATAATCTACTACCTTGGGCATACCCCTAGGTAGACTGCCGACCATATTTCGTCAACAGTGGCGCATCAGGTAGGGGGTATGCGTACTGCTCTCTAGGCAAACAAGATGGTCATCAACCCTGGTTCCATGGCTACGCCGAACGGCATCATGTTCACCATTAGCCAGATCACCTGGACCACTGGCTCTGACGACTTCATCGCCATGACTCCAGAGGAGGAGCGAGTTCAATTTGCGCCGACCACTGCTTCACCTGCATCGGCTATGGCTCTGACCACAGTGGATCTAGCTCCGACCACAGTGGACCTGACTCCGACCACGCCAGCATCATCTTCAGCCATGCCGACAACCCGTCGTCCGCTTCCTCGCTACAAAAGGAGGCAGATCGACAACACCGACTTGCTTGACTCCATCGATCGGGTCAGCATCAAACTCACTGAAACCCTGGCTCTGGTAAGTTCGATTCAAAGTCAACCTAATGAGCATGTAACTATGACCCACAACAGATCTACCCGACTAGCTCGGGTCAGTCGTCCTACATGACTCGATACGGATCTCGTGGTCACATCTACTCCTAAAGGGTGCTCCGTTCATCGTCGGCCAGCCCCTGCGACGGGTCTTCGGCTCTCCGAGTATGAAGCCCCGATGGAGAACCACCAGGCCTAGCCCTACGGCCTATGCAACTTCGTCAACATGGTCCGGATTGAGGATTATCAAGAAGGATCGGTCCACACAGTTCAAGAGGGTGGCTCAAGCTCCTCGTTCGGCATCGCATCTAATGCCTCTGTTCACACCGAGCTCTAGCATCATGATGATGAAGGCGTTGAATACGATCTGGATATCCTAGACCATGCCCCGGGATTCCTGCGATTCCCATCATTCCCACCAAGGCGAGGAGGCTTGATCAATGTTGTCAATAATGATGAACCACCGGTGGTCGGTGAAACAGAACAAGAAAGGCTAGCACGCAAAGCACGCAATATTGACCAGTTTAATTGCTAACAAATCGAAGCCGAGGCAGAAGAGGAGGCCCAACGCATAAGGGTCCAGCCATGTGACCTTAACAATGCCTTTGACAGGGTAGGGGACAAGCAGGTCTTTAGGACTCCAAGTGCCAACGTAGCTGTTGCTATGGCAACAATGCAACAACTACCCAATACCCCAGAAACACAGGTAGTTTGTGATGATATACAAGCATACCTGATGGCTGCTATGGCCTAGACCGTAGAGATTGTAAATCAAGCTCGTGCTCCATCCGTCTCGGTCGAATCAAGCCACAGCCACCAGTACTCAAGTCTCTCATAGCCACCCAACCAACCTGGCTTGCGCAACAACGACCCATCAGACAACCGTCAAGGTGGAAACGGTGGCCATGATGGTGGTCGGGATGACAACCGCTGTCGGGACGACAACCACTACGACTTCTGAGACGACAACTGCCGAGACAACCGTGATAATTGTCGCGATAACCACGATCGCAGGGTTAATTAGGGTGGCAACCGAGATCGCCGTGATGGCAATAACGATCTCCGCCATTACCTCGGAGAACGCGATCTGCACGATCGCATCAACCAAAGAGCAACGATCATGCATCCCACAAAAGCTATCGCTGTATGGAATATGATACTGCCCATGGCCCTCCGGGTTTAAAGCAGTTTACTCCGCACCTTTGCCAAGTCATATGGCCCAAGAACTTCAAGGTCGAAAAACTTCAGAAGTATGACGGCAAGGAGAACCTTGAATTATGGGTCATGCTCTACGAAACCGCGTGCAAATCAGCCATGGCTGACAAGCACGTCATGTCTAACTACTTCCCAGTCGTTGTTGGTCATGCAGGTCACCAATGGCTGGTCAGCTTGCTGGCGAACTACTTTGATTCTTGGCAAGAACTCAAGCAAGCTTTCATCGACAACTTCATTGCCACTTGTGAGCAACCCAGCAACAAATATGATCTACAGCGGATACGAGACCAGAAAGATGAGCCACTACGCAAGTACATCCGACATTTCTTGAAGATGTGCATTAAGGTCCCATCAATCTCCGACAACGAGGCAATTGAGGCTTTCATCACAGGTCTCCGCTTCCATGATGCCCTACGGGACAAGCTCCTCCGCAAGAGACCTGAATCAGTCACAGCGCTCCTAGCCACTGCTAAGAAATATGCAGATGCCGACGATGCTAAAAAGATAATCATCGAAGAAGCAGCAAGGGTTCCACGATCTGACCACCCCCCACACCGCGACAACTATCACGGCAACCATGGTCGGAACGACAATTTTGATCGCCGCAACCAGCGTAACGACCCCTGCGACCACCGCGACCAGCGTAATCAGCGACATAATCGCCGTGACGATTACAGGGGCAAGCCTGCTCGGGAAGACGACGGCAAGGTCAACACCGTCAAGAAAGGTGGCAAACGTCACAACTATGAAGAAGACTATGCCAAAGCATTGAAAGGACCCTGCCAGCTCCACCCCAAGTCAAACTATACCATGGAGAATTGTCGCATTCTCAAGTCTATCTACACATGTCAATAGGCTCTGGATACGTCTGACAAGCCTAATGACGTAGGGGAACAGCGCAACGAAGACAACAATGATGAAGATGCAGATCCTCGTCACAAGTATGTCAAGCCAACCAATCACGTCCACACCATCATTGGAGGCAAAGTGTCCATTGAGACCAAACAAGAACGCAAGCTGCTCGCACGCGCCTGTTTGAATGTGGCCAACACCGACAATCTCATCGCCGATCTACGGCTCCCTCCTTAGTCTCACCGTGAGATCTCCTTCAGCAAAAGTACCAATGGGCTGCAATACCTGAGCCAGGATGTTTTCCTCTGGTCCTCGATCCTTGTATCAACTGGGTCCAGTTCGATAGAGTGCTGATTGACGGTGGCAGTTCCATCGATATACTGTTCAAGAATAGTTTGCCATCCCTAAAGATAACCCAGGCTAATCTCAAGCCATACGAGGCACAGTTCTAGGGTGTTCTCCTCGGACAGAGCTCTACACCTCTCGGGTAGATCACACTACCTATGCAATTTGGTACCCCAGACCACTTCCGCACCGACTACATCAACTTCGTGGTCGCTGACTTCGAAGGCACCGACCATGCTATCCTTGGTCGACCAGCGCTCACCAAGTTCATGGCCATACCTCACTATAGGTATTTGGTGCTCAAGATGCCTACTGAGAAGGGCGTTCTAACTCTCAGGGGCAACGTGTACGCAGCCTACACCTATGAGGATGACAGCTTCAAAATAGCAGAGGCTCATGACCTCTCTATTCGCATGGCCGAAACCACTCTCAGCGCCAAGAAGACCCCAGCCAACCACCTAGAGATCCTAGAGCTTGAGGCCCCACGCAAGAATGTCAAGTCCAAGGAGCACAAAAGCGATCCAGCTGGCCGACGGTGATCCCAGCAAAATGGCCCTTATCGGGGCCAACCTGGATCCTAAATAGGAAGACGCACTCGTCAGGTTCTTGAGGAGCAACATGAGCGTGTTCGCATGGAAACCTGCTGACATGCCCAGTGTACCTCGGAACTTGATCGAGCACTCCTTAAATGTCGACGGCAAGGCCAAACCTATCAAGCAAAAGCTACGATGGTTCGCTCGCGACAAAAAGGAGGCGATTAGGGTAGAAGTTACACGGCTTTTGGCAGTCGAAATTATTAAAGAAGTGTATCATCCAAAGTGGTTAGCCAACCCAGTTCTTGTACGCAAAAAGAATAATGAATGGAGAATGTGCGTTGATTACACTGATCTTAACAAACACTGCCCTAAAGACCCCTTCGGCTTACCTCGCATAGACGAGGTCGTAGATTCAACTGCCAGTTGTGAGCTACTTTCCTTTCTCGATTACTACTCTGGTTATCACCAGATCGCTCTCAAAAAGGACGACCAGATCAAGACATCGTTCATCACGCCTTTCGGCGCTTACTACTACACAACCATGTCGTTCGGGCTCAAGAACGCCGGGGCTACCTACCAACGCGCCATACAGGCTTGCCTCAAAGACGAGATAAAAGATGACCTTGTTGAGGCTTATGTTGATGACGTAGTTATCAAAACCAAGGAAGCATGTACCCTTGTTGACCGCCTCAAATGCACCTTTGCAGCCCTTAATACATTCCAATGGAAATTAAACCCAAAGAAGTGCATCTTTGGTGTTCCTTCTGGTATACTACTCGACAACGTCATCAGTCACGATGGCATACGCCCTAACCCAGAGAAAGTCAAAGCTGTCTTGGAGATGAATCCGCCCAAAAAGGTGAAGGATGTTCAGAAGCTTACCGGATGCATGGCCGCTCTCAGTCGTTTCATATCAAGATTAGGCAAAAAAGGATTACCGTTTTTTAAGCTACTCAAAGCATCCGAGAAGTTTGAGTGGTCGGAGGAAGCAGACGCTGCCTTCACACAGCTAAAACAATACCTTATGTCACCTCTGGTTCTCACTGCTCCCAGAGAAGACAAAACCCTCCTACTTTACATTGCGGCAACTAATCGAGTGGTCTCCACTGCCATGGTGGTTGAGCGCGACGAGCCCGGCCACGTCTATAAGGTACAGCGGCCAATCTATTTCATCAGTGAAGTACTCAATGAATCCAAGACCAGGTACCCACAGATTCAGAAATTGATTTACGCCATACTGATAACATCCCAAAAGTTGAAACATTACTTCGACGGATACCGTGTGGTGGTCATGACTGAGTACCCTTTGGGAGACATCATTCGCAACAAGGATGCAAACGGGTGCATCGTCAAATGGGCAATGGAGCTATGCCCTTTCTCCTGGGAATTTGCAAGCCGTACTACAATCAAGTCTCAGGCACTTGTCGATTTTATCATCGAGTGGATAGACTTAAGCACACCTGCCTCTCAGGGGCCTGATGAGTATTGGAAGATGTACTTTGACGGCTCTCTCAATATCAACGGCGTAGGAGTAGGAGTCCTTTTCGTGTCACCATCCAAGGAGCAGCTCCGATACGTCCTTAGGATCTATTTCCCGACGTCTAATAACGCCGCCGAGTACGAAGCATGCCTGCATGGTCTGCACATTATAGTCGAGCTCGGTGTCAAATGTCTCTATGACTATGGGGACTCGGCTCTGGTCATCAATCAACTCAACAAGGACTGGGATACGACTAGCAAAAAGATGGATGCATACTGCAAATTGATCAGAAAGCTGGAAGGCAAGTTCTATGGCATCGAGTACACACATGTGGTCTGGGACAAAAATCAAGCAGCAGATGCGTTGTCAAAGTTAGGATCATCCCGAGCTAAAATCCCACATGGCGTATTTGTTCAAGACCTGCTCACGCCTTCCATCGAAGAGGAAGATCCCATGGTCGACAAGCCTCTAGACCAGCTTTTGGTGGCTACGGTTCCGGCATCAAACACCATCAAACCACCTCCGACCACTAAGAAGCCTGACTAGAGAGTACCTTTCATCAAGTACCTGACAGATGGTAGTAGTTACACCGATTGGACAGAAAACGAATGCCTGATGCGTCGCAGTAAGCAGTATCTGCTCGTCGATGGCAAATTGTGGCGCAAGAACGCAAAGGAGGAAATCTTGATGAAGTTTATAACCTAGGAGGATGGCGAACACCTCCTGGATCAAATCCACTTTGGCTCCTATGGCAACCGCGCGGCCTCGAGAATGCTAGTTGGTAAGTCTTTCCGAGCAGGGTTCTATTGGCCGTCAGCTATAGCCGATGCAGAGAAGCTAGTCCGCCATTGTGAGGGTTGTTAGTTCTTCGCCAAGAGAATCCACGTACCAGCACATGAGATTCAGACAATACCAGCCTCTTGGCCCTTCGCATGCTGGGGACTAGATATGATCGGGCCCTTCAAGCCAGCTTCTGGGAAATTTACATGTGTCTTTGTGCTGATCGACAAATTTTCTAAGTGGATAGAGTACATGCCTCTGGTACAGGCATCTTCAGAAAAAGCCATCACGTTCATCGACCAGGTCATCCACCGCTTTGGCATACCCAACAGCATCATCACTGATCTAGGTACTTAGTTCACCAGGAATGCTTTTTGGGACTTCTGCAATGAAAGGAGCATAGTAGTAAAATACGTCTCGGTGGCGCACCCTAGAGCTAATGGACAGGTCGAGCAGGCAAATGGTATGATCTTGGATGCACTTAAGAAGAGGATGTACAGAGAAAACGACAAAGCTCCCGGAAGATGGCTCAAAGAGTTACTAGTCGTGGTCTAGGGCCTCAGAACCCAGCCCAGTCGCAATACCAGCGTATCACCATAGTTTATGGTTTACGGTGCTGAGGCAGTGCTCCCAGTAGATATTGCCTTCAGATCAGCACAGGTAGAGAACTTCGACGAAGACAAGGCTAATGAAGTGCGGGAGCTAGAAGTGAATAGTGCAGAAGATAAGCAGCTTGATTCTTGCGTACGTACAGCCAAATACCTTGCTATTTTGCGCAGGTACTACAACAAGAACGTTAAGGAGCGGTCCTTCATGGTCGGGGACCTGGTCCTGAAGTGGAAGACGAATCAGACTGGTGTCCACAAACTCGCAACTCCATGGGAAGGGCCCTTCATGATCAAGGAGGTTACACGACCAACGTCTTACAGGTTAGCTCACCTAGACGGTACAGACGTACCCAATTCATGGCACATCGACAAGCTTAGGCATTTCTATGCTTAACTGCTAAGATATGTACTCCTCTTGTACTTTTGATTTAAATCAATAAAGTTATTATGATTTCTCCGACCACTATAATGTGTCACTTTGAAGTCTATTGTTATTCTAACTCAACCAGTCAAAACCGACCACCATTCCTTCCTAGGTTTTTGGAGCAGGCCCTGTCTCCGGTTCCTCCCAATGCATGCATGGGATCTGCTCTCTATGCTACGGGTGATTGGCAGGTCCCCTCTGGTTTGACTTGTGTGTGTCTACGTGTGCACAGGCTACGCACCTCACACTCCGACCACATGACAAACTAGGGCCATACAAACCTGTCAGGGTGATGTGTCGACTAAACTGGTACAACTAAACAGAACGCTAACATGTTCTCACCTAGTTACACCAACACGAGATCCAAGCTTAAATACGTTTTCTACAAAACAAACAAGCTTATGCTGATATATAGTTATGTTATTACAAGCTTGCCTGAAAAGGTCTAAGTTTACAATAACACAACTACATCTTCTTCTACAGCTATAGCCTATCCTATTGGCTGGTCAGGGCATGCGGCACCTACTGCTCGCTAGGCCTGGCATCGTGCTCGAGTCTCTGGGACTCTTGTACTGGTCGAGCTGAAGAAGATGGCCCTGCCGATGCCTGGCTGGTCGAGACCGCAGGCTTCGCCGGTTGGCTCAAAACTGATGGTGCTTCTAGCTGACTTGTTGATGGCATACCCTGTACAGGTGCTGTCCCGCCTCCACACAGGTTAATGTCGCCAATTATTTTTGCCGACAAGTCTAGCTGGGTCATCCGAAGCTCCTCAGCCTTGTCTAGATCTACCTCCTTCGGGTATCCAGCCTCCAGGCGCTTGAGATCGATCAAGGGGTAGTGAGCACGCACCATGCTTAGCACATGTGAGCCTGTGTACTCACCCACCTCCTTCACGAACTCTTGGAACCAACCCCATGCCTTTTGGCATCTATCGACCAGTCCGAGCTACGGTGTCCTTGGCACGTCCTCTGTAAGTGCTGGATCGATAAGGTTGAGCACCGGCAAAATGCCTGTTGCCACTTCCTGGCACCGGTTCTTCCATGTGTCCTGATCCTTGGTGATCTCTTGGCACTGTGCCTTCCAGCCGTCGCGATCTTTTATCATAGCCTCCAGATGCTTCTTGGCATTAACTTTCACAACTGCAAACCGCACAGGCTATTACAATGTCATACCACGACAAGATAAAGCGGGAAACAAGAGTGAGCAAAGGGGTTTGGAAAGCTTACTTTTCAGTTCCTCTTTCATCTTGGCCGTGTGGTCCCAAAGCTGCGACTGGTCGTGCGCCAGTTTTCTGTTGTCCTCCTTCAGGCGATCACACTCTACGACCGCATGACTATTCTCCTCTTAGAGACGGACCACTTCAGCTTCTAAGCCTGCACTACAGCTATTACTACCAACAACGTAACAACACTTGTCATGCACTCATTGTGATAAAGTAACTACTTACTTGTTCTTTCCTGCTCTTTGTTACTGAGCTGGATGACCAGGTTCTGGTTCTAGGACTCTTGCTCCATCCTCTCATGATTGGCGGCTTCAAGTTGGTGGCGTAAGCGTTCCACCTCTACCGCTAGCTCTTTATTGCTTGCAGTGATCCCCCTCAATCTGGTCGAAGCACTTCTTATGGTACCTTGCGGTGTTCATTAAGTCCTATGTGCAAAAAGCTAAGTAAGAAAGTTTGACTAAATAGCAAGATCAGGTGATGAAGCAAAACATACCTGGACCTCCATCACCAGTCGTTTCGCCACTCATTCAACCTTCTTGGTCTCTTCGACCTCTGGGATTTCCTCATGAACAACCCATTGGTCATTCTGCCAGCGTGACACATATACATGTTGTTGCTGGTCTTGTGGATGGCCCAGGACCTCCTCTACTTTGTCCTCTTCGGCCTCCTCTTTGGGTATCGGTGCTGGTCCAGAGTTGGCAGCTTCTGCGATCACTATGGCCTTTCCACGGGCTATAGCATCGATAAACATGCTCTGTGCTATCACCTCCGGCCGCTGCTCCTCGATCTGTTCCGTTACTCTTGGTGCTGAGGCATTGCCCTCAGCGGGGTTGGTGCTCGAAGCACTTGTACTTGGCTTGGCTCTTCCCTCGACCACCTACTTGGGGACTGTTGTTTGGCTGCTTATGTGCTGAGGCTCCGGCGGACCTTCTGTTGTGGTTTCCTCCATAGCCGGCTGCTGGGCAGTCTTCTCTAAAATTGCTGGTGGGGCCACGCCGCTCTCGGCTAGTTGGTCTGGATTTTCGGTGGACGCCGAACTAGTATATCCGAGATAAGTTTAGAAGGCAACCGTAATCAATATAAATTGCAAGCTTACATCAAGGTTACAAATACTTACATGTTGAAAGCACGGAATGATGTGGTGAAGGCGCGTCTCTTCGGCCGTGCTTGCTCCACGTGCTATGTGGGTGACACCTGGTCTCCCTCTACATCTAGCACCGACACCGGGGCTTGGTGCTCGACCCCTCCACCGCTTGTCCTCCGCGCTGTAGTGGTCAGCAATGTGAGTCCCACTGGCACAAAGGAGCCACCTTGCTCCATCGACTCCAGTTGCCTCCTCCTCTTTCGAGGGACAAGTCGAAAGATGTCTGCATCCTCTATTTTGTCGTCCGACAAAGTCAAGATCACCTGACGATGCTTGCTGGCCGTCGGCCGCTTACCAGCAGCTTTGGCCACTGCCTCCTCTCCAACTTCGAGCATGGCCTAGTCGACGTCCTCGCCCCCGACGCTAGTTTGGGTGGTCGGGTCAGCAACTTGCGGCCAATCTACACCAGGGGGTGGCGACACAAACACTATCGCTCTATCCCGACCATTAATCTAAAAAATAGAAGATCACATAGTAAATTTCTACTACAATATGAGACTATGGGTATGAGGCAAGATGAGTTACCTTTGGGGGAGGTCGGGCGAGCTTGAAAGCATGCTCGATGTCGCTCAATCTAACATAATTTGGATCAGCTAAGTTAAATAGCTCTCCAATTCTGGCTCTGACTTCGATCTTGTCAAGCACCTCCTGCCTCATTCTCGTTGGGTCTGTGCTACCTTGGTACTCGTAGCCAGGATGTACCCTCCTCTAGTAGGGCAAGATCCTTCGGCTGATGAAGCTCCCGACCACGCTTGGACCATCCAAGTTCTTCCACAGGATCATCCCAAGTATTTCCAAAATCTGTTCCAGGTGCTTGGGTTTCTCTAACCAGCTTGTCCTCTTCTCTGGAATGAACCCTATGTCGCACAGTGTGATCGTGTTTGGCTCTTCGTGGATGTAGAACCACTTCTTGTACCAGTCGTCAAACGACATGTTCCAAGGGCAGTGCAGGTACTGGGCCTTCATTCCGTCATGGAGGTTGAGGTACACACCTCCGGCTATCTTCGAGCCACCGCTTCCTTTCTTTCATAGATAGAAAAGATGGCGAAAGAAGTCAAAATGGGGCTGGAAGCTGCCATATGCTTTGCAAAGATGAATGAAGGTGGAGACAAGGAGAATCGAGTTGGGATGCAGATTGCAAATCCCAATCTCATAGTATAGACAGAGACCCTGAAGGAAAGGGTGCACTAGAACCCCAAAACCCTGCTTGAAGAAGTCTTCGAAAACCACAATCTCACCTAGCTGTGGATCAGGGTACCCCTTGCCCTCCGGCGCACGCCATCCTACGAGTTCCTTATTGTGGAGTACTCCCATGATGACGAGGTCTTCGATGGTCTGCTTGTTGCTTCTTGATTTCCACCACTCCTTTGCCATGACTCCTGCTTTCTTCTAGGCATCACTTTTCGCCATGAATCCAGCCTTGCTGATGAACGGGGATACGGTGGAGGATTGATTGGTGGTGATTTCGGAGGTATTAGGGTTGGCAAGAGGAAGAAGAAGGCTACGGCGGCGAATGGTAATGGGGTTTAGTAAAAAGTAACTTACTAATTCTATACTGTATTTAACCAAGAGTTCTGTCATTTCATCTGCCCAAGATTCTTGGGAGACGTGCGCACATGCCGTAGATAGTTGTTTTCACAACCTCGAGATCTATGCCAATATATGTGCCTCTTCGTTATCAGTGTATGCGCCTCTTCGTTACCAGTGCGAGAGGGCCCATGCTGACGCACCTACTTACAGGTGCCATGTAACTATTTGCTCGAAAGGACAAGAAGGCAGTATGACGTGCTATACCCATCTACTTTTTTGACCAGACGTGTCAGACTAGACTTGACAAAGCAAGTAGATAAATACACAAAAAATAGTACAAGTGGCATTTGGTTCTTCGCCGCACCTCCCGTGCTCAGGGGCTGTCCAGACCACTATTGTGCTTGGGGACTGCCTAGACCACTACCGTGCTCGGGGACTATCTAGACCACTACCGTGCTCAGGGATTGTCCAGACCACTACCATGCTCAGGGACTATCCAGACCACTGCCGTGCTCGGGGACTGCTCCAACAACTACCATGCTCGAGGACTTTTTGACCACTATCGTGCTCGGGAACTGTTCCGACCACTACTTGGAGACCGCTCTCCTCGGCTACATGTGATTTGTACTCACACAGTCGAGAGGCATTTATTTAGACCTTGCTACAAGGCTTATACTTTGCCTTCCAGCAAGCTTGGGGACTACATCGGTACGATGCACCTGCCGGTGCATCTCGTATTGCTTGCACGACGATTGGATTCTTAACTTTAGTGGAAATTCTTTTTAGACCTTGGCACCACGTGCCTACGTCACCTACTACCCGGCTAGGGGACTAAGTGGGCACACTTCACCTTGCGGTGAATGTGCTTATTTTATCGACCCCTATGCTATGACTGTTCGCCAGAACTATTATTGTCCAAGGGTCACTTACATTTCTTTTCAGAAATACAAGTGGGCACACTAGATAAGGAAAGAAATCTTAATCTTTTTTCTTTAGAGCACCATGCATTCTTCGGACAACTGGAATCTTTAGCTATAATCGTGGTCCACTGCTTTCTATTCTAACCAGAATGCTGACATATTCGATTGGTCAATATTTCAACCAGTTGGAGATGACATGATGATGGATCGCATTAGTTGAAGGAGATCGAACGGCGTGTCGCAGCATAATACATGGTGCTCGGGGACTAGCTATGGGGGTATTAACCCCTATACCCTTATGGCTAGGCTTGGGCTGGCCCCGATCAGGGGATCTGGCCCACTGGAAGACGATGCGTGGCTCGGCCAATCTGTCGGAATCCCGCGCAAGGAATCAAGGCAGATTTGGAGGTCAAGCAAGATCCTGGTCAGTTAGAATAGGAATCCTTATCCGGCCACCTATGGCAATTGTAACTGGCTAGGATTAGTTTCTAGATCTGTAACCCTGCCCCAGACTATATAAGGCGGGCAGGGGACCCCTCTAAAAAACATCTCTCATTGACATACAGCAATACAATCAGACGCAGGACGTAGGTATTACGCCTTTACGGCAGCCCAAACCTAGATAAAATCTTGTGTCTGTCTTGTGTCACCATCTTGTTTGTGGCTTGCGCATCTGTCTGCTGATAATCTACTACCTTGGGCATACCCCTAGGTAGACTGCCGACCATATTTCATTGACACTTGCAAAAGATATTTAACTCGGTTTGATCCAAGGACAAGCTTCTTCACACCTCCAAATAAGGGTTATCTTGTACCATGTTGAGTTAAACACTTATAGCTCATTTTCTAAATCAAACACTAGGTTTACAAGCCCACAAACATGTCGTATGCTACCACTAGATCATTTTAAACATACAAGCAATAGTGGTACCATACAAGCATCAAATTCATTTGATTTTCATGAATGAGCCTATTCAAATGTGAAATATGTCTAGATGCACTAATCATGTCCTTAGCAATGGATGTATGCCATGCCAATCAACTTTTACCTTGGATTGCTCAAAGGAGAGGCATGTCATATAATGGGGGTGCATCAACACATATTGGAGAAGTCAAGTATGTTCAATTCATTCCTTAGCTTGCAAAACCTCTTCTCATCAAGTGGCTTGGTGAATATGTCGGCAAATTAATCTTCGGTGCCCCACACTCTCTATGCAAATGTCCCCTTTTTGTTGGTGATCTCTTATGGAAATGATGGCGGGCATCAATATGCTTTGTTCTTGAGTGTTGAACCGGGTTGTTTGTGAGCTTTACGGCACTTTCATTGTCACATAGCAATGGCACTTGCTTGAACTTGATTCCAAAGTCACTCAAGGTAGCCTTCATCCAAAGTAATTGAGCACAACAACTACCGGCCAAAATGTACTCTGCTTCGGCGGTTGAAAGTGCTACACTA